>NW_012103654.1:2111842-2122502 GCF_000951045.1 Mandrillus leucophaeus | reverse complement strand
AAAAAAAAAAAAAAAAAAAGAAATACTAATACTTGGGTTTTGGTGACTCACACCTGTAATCCCAGCACTTTGCGAAGCTGAGGCAAGAGAATTGCTTGATGCCAGCCTGGGCAACATGGCAAGACCCACACTGTCCACAAAAGAAAGGAAATTAGTCAGGCATGGTGGTGCATGACTGTAGTCCTGACCTAGCTACTCAGGAGGCTGAGGCAGGAGCACTGCTTGAGCCCAGGAGTTCGAGGTTACAGTGAGCTATGATCACACCACTGCACTCCAGCCTGGGCAACAGAGTAAAAGCTTCTCTCTAAAACAAATTAAAAATTAAATTTAAGAAAAAAGGTCCTCTGGTGTTCCTGATGTATGCTAAAGCTTGACACCTGTGGATCTACGGCTGAAACTCCTCAATGTTCCTCTCCACACCACCTCTGAGGTGATCAAGGCAAGGTGGTTAGATCCCCAGGACCCTAATGAGAGAGCTCGCTGGAGCAGGCTGGAGGCCACTGTCCTCAGCCCTCTCCCGATCCTATTTTTATTAATGACTTGGATGGAAGTACTGAGGGCACGCTGGTCTCATTAACAGATGACAGAGAGCTGGATGGGATAAAGGAGATGTTGAATGATGACATCAGGGCCCAAAGACACAAAGTGACAGTCCAAATCTATCAAGATGAAACTTAATAGGGGATATTAGTTAGAATTAGATTCCACTTTGAGTGACAGAAAACCCAAAATAGCACTGGCTTATTAAGATAGAAATTTATTTCTCATTCACATAAATGAACTCTGGAAGTCTCAGGCCACAGTCAATGTGGTGGCTCTGTTCCCTGGAGTTCCGGGGATTCAAGCTCCCCATCCAGCTCACTGCTCCACCATTCCTACCACCTCTTCCTCAAGCTGAACATGGAGACATCCACGTTCCAGACAGCACAAAGGAGGAAGGATGGAGAACAGGGTCCATTCTTGCTGATTTTTGAGGGTTCCACATGCTACCGCTATGCTTCTGCGTGCATCCTATTGGCCAAAGCTATGCCTATTGGCACAGTGGTGATGGACACTGAGAATTGTAGTCTTTATTTTTCTAAGCAGCTCAGCTAAAAAAGCTATTACATGGACAAAAGGGAGAACAAATATTGGGACACAATAAGCAGTCTCTGCCAACCAAAGCAAAAATAAAGCCTGTCAGGCTGAGTGTGGTGGTTCATGCATATAATCCCAGCACTGTGGGAGGTCATGGTGAGAGGAACACTAGAAGCCAGGAATTCAAGAGCAGCCTGAGCAACCTAGCAAGACCCTGTCTATAAAAACAATAAAAATTAGCCAGGTGGCCAGGTGCGATGGCTCACACCTGTTATCCCAGCACTTTGGGAGGCTGAGGCAGGCGGATCACGAGGTCAAGAGATCGAGACCATCCTGGCCAACATACTGAAACCATGTCTCTACTAGAAATACAAAAATTAGCTGGACGTGGTGGTGCACTCCTGTAGTACCAGCTACTTGGGAGGCTGAGGCAGGAGAATCGCTTGAACCCGGGAGATGAAGGTTGCTGTGAGCCGAGATCACGCCACTGCCCTCCAGCCTGGTGACAGAGTGAGACTCGGAGACTCTGTCTCAAAACCAAAACAAAAAAATTAGCCAGGCATATTGGCATGCACCTATAGTACCAGCTACTCAGGAAGCTGAAGCAGGAGGATCTCCTGAGCCCGGGAGTTTAAGGCTGCAGTGAGCTACGATCATGCCACTGCACTCCAGCCTGGGCAACAGAGCAAGCAAGATCCTGTCTCAAAGCAATTAAAAACAAATAAACTAAAGCCCTTCATATACTCCCTAAAATGCAAACGCCCCTCCAAGGTTTTGGTGTTAAAGAAGGAGCTAGGGAGTAATAACCACACAAGCAGTCCTCAGCTGTTTCCATGCAAAGACAGAAAACACAAGCCATACTGGGTTTTAAGGAAAAAGAGAAGATGTGGGATACATAACTGACATTTCCAGAAACAGTAGTAGCTTCAGGAATGTCTCAAATGATGTCAGCAAAATTCGACTCTCTTCCTAGCTCAGCTCCGCAGCCTCCCATGCTAGGTTTATTCCTGGGCTATACATGGTGGCAAGACGGCCATCAGCACGTCCAGGCTCCCATCTCCTGGACCTGTGGTGAGAGCAGGGAGAGAGTCAAGTTCACGCTCCCTTACCCTCACCTCCACTCATTCTTCAGGTCAGCTTCCTCCAGCAAGGTGGTTCTCAACCCTGGCTACGCATTTTTAGATTCCTGATGCCCAGCATCCCCTCCCCAAAACTGTTTTTATTGTTTCATGGTGGGGGACTGTCACTTTAAAAATCTCCCCAGTGATTCTCGGGTGAGTCTCCTGAGCATCCAGGGCAGAGAACACCTGCTCCCACACTGTGGGAAAATGGACGCTTTCCCTCTCTGGAGTCACCTCCCAAGATGCTCTCTGTGGAGGTCATGCGTCTCCATCAGGTCCTGCCTCACCGTGGCCCCTTCGCTGTACTGCTGGTCACCATGTCACCCCCTGTGCCTCTGTTCCCTTAATGGGATCCAGCTTCTCTTTATGGGGCCTGAGGGAGAGAAAGCCAAGGAGGCACCTCTTGATGGTCTTACCTTTCCATCTCTCCAATCACCTGGCTGTCAAGGTTGACTTTCTTTTACTGAAGGACTGGGGAAATTTTAAAAGGGAAATACCAGTAAAAAGAAAAATATTCTACGTTTTGGGACCATCTGCTCATAGTCTATAATGGAAATTGAGGACTAAGACTTGAGGAATGTCAACAATAAAAGCTCCATAGCAAGGATTAACCAATCAAAGAAACCGTGAAGGATTAGCTAGAGAGGCCACAGGAAACCCACAAGAGCACAGACTTCTGGAAGAAAACAGAGGCTGGAAATGACCAGAGACTGAGTGGCTTACTGCTTCGTTCTTCTGTCTAGCGACCCTTACCTGTCATCCACACTGATGACTACTTCTTTCAATGAATTATGAAATTCCAAATTTCACATGAAGCTCAAGTTACTACCTTTTGGCAGGGCATGGTGGCTCATGCCACTTTGGGAGGCCAAGGAGGGAGGATTGCTTGAGCCCAGGAGTTCGAGAGCAGCCTGGGCAATATAGCAAGACCTCCATCTCAATTTTTTAAGAAGTTACTACCTTTTGACATGCTGTGAGTAGATATTCAGATTTCTTTACAATAAAACAGAGGCTCACGAAAGGCTAGATATTAAAAGATAGGGTTCCTCAAATCCCACAAATATTAAATCATATTGTCTGTGGTTCCCAAACTATGTGCTGAGGCACCCTGGGTCACTGTAGTGAAGACGACGGGCCCTGCAGGAGGTTTCAAGCTTTTGAGGGAAACAAGGTGACATCTGCCAGGCACTGTACAAACCATTAAGTTATTTGGACTTTAATAAACCAAAATGTTTATATATATATATGTGTGTGTGTGTGTGTATATACGTGTATATATATTACATACACATTATATATATATATCTTTTGGCTTAGGGCCCATGCATAAATTACTGAATGACTATAGCTATGAACTGAGAAAGTCTGGGAACTTCTAAAATAGGTAACTGATTGACCACAGCAAGCCAATAGCTCTCTCTCTCTCTTCATCCTACTTGCCATCATTGCAGCTGTCGCCTAAAACTATGATACCCCAAGAGCACAAGTATTGTTTTCCTTTTTACAGCTCTAAGGGAATTGTTCCTGTTCAGAAACCATAAACAACCTATGGGTGAGAGAAATTAGAATTTACAATAGAAATAATCTAAATAACATACTAAATTAAAATATTTTATTTCAAACCATGACACATCTGAAGAAACTGAATTTACGTTCAGAATATTTACATTCAGAATATTTATATCCTTTCACCCAAGCACTTCAGGGTAGGTGTTTTAAAATCAAACAAGGAAATACAACCATGAAGTTACAATCATAGACTATATCCTGTTTATGTCAATTAAATTTGATCAGTCTCACAGCCAAAGAACAAATGTCTAATATGTCTAATTCTGGTTTTATATCGTGTGTGTCAGGATAGTCTTGACTGTGTTTCAGTAAGTTCCCAAAAGGGAAACACTAAAATATCAGTGGATGAACTGAAAAAAAAAAAAAAAAAAAGCCTTATTTCTCACTTACATAAGTCTGCTGTGGTTTAAATGTCTTTCTTCCATTCTGTAGCCATGTCAACTGACACACCTGGCCTTCAGAGTCATGAGTCAAGGAAAGAAAGAGATGCAGGAAGTATTACTAGCTCTTAATTGCCACAGCCTAGGAGTGACACAGGTTACTTCCATTCACAATCCATTGGCCTCAACTCAAATATGTTTATTATTACAGCAACTCAAGTATATTTTCTAATTCAACTTGTCATGTGGCTATACCGTCTCTGCAAGGGATGCTGGGAAATGTAGGGGAGACCATGGAGACTTGGAGAGCACTATCTCTCCGTGCCACAATCTGCTTAGTTATAGAACAGCAAGAGAGAATATGAATTCAATAATTCATTCATTCATTCACTAGACGATATTTATTGAGGACCTGCTCTGTGTTGGATGCTGCGCTTATGTTCTAGTAAGGAATGATAGACAAGAAACAAGATAGCAAAAAATAAACAAGAAGATAATCACAGATTGTGATGTGCACTCTTAATTAAATTGTTCAACACAGCCTCTCTGCTATAGCGACGTTTTGTCAATGTTTAGATTCTGTGTGGATGCTGATGAATCAACAGTAAGACTATTTGCTATTAACCATACCACCTCCCCTGCCATGACTGGATCTCCATGTTGGAATTCCATCAAATTTTATTTATTGACAAGCAAAGTTTCAAAATATGTTAAACTTAATTTTCAATTGAAGTTAAAAATAGTATGCACATAATAATTTCATCCCAAGAACTGGACTCTATGAGACAAGATGGCAATCCATACGTTACTATGATAACAGAGCAATTCCTGGCTATTGAGATTATATGTAATTTTCTTTTCTTTTTTTCATTTACAGCAACTCAAATATATTTTCTAATTCATCTGCAAGAAACATTGGTTATTTATTAATATAATAATGAAAAATAAAATATATAAAGACTGTCTGTGTGGGTTAAAAGGCTAAATAACTTCTAGGTTATACAAATTACCCCAGGAGAACAAAGGTGTAATTTTTTGAGTTTGCTATTGGGAAAGTCAAGAAAGCAGCCAAATTTGGAACACGTGGGGGTGTTCTCAGCGTTAGGATTGTTTTTCTCTTGTGGGATGGGAAAAGTGGGCTTTCTTGGAAGAGAGAAAAAAGAGATAATAGTATGATGCTCTATGAAGAGGGAATATAGCTGTTCTGGAATAAATCTGAAAAAGTTTTTTACTTCTAAGTGCATGCTGTATAACATCATGAGCCCACAGGGAGGGAGTGTGCCAGTTACCTGCATGACAATGCAATTCAGGGTAAGACCTAAAGATGCTGGAAATCAGCACACTCTGTGAGGTTTGGGGAGAATGCGGGGGAGCCCCATTTGCTGAGGCCCAAGCAACAAGCATGAGAAAGCACAGGATGAGTCCAGAGTCACAGTTCATTTACCCAGTGAGGTCAACGAACACAGGAAGATGACAAGGCTGCCTGGAAATGCTTCTGGGCATTAGAACAGATAACTACAGTAATGGTGATGAGGAGGATGCGCAGTTCTGGAGTCTTAATAGAATGCCAGGAAATGCACTATAGGTGTTATTTGCAACATCTCATTCAAGATATTATTCACAGGTTCATTCATATCTATGTTACAGATTCCACTATTTTAATGTCTTGGCCTGCTCTGTGGGAGCGTTGTCACAGGAGGGTGAGGTGTGGAAGAAGAATACTTCAAGGTTCAGGCAGGTAGCAATTGCCAGGTGCAAAGAGGGAGGAGCCTAGAAAGCGTAGGCAGCAAGCCCATGCAGCAAGCGATATGGAGGTTACATTAATAATAAATATATAAAGTGATCTACTATTTCTGGATGGGAAAAGGTTCTTGATGGGAAATAATTCTTTTTCTTACTCGGGAATTCTCCACTGAATGCTAAGTAAAGACGAAAGAATTAGAATCATAAAAGAAGGCATATGGGGAATGATCCAGAACGTGGCAAATTATCCTTGCTCTTTTTTGCTGCGTTCCATTAAGTACTTGTTCCATCATCTTCCCATCTTGGGGCACAATTCTGGGACAGTGCAAACATCTTTAAGCCAAAAGTGAGGGCCAGGAAGGAAAATGTTAAGAAGTATCTTGAATGGCTGTTTCTCTAGGCACAGGCAATAGAACATATCTGAAAGGAGAGCCAAAAAACTGTCCATAATCAAACACATTATTTCCACAGCATGGCTGGGTGCAGTGGCTCATGCCTGTAATCCCAGCACTTTGGGAGGCTAAGGCAGGCAGATCACCTGAGGTCAGGAGTTTGAGATCAGCCCGACCAACATGGTGAAACCCCCTCTCTCCTAAAAATACAAAAATTAGCTGGGCATGGCGGCGCGTGCCTGTAGTCCAAGCTACTCGGGAGGCTGAGACAAAAGAATCACTTGAACCCAGGAGATGGATGTTGCAGTGAGCTGAGATCACACCACTGCACTCCAGCCTGGGTGACGGAGTGAGACTCCACCTCAAAAAAAAAAAAAAAAAGATAAGGCATCACAGAAAGTAACAGAACACTTTTCTGGAAGTTTAAGCTCTTATGGGCAAAACCAAAGAGGTAATGCATGAGCAACCTGCTTAGGCCCTGGTTTCCTCAAGGACAAAATGGTCTCCAAGAGGCCAACATAAAAATTATGTAATGCTAAAGAATTCTAGCTCTTGGCCTGGCACAGTAGCTCATGCCCATAATCAAGCACTTTGGGAGGCCGAGGCAGGCAGATCACTTGCGCCCAGGAGTTTGAGGTCGGCCTGAGCGACAAAGCAAAACCTTGTCTCTACAAAAAATAAGAGAAAAGTTACCAGGGTGTGTGTGGTGATGCACACCTGTAGTCCCAGCTACAGGGGACTGAGGTGGGAGGACCGCTTGAGCCCAGGCTGAGATAACGCCACTGACTTCAGTCTGGGTGACACAGTGAGACCCTGCCTCAAAAAAAAAAAAAAAGAGAAAAGAAAAGAAAAGGAAAGAAAAATAAAGAAAGAGAGGTCTAAGTCTTTTGAAGTCTTTTTGGCTGCACAGCAGTCCAGCGTGCCCTTCAGTTGTTTCGAATGGCCGCTGGACTTCACCCACACTTTATAACGATCTCCTCTTAGGACAAAGGCTCTGAGGACGGGCACAGTGGCTCATGTCTGTAATCCCAGCATTTTGGGAGGCCAAGGCGGGTGGATCACTTGAGGTCAGGAGTTCCAGACCAGCCTGGCTGACATGACGAAACCCTGTCTCTACTAAAAATATGAAAAGTCAGCCGGGCATGGTGGTGAGCAACTGTAATTCCAACTACTCAGGAGGCTGAGGCAGGAGAATCACTTGAACCCAGGAGGAGGAGCTTGCAGTGAGCTGAGATGGTGCCACCGCACTCCAGCTTGGGAGACAGAGGGAGACTCCTTCTCGAAAAAAGACAAAGGCTCTGGAAGCCAACCTTTCTAAAACCAGCTCTAGTGTTTTCTCCCGTAAAAGAAACTGCCTTTTGTCCATGCAAAAGGGACTTTCCAGCAAGTGGTATCAGAGCCTGAGACAGATGCACAGAGCACCCACATGTGGGGGTGTCATGGCAGCTGTCAGAGGGGTTTTGGAGCCCAAGCAGGGTGGGGAGACTGTCTACCAGAGGGGTGGGGGTGGAGGCAGCATGGAGGGTCAGAGGACTGATGGGATGAGGAGATGTCCATGCTGGGGAGGAGGCAACAGTGGTCACGCGAGATTGGTTGCATGAAGAAATATTGATAAAATAGGTAAGTACGTTAAGGATAGTAGAACCAGCTTGAACCCTGTGATATCAGTGTGACCTTATGGTTTGGGGGTTTTGTTTTGGTATTTTATTTTTTTTGAGATGGGGCGTCAATATGTTGTCAGGGCTGGTCTTAAAGTCCTAGGCTCAAGGAATTCTCCTGCCTCAACCTATTGAGTAGCTGGGATTACAGGCACTCACCACTGTGCCCAGCTTTTTTATGGTTTTTGATAGGTAGGTAGTTAGGTAAGTAGGTATGTAGGTACTTAGATACATAAATAGAGATGATAGAGATGCTTAGATACAGAAACAAGTGTGTGTGTGTGTGTGTGTGTGTGTGTGTGTGTGTGTGCGCGCGCGCGCGCGCACATGTGTGTTCCCTGGCTCTGTCTAGTCAAAGGGCCTGGGAGCAGTGAGCACAGTCCAATGAGCACAGCCCAATTGCAATGAGCCCATCTAGCACCCAGATCTTGTTCTTAGATACCATCCATTCTCTCCAAAAGTCAACCCAGGCTTCTTGGAGAAATGGCTATTTCGAAGGCTGAGGCAGGAAAATTATAGGATGACCTGGAAGATCTTGTTGATCCAGAAATCAAGGAAATGCTCAAAGACTGATGAGGCTTGTCAAAGGGACACAGGAGCCAGTTTGAAGGGGCCCTCAGTGGCCAAGTCTGAGACAATTTGAGTATCAAAATAAATTGTGACAACAACTTATTATAACCCATTGAGTGAAACAGGAAACCGTGGGTCCATGTTGATATAAATAAATTCAAAATTTGGCAAGGAACAGGATATTTACAGTTTCAAAGTGCCTCCCCACAAAACATGTATTAACTAAATAGTGATTAACTACACATGGTTGAAGAGTAACTTTATAATGAAAAGCCTAGCACCACCTTAAATCAGGTAATCAAGTAAACAGCATAATAAATAGGATAAATCAACATTGTGTGCTCCCTGATAGGAGGCAATGAGGAAAACACAGCATTGCTTTCATAATAATCAAATAACTGTCTGTATTCTTCAAAAGTATCAAGGTTATGAAAGTCAAGGAAAGTGGAAGTGTTCCAGAAGGAAAGAGATGACACCTAAATTCAATGCTGGATTCCAAACTTGTTTTGTTTTATTTTTACTATTTAAAACAGTTGGCAAAACTTGACTGGGTCTGAGGATTAGATGGTAGAAATGTATCAGTGTTAGTTTCCTGCCTTGGATGGTTGGGCTATGGTGATATGGGAGAATGTCCTCATTTGAGAAAATGAATATTGAAGTTTTCAGCGGGGTGAGCATTAGTTTGGCAACTTACCCTCAAGTGGTTACCAGAAAGAAAGAGTTTTGTTTTGTTTTGTTTTGTTTCTGTAGTTGCAAGTTTTCAGTCAACTGCTTCAAAATAAAATTTGCATTAAAAAGAAACTACCAGCCGGGGGCCGTGGCTCATACCTGTAATCCCAGCATTTTGAGAGGTTGAAGTGGGAAGATCACTTGAGTCCAGGAGTTCGAGACCAGCCTGAGCAACATGGGGAGACCTCATCTCTACAAAAAATACAAAAATTAGCTGGACATCATGGCACACGCCTGTAGTCCCAGTTACTCTGAAGGCTGAGGTGGGAGGACCAACTGAGCCCCCAAGTTCAAAGCTACAGTCAGCTGTGATTGTATCACTGTGCTCCACCCCGGGCAACAGAGCAAGACCTTGTCTCAAAAGAAAGAAAGAGAGAAAAGGGAGAGAAAGAGGAAGGAAGGAAGGTCATCAACTAAGGTAAACTGAGGATATCTCTGTTGCTCAAAATCTAAAGTACCTAACAATCGAGGTTGAGATCTTTCCCTTGATTGGCACTCCCAAAATATTATTTAATAATATTACTCCTTTACCTCATAACCTTAACTATTATTCCATACCTCTTATTGTATCCTTTACAAAACATGGTTGACAAAATTAGGGCCCAACACTTGTTTTTGCTTGCCCTGTTTTGAATATCTTTGCTGTCATTTATTTTCCATGTAGAATTGAAGTAGTGTAGCCATAAACATAAACATCCCCTTTGACCTGGGAATTCCATCCCTGAGAATTTTGTCCCAGAAAATAACTAAGAAGAAGACAAAACAAATGCAAATGATCCTCATTACCACATTACTCATGTAATTCCATAGTTTTGCCTGTACTCAAGCACAGCACTACAAGAAATAAAGCAATCCTATTACTGGCCCATCACGAAAGCAAATGGCCCCCAGAAGATGGTGAACATATTTCCTCAGTTTTCATCTAGACATTGTAGAGGGCAACTGTTGCTTTTACCTGGCCAGCATTCATTCCTCTTTCTTCTGGTGACACCACCTTGAGTTTGCTTTGAACAATTACCCCTCTGCCATTGTACACAGGCTACAAGTGACTGTCCAAGAACCCTGACCTCCCCTGGCCAAGCCCAGCTAAACCAGTGACTGAGGCTAATTTATCCTGAGGGTCTAATGCTGGAGAATGGCCATTAGTTCCTTCCCCCTGGCGCTCTGAAACTTCTCTATTTCTGCTCTAAGTCTAGTTCATGCATTTATTTTTAAATCTTGTGACCTACGCATATTTTTTCTCTCCTTTTTTTTTTTTTTTTTTTTTTTTTGGTAGAGATGAGATCTCACCATGTTGCCCAGGCTGGCCTCAAACTCCTGGGCTCCAGTTCACAGCAGCCTCAACCTCCTTGGGCTCAAGCAATCCTCCCACCTCAGCCTCCAGAGTAGCTGGGACCACAGGCACAAGCCACTGTGCCTGG
>NW_012103654.1:2099640-2111792 GCF_000951045.1 Mandrillus leucophaeus | reverse complement strand
TTTTTAAATCTTGTGACCTACGCATATTTTTTCTCTTTTTTTTTTTTTTTTTTTATGGTGGTGGAGGAGACAGGGTCTCACTTTGTCACCCAGGCTGGAGTGCAGTGGTGTGATCATAGTTCACAGCAGCCTCAACCTCCTTGGGCTCAAGCAATCCTCCCACCTCAGCCTCCAGAGTAGCTGGGACCACAGGCACAAGCCACTGTGCCTGGCTAATTTTTTTATTTTTTGTAGAAACGGAGTCTCACTATGTTGCCTAAGCTGGTCTCAAACTCCTGGACTCAAGTGATTCTCCCACCTTGGCCTCCCAAAGTTCTGGGATTATAGGCCTGAGCCACCATGGCCAGCCCCATATTTTTTCAACACTTAAGTTATCTGTATTTGGTTTATTTTTTTGTTTGTTTGTTTTTAAGACAGGGTCTCACTCTCTGTTGCCCAGGCAGGAATATGATCTTGGCTCACTGCAGCCTCAACCTGCCAAGCTCAAGTGATCCTCCCACCTCAGCCTCTTGAATAGCTGGGACTACAGGCATGCACCATCGTGCCCAGCTAATTTTTGTATTTTTTGTAGAGATAGGGGTCTCCCTACATTGCCCAGGCTGGTCTTAAACCCCTGGGCTCAAGTGATCCCTCCACCTAGGCCTCCAAAATGCTGGGATTATAGGTGTGAGCCACCACACCCAGCCTAGTTTCTATTTTATGAAACCATAAAACCCTCACTGTCCATCCAGATTCTTCCATGAATACGTTTCCAAAATTTTTTTTTCTACATTTTCCCTCCTTCTTTGTCTTTTAAAAAAATATTTCTTCTTCCTTTCCTCCAGAGTACATGTTTCTTTTTGCATTACCCATAAAGTGAAAGCATCTCCAACCTGACAGAAGTAGCAGGTCCTTACCATGCTTCATGGGGGAAGCATTTGCCTTTGAGATTCTTCAGAGGAGAACAATTACCAGAAAAACAAGCCTTTCTCTTTCTGACATCGACTACCTCTCACAACAAATTTTTAAAGTATTCTACTAACAGTTCTCTTTATTCTGTCTATAAAATATCTTCTTTCACTGAAGGTGAAAAGGGAAAGAAAAAATGGGCGTGAAGGTAAAAGAAAATCCCATCTTGGAAACGGATGCCTGGAGAACAGAAATCTAGTTATCAAAATTGACTCAAGAAGAGAGAACCTAACAGAAGAATAACAATGGAAGAAATTGGGAACATTATTAAAAAGCTATCATCCTGCCAAACTCCAGGCTCAGATGATATTACAGGTTAAAAAAAAAGTCCTTCATGAAAAAGAAAGCTCTTAAGCAACATGATGGATTCAGAGGCTCATGAAAAGAGGCCACCAATACTAACATCTTCAAAACAAGATGTATCACCTCATATTACAAATGTTGGTGAAATGAAGCATTATTTGTGTGGCTGTTGTGCAGCCTTCAACAATTTCACAATCGCATTTCCCATTCAGAATGTGCTCTTGCAACAACAGCTATATAGCATCAAAACCCGTGATGTAAAACTTCATTTGAGAAGGGATGGATTTCGAAACTTGTATCGTGGAATCCTTCCCCCATTGATGCAGAAGACAACTACACTTGCACTTATGTTTGGTCTGTATGAGGATTTATCCTGCCTTCTCCACAAGCATGTCAGTGCTCCAGAGTTTTGCACCCGTGGTGTGGCAGCAGTGCTTTCAGGGACAACAGAAGCAACTTTCACTCCACTGGAAAGAGTTCAGACATTGCTTCAAGACCACAAGCATCATGACACACTTACCAACGCTTATCAGGCTTTCAAGGCACTGAAACGTCATGGAATTGGAGAGTATTATTGAGGCTGCATCATGACAAATTTACCAACATTTACCAAGCTTTCAAGGCACTGAAATGTCATGGAATTGGAGAGTATTTCTGAGGCTTGGTGCCCATTCTTTTCCGGAATGGACTCAGCAATGTCTTGTTTTTCGGCCTTCAAGGTCCCATTAAGGAGCATCTGCCTACCGCAACGACTCACACTGCTCATTTGGTCAATGATTTTATCTGTGGAGGTCTATTTGGTGCCATGTTGGGATTCTTGTTTTTTCCAATTAATGTTGTAAAGACTTGCAACAGTCTCAGATTGGTGGAGAATTTCAGTCTTTCCCCAAGGTTTTCCAAAAAATCTGGCTGGAATGGGACAGAAAACTGATGATCTTTTCAGAGGTGCCCATCTGAATTATCATCGGTCCCTTATTTCTTGGGACATAATCAATGCAACTTAAGAGTTCTTGTTAAAGGTTATATGCAAAAAAAAAAAAAAAAAATCAGCTAGGTGCCATTTATCAACTGAATAGACCTTCTAAGAAGAATGCAGTTTGGACTCTTTCTAATTGGCCAAATACAAGTTGGTGTCATAACTCCAAGCTACAGTGAGTTATGGGCAGAGCTGTTTTCCTTAAGCATCAACAAAACAGAATAAAAAGTTACAATAGGAAAAAAAAAATCCCATCTTGCCGCATTTGGAAGAGAGTAAATTAGAAGTAATGTAAGTGTCTAAGAGATTGGTACAAGAACATCTACTTACTCAACAAAGCTATTAAAAATAATTATTACAAGTCCAGGTGCGGTGGCTCAAGCCTGTAATCCCAGCACTTTGGGAGGCCGAGGCGGGTGGATTACCAAAGGTCAGGAGTTTAAGACCAACCTGGCCAATATGGTGAAACCCCGTCTCTACTAAAAATACAAAAAATTAGCCAGGCATGGTGGTGGGCGCCTGTAATCCCAGCTACTCAGGAAGCTGAGGCAGGAGAATCACTTCAACCTGGGATGGGGAGGTTGCAGTAAGCCAAGATCGAGCTCCTGCACTCCAACCTGGGCAACAAGAGTGAAACTCCGTCTCAAAAAAATAAAAATAAAAAATAATTATTAAACCATATGCCAGATAGTTATTATACCATAACCAAACAGAACCCCAATACTTACCAAATAGAACACTCGCTATAACAGCAAGAGTTCCCCAAGGAAAAGAAATAAATACAAGATGAAGCATGAAAAATCAGCCATAAGCAAAAATGGCTGCCTTGGTGGCACACTACAAAAACTAAAAACCTCTTATAGAAGGGCAAGAAACTTCCTTCTTGTCCTAGAAGAAGGAGACTGCCAAGAGAGCAATTAAAATCCATGAACAAGCGAATTCTTAAACTCTACTAGCTTTCGTTTTATATCTTCCCAGCCCAACTTTGTCCCCACTTTTTCTAGGAACAAATTCGTGCAAGGTAACTGACCTGGACTGGAATCCTCACAGAATCTTCTTCCTGCCTGCTGTAATGGTCTAGGGATGAGCTTGTGACTCAACTAGGGAGATGTTTCTTCTGGAGCCAATAGGAAATCCTGTTACTTCTTTGATTTTAAGCTATACTCATGTAACCTCAGCTTGGTCAGCAGCCATCCCACCTTATGGAGGAGTCTGAGAGAATGATCAGGGATAAGCCAATCCTAGGATGCAGGAGCCGTCCCCAAGTGTCTGCAGCTGCCCTCAGTCTCGCAGCACAGCAGTTCTGTGATACCTTCCATCAAAGCCTCATTTATCCTTAAATTGGATGAGATTCTGTCACAGGTGAGACTCCCACCTGATACCATCATCCACCTAAACAAACAGTGGCCAAATGCATCTCTGGAATCATTGTCATTTCCAGAGTATTTGCATGACTTTTAGTACCCGGTAATTTCAAGCTGGGTGGAGGTCTAAAGTGACTCACGTGCATAGCTAAATGCCTTAGCTAAGCACAGCTAAGACACAATTAAGACACATGCAAGCAAAAATCCAAGGAGCTATCTGGGTCCACACCTAGAAATTCTCTTATAAATTAACCCCCTTTTCTCTTCTTGGGCCGTGCAAAACCACAATATCTTCAGAATCTTGCCTACACAAATGGCGTTTATACTACCATACAGAAATCATTTATTATGTTTAAAAGATGATGTATTGGCCAAGCGCAGTGGCTCACACCTGTAATCCCAGCACTTTGGGAGGCTGAGGCGGGTGGTTCATTTGAGCCTAGGAGTTCAAGACCAGCCTGGCCAACATGGTGAAATTCCATCTCTAATAAAAATACTAAAAATTAGCTGGGCATGGTGGTGCGTGTCTGTCGTCCCAGCTACTTGGGAGACTGAGGCGGGAGGATTGCTTAAGGCAGGAGGGCTGCAGTGAGCCCCGATCATGCGACTGCACTCCAGCCTGGGTGACAGTGAGACCCTGTCTCAAAAATAATAATAATAATGGACTAAAGAAAAAAGCCTCAAAATTAATTGGCGTCTATCTCCAGGACAGCTGTCCTTTTTTTTTTTTTTTTTTTTTTTTTTTTGCCTGGTCTGGAGTTGTCATTCTGTATAGCAAGGGCCACACCTAAATGGCCCTTATGGACACAAACGCCAAGGTCAATAAAGAGTGAGAAAGGTAGGCTGATAATTTGAAAAGAGAGTAAAAATAACTTCTGACTGCTTCAAGCCTTTAACTGTGGGATCAGGCCAAGTTTACTTAAACCTCAGGGGCAATGTTTAAAATAAGATTCACTGTGTGTGTTTTAAGTTGCAACTGTCAAAAATTATTTACTTAATTCAAATTTGCTATTTAAAGATATGAGAGGACAAGCAATTGTGACAGCTATCTGGAGTGCCATAGGTTATCCTAAGATTTTATATTGTCTGAACATAAGTTTTTTTTTTTTTCTTTTTATCTTTTTCCTTTTTTTTTTTTTTTTTTTTATAAGACAGGGTCTTGCTCTGTCACCCAGGCTGGAGCGCAGTGGTGTGATCTCGGCTCACTGCAACCTCCACTTCCCGGTTTTGAGCAATTCTCCTGCCTCAGCCTCCCAAGTAGTTGGGACTATAGGCACACACCACCACGCCCGGCTAATTTTTGTTATTTTTAGTAGACACAGGGTTTCACCATATTGGTCAGGCTGGTCTCGAACGCCTGACCTCAGGTGATCTGCCCACCTTGGCCTCCCAAAGTGCTGGGATTACAGGCATGGGCCACCCGCCCGGCCATGTTGTCTGAACATAAGTTTAATGCAAGGTGGGAAATGAAAGAGAAAATAAAACAGAGGAAAAACCCATTTAGAATGAGTAATAATAGATGAACTTTATGAAATTATCAGTAGCTCTGATAATAGGCATATTTTATGACTTTCTACAACATTCAAAAAATGTTTTATAAACATATACATGTATATGTGTGTATGTGTAAAGACAGAGAGAGAGTTAATTTTATGTGTCAGCTTCACTGTACCACATCCTCAGTTGTTTGGTCAAACATTAGTCTGGATGTTTCTATGAAGGTGTTTTTTAGAAGTTATTAACTTCTAAATCAGTAGATGTGAACAAAGCAGATTACCCTCCATAATATGGGTGGGCCTCATCTAATCAGTTTAAAGCCTTAAAAGCAAAACACTGAGGTCCCCTAACGAGAAGGAATTCTGCCTTCAGACTCGAGCTGCAACATCAACTCTCGCTGGAATTTCCAGCCTGCTGCCCTGCCCTGCATATTTTAGACTTGCCAGCCCCCATAACTGCGTGAGCCAATTCCTTAAAATACCTCCCCACTGCCCTCTGCCTCTCTCTATATATATCCTATTGGTTCTGTTTCTGTGGAGAACCCTGACTAATCTAATAGATGTGTGTGTGTGTGTTTGTGTGTTTGTGTGTGTGTGTGTGTGTGTGCGTGCCACAAATTTATATTCCAAAGGTGTAAAGTCAGGCTCTGGAGTAGAATACTTTGACAGACTCTATATGAAACTAGGAAAGTATGGAAAGACAAAATAATACAGGACAGCGGTTAGAACTTTACATGTAATTTTGGCCAGGAGCGGTGGCTCACGCCTGTCATCTCAGAACTTTGGGAGGCCGAGGCGGGTGGGTCACTTGAGCTCAAGAGTTCCAGACCAACCTGGTCAACATGCAGAAACCCTCTCTCTACAAAATATACAAAAATTAGCCAGGTGTGGTAGTGCATGTCTGTAATCCCAGCTACTAGGGAAGCTGAGGTGGGAGGATCCCTTGAACGCAGGAGGCAAAGGTTGCAGTGAGCTGAGATCGTGCCACTGAACTCCAGCGTGGGTGACAGAGCAAGACTCCGTCTAAAAAATAAAGAACTTTACATCTAATTGTATTTGAATCCTTCACTTCAGTTGAATTAATAACACAGTGCAGGGATTTGTTTTAATAGTAGAGTTCCAAGTGATTTGCTTCACAGTTTCTCTAGAATTAAAGCCACTTCTGTTCTGAAAGGGAAACATCGATTTTAGATTTTGCTTCCTGTTAAAGCAGCTTATACTTGTTGATTTCCACAGCAAAGTGGTATTTATTTGGGGTATAAACAGCGCTTCTCAAACTTTAGTGTGCATATAGATCACTGGGGGAGCCTCTTAAAGTGTAGATTCTAACCCCTTGGGTCTGGGGTGGGGCCAGGAGTCTGCATTTTTAACAAGCTCCCAGGTGGTACCAGTGCTGTTGGTCTGGGGCCCATACCTTGAAAAATAGAGAACTAGAGCAGTGGTCCTCCCGCTGGAGTGCGCATCAGAATCACCTGCAGGGCTTGTTCAATAGCTGACTGCTGGGTCCCACCCCAAAGTTTCTGGTTCCCAGGTGCTGCCAATGCTGCTGATCTGGGGCCACACTTTAAGAAACACAAGCTAGTAATGTTTCCTTTATCATGAGAATGGCACTTTTAAAACTACCAGTTCCCATGTTCCTCTCTTCAGGAGTCTGATTCAGTAAATTTAGGGCAAACCCAGGAATCTATGTTCTTAACAAGCACCCTAGATTGCTCGTTGAAACGTGAAATCCTAAGCCAAAGAGTTGTCTCAATCCTGATGGTCTTCAAAATGTGTCATTACAGAAGTACGAACCCCACCTGGACGCCCTAACGCCCACCTCTGGATGTGGGGGATAGTATCTATTAATACATATTTTTAACATGTTATTCTGACATTTCAACGAGCTGACAGCCACTGAACTGGAGCCACAGCCCCCAATTCTGACTGCATATTAGAGATTTTTTAAAGTCCTCATTCCCTTCATTATCACCAGCCCCAGGTTCTCATTGAATTAGCCTAGGGTGGGATCCTGGTTGGTTGGTTTGTTTTTTTAATACTCCCAGTAGATTTAAAGTTCAGTGACGGCTGAGAACACTGTATTGGAGCTTCAGCCTCTGGTAAGCTTCAGGACAAATTAGCCCCTTCTTCTGTGAGGGTTCCTTCTCTCCTAAAACCCAGAGCAGACTGAGCAAAGCAGCCCATCCACTCCTCCTCCCCTCTTGCGCACACCCTGGACACACTTGGTCTTCTAGGGGAGGACACTTCTCTGGCAAGAAGCACCCCTGAACCCTGTCTGACCATAGCATTTCAAAGTAAGTGAAAAAGGTGACTTCCTCCATTTCAAAATCAGGCCAAAACTCATTCATTTATTGATTCGTTTACAATATCTATTATGCTCCTATTATGATCCAAGCACCCAATGACAGGTTGCAAATATAACTAACAAGTCCCTGTTTTTAAGGAGCTGACAATCTGGTAAAAGATTCAAGCACAGGCCAAGCATGGTGGCTCACGCCTGTAATCCCAGCACTTTGGGAGGCCGAGGCGGGCAGATCACGAGGTCACGAGTTCAAGACCAGCCTGCCCAATATGGTGAAACCCCATCTCTACTAAAAATACAAAAATTAGCAAGGCGTGGTGACACGCACCTGTAATCCCAACCACTCAGGAGACTGAGGCAGGAGAATTGCTTGAACCCGGGAGGTGGAGGTTGCAGTGAGCCGAGATTGCGCCATTGCACTCAAGTCTGGGCGACAGAGCAAGACTCCATTTCAAAAAAAAAAAAAACATTCAAGCAAATGAATACTCCTTTGACTCACATCAACATTCCTATTTTCTGAAATTTAGGTGACAGAAGGGGGCACTCTAAACTTCCCTTCAGCATTAAAGAGATGACAACAGGTGTGTAACCTACTCTGCCTTCTTCCAGGTGCAAGCCCCCACCCACCACACCGGGAAGTAACTGTGTCATTTAATAACCCTGCTGACCAGATGTGTCCTTTGATTGCTGTTCCAATGGAGATATCTCTCCATTATAGAGATAGGTGTGTAAACAGACAGACAGAGATAGATAGATAGATAGATAGATAGATAGATAGATAGATAGATAGATAGCTGGATCGATACACACACACGCAGCAGGATAGGAAGTTGATTCTAATTTGACATAGGCAGTTCTGTTTTCTGCCGTTTTTCCATAAACTGAAATACCCACAGGAAGAACTGTTGCTGTATCCCAGAACATACGCTACCCTGGTGATGAGTCCAGAAATGGCCACAATCCACCAAGGGGCCTGACACTGTCTGAGCCAAAGGTTCCTCCCTGCTGCTGCTCTCTAAGCCACCTTTTCATCGTAGACATAAGTCAGGGAATAACAGCATCTTGTTGGTGCGGGAATGGCCAGACTGAACTCATGAGCAATTGGTCAAACAGTGAGAGCATCTCGGGTTCCTGATACCAGAAGTCATCAATCAGTCAGCTGTTCGGTCATTTTTGGTTAAAAGTACATAAAATATTTCCCAGTGCTTCTCATCATCCCTCTTAATAGAAATGTTTCTACTGATTACCCACAGCCACGTCGTCAAACGAACCACAGTTGGCTGTTAACATCTGGAGGGGAGGGTATTGGCGAGCAGAGTTTTAATTTACTTAAGAGTTTTCTTTAATGAATCTCATTTTGGCAGGAGGAAGTCAGGAGCAGGCATCATAACACCATCTAATCTGCCACAAGCTTTTTAAAGTTGCTGTTTTTCCCTTTCCTCAATCAATCCATTTATTCCTTTCAACATCCCCAAAGGGTCAAGACCCTGAAGCTAGAAAAAAATCATATATTATGTGGCTTGCTTTTCTTTCAGTGAAAAATGTTTCCCATTGCTTTCTCTTAATTTACTGTTTTCCCCCTCTAAATTGAAGAGTTTGTGACTAGCTGAAGGGTCTAGCTTAGCTGTAACATTTAATACACACAGTCTTAAGACTTTGCTGCAAAGCAAATTAATTTTCTAGGAAAACTGACAAGATTGACAAGTCTCCACTGAAGTCAGTTTCCAATGAGCAAAGCAGAACTCTGTTAGATGACCTCTCAACTTCTTCAGCTTCTTTCTGGGTTGGATGAATTTTGATTTTATTTGTGGGAAACTTTCCTTTTATGAAATGAGATTTCCTGTTGTACAAGAATAAAGTCAATGGTGTGAATGGAGATGTCTCTCAGCTGCTTGCCCGCTGTAAAACCTGGACAAGTTACCTAAGCTCTGTAAGCCTCAGCGCCTCGTCAGTAAAATAAAGCCAGGATAGCACTGACATTGCGGGCTTATACTGAGGATTAAATGACAGTGGCTGGACATGGGGCTGAGTGTCCTGCTTGGCTTGGCTCTAGAGTAAACATTCAGGAAATGGTTGCTGCTAATATTTTACTGCTGTTATTTTTGGGACTAGTAAGGTAGGGTTTGGATGAAGTAACATACAGGCAACTATTTATTTACTTTTCTTTTGATTAATATTTGTATCCTAAGTTGTCAGATCACAGCTATCTGCTTGTACATATGCTCTTTTCAGCAGCTAGATCTTTGGGTGAATTTGGAAGGTGGTTCAGAGAGGCACAGGCCTCCTTTGCCAATGTGGGAAAGAGAGCTGGTTGTCAGGGAGATGTAGCAGTTCACACATGAGGAGCACTCCATCGTACTTTACCTCGAAGTGGAAAAATTTTTCTTTACTCCTTTGTATAGAAGCAAAATAACAGTGTTGAAGCTTTAAAATATTGTAGAAAATGTTACCCTTTAATTTTTTAATGATGACCCTTAAATGAAGAAAGGGGAAGATGGCCAAAAAGTGTGACGTTCCGAGTGTGAGTTCCGTTTCTGTTACCAATTGGTAACCTTGAGCAAGACTGTTTCCTAGTCAATAAAGTGAAGAATAATAATATTCAATTGGACTTTACCATTTTGGGGTAAAAAAAATGAGTTACATCATTTGAAAGAGCTTTATACATTTTTAAGTTATAATATTTGAAAGAAATGTAATAGTAACAAAAGTAATTTGCCATTGACTATCCAAAGAAGAAATTCTATTTTGCATGGTGACGTTGTTCCCAATTTTTACATGATTTTTCAAGAGGAAAATGGATGGCTCTACTGTGCACAAAACTGTGATGCCCAGGGTTGCCTTAGCTATCGATCCAAGCAGATGGAGAAGAATTAATGGATTCTCAAAGCTGGGGTCACAAGCAGGTGTCACCAGGAAATTCTGCGCTGCTGCCTAAAGACAAGAGGCAAAGATGATAAACTAGAGGAGAGAGAAAGGGGCAGCCAATCCTCTAAGGTGTCTTCAAGGGTCAGAGAGTCTAAGGTGAGGGTAAACTGTAAATAACATTTCCTGGATAGCATAGCTGAATTTGTGGTTTTGTGGCAGGGTGTTAAAATGAAAACCTCACGCAATTCAACTTAAGTTTGATGATAACAAAAAAGTTTCTATTTTTTGTACCATTTGCAATCACACAGATACCTTTGCTTTCATAACAGTTTCTCTATTATTTCTTCCTTTCCAACATCCTTCACCCCTTATAAAATCTACCTTGGGAGAGTTTGTTGGCTTTCTTAAAGTCATTACTATAGACAAGGTAAATACAGTTTAGCAAAACACTTCACACCTCTCTCCCAAAAAGAAAACTATTTTATTTTATTTTTTTTAAAAAAAGGAAAATCGGTCCCATGATGAAGTCTAGAAATTATACTGGCTTTTTAATTAAACATTTTGGTTTTCTTCCTCACAAAATTAATACTTTATACATTCAGTTTAACTGCTAAAGAAAATATACACTGATCCATACTGCCAGATAAAGGTAGTCTACATGGACAAATGACAGAGCATAAGGCCAACAGTCAATCAGAAAGATCAATAGGTGTATATTGTCACACGTTCACAGACATGCTCCAGGCCTCGATGAACCAAAGCAGCTGAATTATTATCTGACTCGCTGTCCCCATACCTCCTGAGCCTATATAAACACATAAGGTCACAGTAATATTAATTCCAAATGGCAGTAGCTCCTAGCACCTCCAGTGTAACACCAGGACCTTAGCCACTCTTCTCAAATCTCCCTTGGTCATTTCTGGGAGTCTCCAGAGTGATGTCTCAGGCATGTTCTGTAACAAATCCACCCGTGTTTGCCTGCTCCTGCTGTCGCTGCTGGCTATCCACTGGGACTTCATACTAGACTGCGGGCCCAAATGGAGAACAGGCACATGTATCTCCTTCCACTGTTCTTGGCCCTTCTATCCCCCTATTTCCTCAACAAAAGAAGCAAGAGAAGCTAACAAAAACTCTCTCCTCCTTAAATTGAAAAAAAAAAAAAAAAGGCTCATTGTTTTTGGCCTTTTGGCCTTTGGCTAAGATCAAGTGTAGTATCTTAGTGAATATCTACAGTTAATATCTGATATGTCCTCTATCTGAGTACAATATACTAAGTGGATTTTCTGCAGCAAGGAGATGGAATAGGAGCTTGCTCCGTTCACCTGACTCATCAACCTGGTGTTGCAGTACTTCCAAAAACGGTGCACTCCTCCCACAAAAACAAACAAACAAACAAACAAACAAAAAAACAGGCTCTAGAATATCAAATGTATCAGTCAAAATAGGCCAAGTTATGCAGCAGAAACAACTGGAAATAATAGCAGTGAAGCACGGCAAAAGATTTACTTCTTGTGTCTTCTATGTGTGTGATGCAGGTGTGAGGGGCTGTCTGCCCATCTGAGTCATCCAGGAAGCCAAGCTGACAGAGGCTCCATCTCTAAATGCTCCATGGGGGGCTGGGCGTGGTGGCTCACCCCTGTAATCCCAGCACTTTGGGAGGCCGAGGCAGGCACATCACTTAAGGTCAGGAGTTCGAGACCAGTCTGGCCAACATAATGAAACCTTGTCTCTACTAAAAATACAAAAATTATAGCCAGGCGCCGTTGCCTCACGCCTGTAATCCCAGCACTTTGGGAGGCCGAGGCAGGTGGATAACGAGGTCAGGAGATCGAGACCATCCTGGCTAACACGGTGAAACCCCATCTCTACTAAAAAATACAAAAAATTAGCCGGGGGTG
>NW_012103654.1:2087447-2099445 GCF_000951045.1 Mandrillus leucophaeus | reverse complement strand
AAAAAAAAAAAAAAAATTAACCGGGCATGGGAGTGCACGCATGTAGTCCCAGTTACTCAGGAGGCTGAGGCAGGAGAATCGCTTGAACCTAGGAGGCAGAGGTTGCAGTGAGCCTCTGCAACTCTGCACTCCATGCCACTGCACTCCAGCCTGGGTGACACAGCAAGACTCCATCTTAAAAAAATAAATGCTTCATGTCTTCTGTGGCCAGGCTCCTAACTAAAGGCTGCTTACACGTGACACAAATTACTTATGAACACATTTTATCAGCCAAAGGATATCCCATGCTTAGCCTTAAGGGAACAAAAAGTACAATCCTACCACATGCTTGGGAGGAGAGAATCAGAACGTTTGTGAATAGTGCTGATGATCACCAAAGGCACCCATTCCAATTGATGTTCAACCCCTGCGAGGTGTGCACAAGAGCAAACTCTGAACCAGAGTCTCAGTTCAGCTGCAGCTCTTGCTATGCTTAGGAGATAGTAAAATCACTTACTTTGGAAATTGAATCTGTCATCCTAATTTTGTAGGTACCTGCTTGTAGGCCTTACATAACCTTGTGGGACCAGGGGACCCACACTTAACTGAGAAGAGATATGCTTCCATATTCAAAATTTCACTTCCAAGACCCAAAGAGTACACATACCTTGGAATTTGATCCAGAGAAAAAAAAAAAAAAAAAGTATTTTTTACTTTCTATTGTGTGTTGTGAAACAGCCACACCTACATTTAGGAGTTGTCACAGTTTCTGAGCATCTGAGATGACATTACCACACAGTCTTTAATTCTGTTGCCTCTTATCCTCACACCTGCTCTGTTAGAAAGGTATCTCCATTTACAGATGAGAATTGGGGTGATGAATAATTTGCTCCTGTTTGCCGTTCCCTGTATTTTTCAGTTTGGCCTTACTGGCACATTGACCTTACTGACATATTTTGTTCTTCAGTGGGCCCTATTGTCTTTCTTCTTCTCTTTCTCCTTTGCTCTCCCTTTATTGTTGTTTGTTTGTTGTTCAGAGAACACATTTTGCAGCCAATCCTAGACCTCTATCCTGATTGGCTTTTTCTTTCCAGGCCTCAAGCATCTCCTGTCTGGCTCCACCTACCTTCATCCTGATACTGCAGGTAGGCATCTCCTTGACACCAGCTCCAGAGCCCAGGAGCTGCTCTGCCCAAGATCCACCAGGTTCCTTTCTACCAGCAGACCCAGGTGTGAATGCAGGTTAAATCCCTTACAAAGTGTACAATGTTGAGATTGTATACACTTCAGCCTGACACAGGAATATTAGGGTCATAGGAAGGATACCCTTGCCCTGGCCTGCAGGGAGGGCTAGTGTCAGGATGAGAGGAGAGAAGGAATATAAAAGGACTTCTGCAAATCCGAAGGCATCAAACGACGACCAATGTTAGTTTACTTTCCTTGCGTCCCGTGATGTCCCTAGGCACCTCTCCCTCTGAACCTTCACAGCACCCTTTTTCCAATCCAGTTCTTATCTCCCTGTGCTGAAATTGCCCCTTGACTTGTAAATCTTAAGGCACTTGTGAGTGTCTTAGGGCCAAGGACTCTGTCTAATTGCACTCGGTGCATGCGGTAGGTCCTCAATGAATGATTGCTGAATGAATGAACCAAAGACCCTCTCCAAACTCCCAGTCCAAAGGGCTAAAGTTAAAAGAAACTAACTAAACCCTTTTGGGGGTCTTAATAACAATAGGGCAAGTACGTTCATGTAAATTGGTAAATGAAACCTTTCTGAGAAATGTTTATAACCTTTTAAATGTATAACTTGCAATACTCATGGTTTGTGGGGATTCTATTCAGTAGTCTGGAGAGAGAGAAAGAACTAGAATTCAGGATGTGTCCAGGCCCCTAACTTTCCAGGTTCCCCTTTTATCCAAAATAATACATCCACCTGGAATCCTGCTTTCGGGTGTAAAAGATGCCCATCTGAGGAGTTAGTCACTTGGCATGTTGAAACTTCAGATACTCCAGCGTTCAAGACTTGGGTGTCTCGTAGGAGTCCCAAATTAGCCTGTTGCTAAGTATGGACATACACAAAACTCCCCTTTACGTAACGGAGCATTAACGCCTACTTTATCTCCTACCTCATCATCTGTCACAGTCAAAAAATGGCAGCACAAATTCAAATTCCAAGGAAATTTTTAAAAAACATACATTGCATAGGAATCCCCTTTGAAAGCATGACCTAAAGAAAACTCCTTTGAGCTGTCTTCTGGATTAGGTAAAGTGGGACAGAAAAAGGACAGAAATAAGTGAATTCTGTGGATCCAAAAACCCTAAAAAAAGTTATTTGGGTGAGTAATATCCTGTATCCCACACCTGTTTGGAATAGCTCAAATCCAAAAGTCTTGAGAATATTTCAGATTCAAATTCTGAAAGCTTGAAATTATATTGGTATTATTTCCATATAGGAAGAAGCAATATATTTTCTGCCAAAATATGCGTAAAATTCCCCCTCTCCCTACTTCTAATTTTCTGCCCATGAAACCAATCTACTTTTATACGGTACCTGTTTATATGTTCTAGGGAAATGTTAAACCATTTTGAAATATAGACTTGTTTTAAGTTTAAGAAATGTTTATTCTAAATAGCCAGCACTTTCTACAAATATGGGTAATAATCTTTAAATCAGAAAACTTATACCATCAGCCAGGCATGGTGGCTCATGCCTGTAATCCCAGCACTTTGGGAGGCCAAGGGAGGCAGATCACTTGCGGTCAGGAGTTTGAGACCAGCCTGGCCAACGTGGTAAAACCCCATCTCTACTAAAAACGTTTAATATAAAAACTAGCCAGGCATGGTGGTGCATGCCTATAGACCCAGCTACTTGCGAGGCTGAGACATGAGAATTGCTTGAACCTGGCAGGCAGAGGTTGCAGTGAGCCAAGACTGTGCCACTGCACTCCAACCTGGGCAACAGAGTGAGACTCTGTTTAAAAAAATAAAATAAAATAAAATTTAAAAGATTTATACAATCAATTTAGGATAAACTAACACAAACTTACATGCCATCTTAAGGAGTGTTGGTTTCCTGCATAAGCCAAAATAATTAATGTAATCCTCCTAATTGATTCATTCCATGTATTTATTAAACATCTATAATGTGCTACTGTTCTGGGTGTCGGGGATATAGCAATATATCCTCTAAAGTCCATACCAATAGGGAGTTTACATTCCAGCAGCAAGAGAACACACACAAGCAAAATATGTAAATTAGATGGTGGCAAGTGCTGTGGTTGATTGCATTAATGGCCCTAACTCTTCATTCTCCCTCTCTCCATTCCCTTTGTCATGTTTTCTGCAGTGAGTGGGGCTTTTTCTCCTTTCCCTTGACTTTGAGGTTGGCCATGTGACCTGCTTTGACCAACAGAATGAGGTAGAAATGACAGCATGCCTGCTCCTGGCTATTTATTCTAGAGAAACAAGAGGCTTTCATGACTCCAAGGCCTTTCTTGCTGTTTTGCCATTGTGTGAGAACATGCCCAGGCTGGTCTGCGGGTTCAACGAGATAAGAGATACGGAGCAGAGCTGCTTCAGCGAAGCTTCCTCAGTCCCACTCAGTGCCCCAGGAGACTCTCAGATGCACATATGAGCCCAGTCAGCATAAGCAGAGCCACCCAATGTGCCCAGCCTAGATCTGCTGACCTCCAGTAGACCCCGGATGCACGAGCTAAAATTATAAATGGTCATTGTGTGAGATTGAGTTTGGGGGCTGTTTGTTACACCTTGGTAGTTAACCAGTACAAGTGCTTCATAAGAAAAAAACAAAACAGTGAAGGGGATAGAGGGTACTGCGTGGTAGTGGTGATGCTGGGGTCAATTTCGAATACCTTCCTTGTATACAGTTTTTTTTTTAAATATAACACTTTTTTAGTGACTGTAAAGATACCTCTCTTTCCAATGATTGAGAGGTTCTTATGTTCATTACCTAGTGTCTCCATTATGTATTTGGTACTCTCATTCAGGTAGTACATGGACCCAAACAAATATGAGGCAAAAAAAAAAAAAAAAAATGCTAATGCGTTCTGGTGTGAGAAGCAGAGCAGAAATGAACACCCTTCTCCAGTTCCAATCCAGCTACACATCCCTGTTCCTTCTCATGTTTGAAGTGCAGTGTGGAAACTCAAATATTCTCTTCTTAATGTAGCATCCTGTGGTTCACTACAGCTCAATTAAAACCTTCCCCAGAGGCATTCTTTCCTAAATTATTACAAACTCACTTAAGGTTAAAGGCAGGGGGTTTAGCCAATAGAAGTCTATTGGGAAATTTGGACAACAGAGTTCTTCCAATACACTTCTTGATGTAAAGAGACCATCTTTCGGCTGGGCTCATGCCTGTAATCCCAGCACTTTGGGAGGCTGAGGGGGTGGATCACGAGGTCAGGAGATCGAGACCATCCTGGCTAACACGGTGAAACCCCATCTCTACTAAAAATACAAAAAATTAGCCGGGTGCGGTGGCAGGCGCCTGTAGTACCAGCTACTCAGGAGGCTGAGGCAGGAGAATGACGTGAACCCGGGAGGCGGAGCTGGCAGTGAGCCGAGATTGTGCCGCTGCACTCCAACCTGGGGAACAGAGAGAGACTCTGTCTCAAAAAAAAAAAAAAAAAAAAAAGAGAGAGAGAGAGAGCATCTTTCAAAGATTCTTTTAAATTATTATAAATGTAGGTAGTGCTGTTGTTCTGGGGAGCTCCAATCCCTTCCCAAGTAAGCCAGTGTGGTGGTGAGCACCTGTAGTCCTAGGTACTTGGGAGGCTGAGGCATAAGGATCACTTGAGCCCAGGAATTCAAGGCTGTAATGAGTTATGACTGAACCATTGCACTCCAGCCTGGACAGAGTGAGACCCTGTCCAAAAAACAAACAAAAAAAGCCTTTCGAAATTAACTTCCCTACCCTCTGGTAAGGTGAATGCGGGTTCCATAAGAGTCCTTATGTCCTCCTACCTAAAAATGGGGACTAAGAAAGTCCCAGCCCAGCTTTAATTTCCCATTGCCTACAAATCCTAAACATATATTATACTTTCCATCTTTGTTACAAAATCATAGCTTCTGTGGAAACAAAGTCACTAGTCCCAGTGCACAGTTCTAGAAAATTTTAGTGGCTAGAATTGGTTCCAATACAGTCTCAGCCAAAGATGATGAATGTATAAAGGTGCAGGAAAAAAATTCCTCTGGATCCCTTGTCTTCTAGGGAGTTACCTGTTGGTGGCTCCAGCGTACTGGGGGAAAGGTGCAAGAGTGGTTGCTGCTTTTTTTTTAATTCAAAAGCCCCCACCTCTTGCAGATCCAGAGCTTCTTGATGGAGGTATTTTCAAGGGCTTCTAAAACTACTGTCTTTTCAAATGTCCTCTTCCTTTGTCTTTTACGGATTTGAACAATTTAGATCATATTTCACAGAGCTGTGTGATCTTGGGAAAATCACTTAACTTCTCTGAGCCTCAAATTCTTCACTAATAAAATAAGAAAGTTTCTCCCTGTTCCAACATGCTGCAATTTAAGTACACATGTTTAAGCTACTGAATCCAAACTAAACACATGATAACTTTCAGCCTAGTACAGGCTATCGTTCTGGATACAAACCAGCTGAGTCAAAGTAGTTCAATAAAATGAATTAGATTAGATCTTTCATCTTTTTTTTTTTTTTAAGTCTTAGCAGTCCTCCTTAAACCGTTTTTATGTTCAGCCTCACAATTTTTACAAGCAATGACCAAGCTGTAAATAGTTAAGGATTTCAAAGCCCTCCTCAGACCCAAACAATTTGGCTTTTTAGACTTCTGAATAAAATGATAAGCTAAAAGGTCTGTAGGAGAGCATCAGAAGTCTTCAGCAGGCCTTTTCCCGTCCAGGCTCTTATTCGGTGACCAGGCTGATAAAATTTCCTCTGTGAATGCTTAGTATCTCCAAGCCAGACCTAGTAGCTACTGGTTCCCAGTCAATTGCTATTCACACTCACACATCTGCACAGATAAAGCCACTTTAAACATCATGCTGTGGGGTCCTGACATGATGACAGAGCCACCAGCTGTCGGGGCACTGCACTGAATTGGGGACACAAACCCCATTTTCCTATGTAAATTGGCCTGGACGCTGCTTCGGCCCCCAACAAAAGGGATAGTCCTGTTAAATGGGGCCATCTGGCCGTCCTCCGGCCCCAGCGACACCTCCGGGATGGGGCGAGCGGGAGTGATCTTCGGGGGGCCAGGAAGGTAGCGCGGTAGAGCGCAGCTGTCACCCCGGCCCCAGGGGTCCTGCCCACAGAGGTTGGGGACGAGCAGATTCGCGGTGGTCTTAAGCCTGGGGGCCCGGGACGCCTGAGGGTCTCACAGCGCACTCCCGCGGTGGGGGAGGGCGCGCTTTGTTCCTGGGCCCCAATGGGGCGAGGCGCCCGAGCCTTGGGCAGAGTCTCTGCTCCGTCCCCAGGGCCCCAGGGCAGCTCCCGCCTGGCCGCGAACAGCCGCGGGCGCCTCCATAGCAACAGCGTGGGAGCTCCGCAAACCGGGAAGAGGAGCGGGGGAGGAGGGGAGGAGGGGAACAGGGGAGGAGGGGCGAGGAGGAGGCGAGCAGGGAGAAGGGGAGCAGGGAGAAGGGGCGCAGGGGAGGAGCTGGGGCAGGAAGAAAGACCGGGGGCGGCGGCGTGGATGGGGGCAGGGAGAAGGAGCGCGGGAGGGGGAGCGGGAGGAACAGAGGCGGGGAGCGCCGGCGGGAGAGGGGAAGGAGTGGGGGAGCCAGAGCTGGGAGGAGCGCGGGACGGAGAGCCGGGTAGGAGCCGGGATGAGGGCGCGGCCCCGGGCGAACCCGTCCAGCCCTCCAGGGCTGGGTGCCCGGGCCAGATTCTCCAGCTGAATTCCTGCCCCAGCTGCCTGGGGGAGGGAGGCGCGGGAGCCGGAGCGGGCGGGGACCGCGCAGGCCCGTGGGACACCGGGCGCTGGGAGGAGGCGCGGGGCTGCGGGCGGCCGGGAGGGAGCGAGGTCCTGCTGCCGCTGCCGCCCACCCCAGCCTGGGAAGAGCAGCGCCCCGGGAGCGGGCCTAGGGCTCTCTCCCTTGGCGAGAGGACCCCTCCTAAGCGGCACCCGCCTTCCCATCCTCACCCAGAGCAGCCCTCAGTCCCCCGGGGACGTGCAGACCCTCGTCCCGACGGGCTGCGAGCCAGGCCCCCGGAGGGGAGGCGCCGGCCGCGGAGGGAATTCCGAGCTAAGTCTCGCTTTCGCCTGGAGTGTTTTCACCATATTTTCCGTTACACAACTATTAGAAAGGTGATGTGGGTTTTCGTTTTCAGTCCACCCCTCACCCCAAATCAGGGACCTCGTGGAGAAAACATATTACTAATGCTAAGCTTGGAATTTTAAACAATGTTTTCTGATAACCAGCTGAAAATGTTTGGGAGAAGCCGAGTCACAAACAGATCATCATTCTTAAGTACTGTTTGCTAAGCGCCAGCTTGCACAAGATATTTCACAAAGCTGGCGAACCGGACGCGATCCTTGCTCTCGAAGAGTTTGCCACAGAAATGGACAATTACATTCAGAAAGGCATTTTTGAATAGCTCTTATGACGTGGTGTTAAAGGTGTGGAAAAAAAGCTTATTTCAGACATGAGTATTTCCAGAGAAAATCTATAGATAAGTGCTGTATATTTTATTTTAAAAACCATTATAAAAAGCAAAGAGAAGAAAAATAAACTTTTGGAAGTTCTCAGCTAACATGGCTTATGGGAAAATGAAAATAAACCTAATTGAAAAAACAGCGCTCACCATAAATAGGTTTAGCTTTCAGGCAGGGAACATGGTTTAAAAAAAAACAAAACACCAGCAGAAAATTCACCAATCAAATGTAAGATTGTCCATGTTTCCTAAAGCAAAGGTCAAAGAATCCTTGGAAGCCCTAAAAAACACTTTCTGTGGATAGAGTCCGAGCTTTTGTTTTGCTGTTTGTTCTGAAAATCCAAATCGGTAACCCCTGTTTTCAGGTATTATCCAAAGGAACATTTTTTGGTTTCTTCTACCCACATACTCCCAAATTAGGCATCTACCTTAAAGTAACAGGAAAACTCGTGGGTTTGTAATTGTGTGATATCCCATCTGGTTTCAACTCTGTCGCTGACCAAAAAGAAAAGATGAAAAATGTAAGCAAATTCTGTAAACTGTAAGTTTATCTATAAAACTCTAAATGTTCACTAATTTTGACATAACATGCATGACTTCTAGAATTAGATTCCCAACTAGTTGACATGTAGCATTTTGTGACGGTTCCCTGAATTCCAGGCACTATTCTAAGCAATTTATAGACATTTGCATTTTACTGAATTATCTTAAACTTAGAAGACAGGTACTATTATTATGCCATTTGCTAGATGAGGAAACTGAAGTTTTGAAAGGGCATAAAACCTGCCCAGATTTGCCCAATAGTAGTCAACAGGGTTGGGTCAAAGACCCCAAAGCTACCATCTCTGAGCAGTTAGTTTGTTTCCTGACTACACATTCCACAAGAGCAGAACCTCCCTCAAATCTCATCTAGAATAATATGGATTCTAAGTGTGGGAAGAAAAAAAAAAAAAAAAAACTTACAAATTAATTGAATTTCTCACTTTTGTCCAATTTTTCTGGCAGTAGACAGACATGTAAATTCAAGAATCAGTATTTTTAAGTGTTCCTCAGTAGTTATTATCCAAGCCTTTTTCATTCAAGGAGTCGAAAACTGTGCAATAGCAATATTATAAAAAGGCTTTGAAAGATAATCATTATACCGACTTTGATATAGCAAAATGGCAGAGATAAGAGTACACTTGTTTTAAGAAACTAAGCAAGTAGACCAGCCTGGCCAACATGATGAAACTCCCGTCTCTACTAAAAATACAAAAATTAACCAGGCAAGGTGGTGGGCGCCTGTAGTCCCAGCTACTCGGGAGGCTGAGGCACAAGAGTCGCTGGAACCCAGGAGGCGGAGGTTGCAGTGAGCCAAGATGACGCCACTGCATTCCAGCCTGGGCGACAGAGTGAGATTTTGTCTGAAAAAAAAAAAACAGCAGCAAGTAAAAAAGTCTTTAAAGACATGGGATACTGCCTTCCACCTACATTAATACTATTACTGATTCTTTGCACAAATTCTTAATGTAGCTTCACATGATTATTTAGAACTGTAACAATATTTAAAAGACATATTCTGAATTCACTCATAAACCATCTTTTTAGAATTTGGTTATATCCTGTTGGATAACATTGACTTGTTTCTTTATTTTCTATCAAAATCTGACCACAACCTTAAATTCTTAGGCAACTACAAATTAGGAGGAATAGACTAAGCATCATTTGATGTTTGTCTGCACATCAGTCAAGTGGGGGTTCAGAGTCATCTGCTGAATTTGGCCTCTGTAAGTGAATAATGAGAATATATCCACCTTTAAAATCTTTTGCCTTTGCATCTTTTCTTCTGTCTCAGTCAGTCCTGTGGCCCTTTCCTGGACTGGGAGAAGGGAACAACACAACAGTGGGTGATTGAGGAAAGGGAGCATGAAAGAAACAAAATGGGAACATTTGGGACGGAGGTGGCCAAAAGATTGGCTTTTCCCTGAGCAGAGTCACCAAGACCAGGGGCTAATCGTAGGCTGGGCTCAGGATGAGGGCGAGATAGGGAGACGAGATGAGAATCAGTATTGGTACTGCCAGTGTTTTTAAGCGGAGCACTAAAAGGAAGAGGTTTTTTTCAGGCGTGGCTCAGGAGCAAGCTTGAATTTCAGTTGACTTGACTGGGGGTGGGGTAAGACTCCTCCAAGGTAAGCAGGTTCAAGAGGCCAGGCCCCCAGGAAGTTTTAGAGAGCAGGGACTTACTCTGCTCTCTTCCTGCTGCTGACAATCTGAAGGGGAAAGGGGGTGTTTGCCTGCAGCCAGAACCATTCTCCCTGATGGCCCTGTGAGCCTGTCCAGAGGGAGGGAGCCAGGGAAGAAGGGGACAGGCAGATGCCTTCTGGCCCACCCCTCCTTCTGCTAGAACTGATTGCAGTTTTAAATCTTTTTGTTTCTTCCAATTTTCTAAAAAGGTTTTCCCCTTAGGAAAATACTCCCTCATGAACGTTAGTCCAAAAAGTGCTTTTTTCCCCTTTTTCAGAATTTAGAGGGAAAAATACCCTGTGACTATTTTTAACACATGTGAGAGAGAAGAGATTCTTTTTTTCTTTGCTTAAATATTCTGATATTCCCATCACTGGTAACTGACATTTCTCAAAACTAAAAGTGAAATTTCCCAGTAGGGTCTCCAGTCTGAATAAGATTTATTAGAAAATAGGAATGAAGAGATCAGGAGGGGGAGAGAGAGACTAAAAATTTTTCAGGGGATTTCAGTTTTTATTTCAGCAAAAGTTCCTTTTAATTGAATTCATAAGCAACATTTCACACTAACATTATTGTATGCCTTATTTTTTCTTTTTATACCTACAGACTGATTTTTGGATCTGAAATTTGAAGGAATACAACTGAATGATTTTCCTCCCTTACTGAGGAGGTCAAACAAAAAGAAGACATTTAATCAATATAGACTTTAGGTCAATCAACTCAAAGTGACTAGATGAAAGCCTAGAATTTAAACATTAAACATCTACTGAGCGGAATACCTAATTAGTATTGATCACCAAATAATTCTAAGCACATGTGCTGTTTACATAGAAAGGAAGCAGTACATTTTCTTAGAAAAAGCAACAACATTATATCTGGACCTGATTAGCATGAGGTAAAGAAAAAAGGCCTTATAAAATGAGACTCGTGACACCACCACATTAGAAAATAACCTCGCTGGACAGGACACATTATTTAGCGGAAACTGTAATCGTGTCCAGGGATGGAAGACAGGACTTGGGGTGAGGGCTATGCCAGGAGAGAAGTCTGAACAGGGACAGGAGCGACAGGCTGAAGCACATGACTGGACTTTTCTGACCTGATAGAACAGCTGGCAACTTTTTGAGCAAGATGCGGCACATGGTTACTTTGTGTGCGATGATGAAGTTACAAACATGACCTGCAGTCCTCATATTGAGCCTCCAACACCCATCTATACACTGTATTATACTGTATTATACTGCGCTGATTTTACAGGGAGGAGACTGAGGATTAGGGAGGCCCAGTAACTAACCTAAGGACACCCAGATTGTCAATGGCAAAGGTGGAATTCCATCTGGGTTCTCCCTCTTCATCTCCCCATAGTAATGATTAGTTAGTGGGGGGTGAAGAGGAGCCTTCCCAAACACCCAAGGAAAAGTACACTTGGACAAGCACATTTCAGCCACTCAGCTAGAGCTTCCTTCATCTACTTTGTGTTACTGATGTCATTAGAAGAAGGCTCATAGCTGGGGTTTCCGAGCTCAAAGAAAGTTGCTGACTTTCTTTGTAGACTGAAGTTTGAGATAATACCATCTCCTTTTCCCTTAGTCTGGTGGAAGGCAGAGGCTATTTCTGAGGCATCCATACATGCTTAGACCTATCCAGAGGACTGACCGCACGCAGCTGTTGGTTTTGAACCAAAAATTTTGGCTAATTCACCTTGAGAGAGTGACCGTTGGTTAGAAGATGAGTAGAAGGAGAAGAAAAATCTTTAGCCAATTGATTAGTTGAAACTTGAATAAAGATAGAGGACAATATTAATACTGTTACTATTAACATGTAATTGAAGAATTGTCTTTTTGTAGAATTTACTAATTTGGAAATCACTGGCCTATTTGTTTATGGCCTGAGGGGGTGAGAGAGACAGGAACTGGGGAGGGAAGGCTTCCCTGAGGAACTGCATGTTCATTTGTTAGGGCCAAGCTTGAGGAGCACTGCGGAGAGAGGTTTCTCGGAGGGGCGGGCCAGCTGGCGCAAGGACCCTGTGAAGCCCACACATTTGATTTTGCTGGAATTTACCCATTTTTCTCTTTTCTAAGAACCGTACTTCCTAAAAAACTGATCTTGCCCATTAGACTACACTAGACAAGCATATTTCTGCCCCTTTTTATGTGA
>NW_012103654.1:2085192-2086317 GCF_000951045.1 Mandrillus leucophaeus | reverse complement strand
AAAATACAAAAATTAGCCAGGTGTGGTGGCATGCACCTGTAATCCCAGCTACTCGGGAGGCTGAGGTGGGAAAATCGCTTGAACCCAGGAGGCGGAGGTTGCAGTGAGCCAAGATCACAACACTGCACTCCAGCTTGGGTGACAGAGCAAGACTCCGTCTCAAAAATAAATATATAATAAAAATAAAAATAAAATAAATACAAATAGAAGGGAAAAATTAGTCTATTAGTGTCCTTTTAGGATTCAATTAAACATCTGTTTCCCCCACCTTTGTTTATCTTAGAGATCATCTGATTCACTCTATTACAAACCAGAGCTGTTAAGTGACTTACCTGGGGTCATACATTTGTGGCAGAACCCTCTGTACAGGGTTTGTTTTTTTTTTTTTCAGTTATAAAGTGCTGCCTCCTACCGAGGTTTGTGTCTGGACCCCCGGGACAAAATAAGAAAGGACATTGCAGGAATCTCACCTAACCTATGTCTCAGCTCAGGGGAAAACTTCACAGATGGGATCAGTCTGGCATAAGCATACCATGGAACAGATGTTTCAAGGGGGCAGGACTTGGATGACCAGGTCTCAGAAGAAAGGCTTAGTCTAAGTCTCTGTGCATTCTGGAGAGGCCTTGCTCACCAGAAAGCCCAATGTTGGTGCTGAACTGCTGCCCACCTTAGGGCACAATGAACCCTATTCTGCTGGAAGAGTTGTTCCATCAAAGAAATGGGATTTTTCTTAGAAGTCTCATGCAAATATTAATTCATTCAGACAAAAGCAGATGAATAGACCCTGGGTGACTTTGAACCACTATTCAACTGACTTTGGGCCTCCATTATCAAATAAAATGGTTGGATAAGAACTAGGCAACTTCCATGACGGCTCATAGCTCTAAAATCCCATGATTCCAGAATAAGTAAATAGAAATAACAGAAGAAATTCATCAGACCAAAAAACACAAAACAGACATTAAGTCCTCAGGCTACATGCAATTTTTAAAATTCAGGCATTTTTTAAAAAAAAAATCCCAAATAATTAAAAGCTTTAAATTTTTAAGAAAATGATCTTACAACCACTGCATGAAACACTATCAACGATAAATTGTTTTTTAAATTATGAAAATAAAACTCGCC
>NW_012103654.1:2082884-2085142 GCF_000951045.1 Mandrillus leucophaeus | reverse complement strand
TTCACACTAACATTATTGTATGCCTTATTTTTTCTTTTTATACCTACAGACTGATTTTTGGATCTGAAATTTGAAGGAATACAACTGAATGATTTTCCTCCCTTACTGAGGAGGTCAAACAAAAAGAAGACATTTAATCAATATAGACTTTAGGTCAATCAACTCAAAGTGACTAGATGAAAGCCTAGAATTTAAACATTAAACATCTACTGAGCGGAATACCTAATTAGTATTGATCACCAAATAATTCTAAGCACATGTGCTGTTTACATAGAAAGGAAGCAGTACATTTTCTTAGAAAAAGCAACAACATTATATCTGGACCTGATTAGCATGAGGTAAAGAAAAAAGGCCTTATAAAATGAGACTCGTGACACCACCACATTAGAAAATAACCTCGCTGGACAGGACACATTATTTAGCGGAAACTGTAATCGTGTCCAGGGATGGAAGACAGGACTTGGGGTGAGGGCTATGCCAGGAGAGAAGTCTGAACAGGGACAGGAGCGACAGGCTGAAGCACATGACTGGACTTTTCTGACCTGATAGAACAGCTGGCAACTTTTTGAGCAAGATGCGGCACATGGTTACTTTGTGTGCGATGATGAAGTTACAAACATGACCTGCAGTCCTCATATTGAGCCTCCAACACCCATCTATACACTGTATTATACTGTATTATACTGCGCTGATTTTACAGGGAGGAGACTGAGGATTAGGGAGGCCCAGTAACTAACCTAAGGACACCCAGATTGTCAATGGCAAAGGTGGAATTCCATCTGGGTTCTCCCTCTTCATCTCCCCATAGTAATGATTAGTTAGTGGGGGGTGAAGAGGAGCCTTCCCAAACACCCAAGGAAAAGTACACTTGGACAAGCACATTTCAGCCACTCAGCTAGAGCTTCCTTCATCTACTTTGTGTTACTGATGTCATTAGAAGAAGGCTCATAGCTGGGGTTTCCGAGCTCAAAGAAAGTTGCTGACTTTCTTTGTAGACTGAAGTTTGAGATAATACCATCTCCTTTTCCCTTAGTCTGGTGGAAGGCAGAGGCTATTTCTGAGGCATCCATACATGCTTAGACCTATCCAGAGGACTGACCGCACGCAGCTGTTGGTTTTGAACCAAAAATTTTGGCTAATTCACCTTGAGAGAGTGACCGTTGGTTAGAAGATGAGTAGAAGGAGAAGAAAAATCCTTAGCCAATTGATTAGTTGAAACTTGAATAAAGATAGAGGACAATATTAATACTGTTACTATTAACATGTAATTGAAGAATTGTCTTTTTGTAGAATTTACTAATTTGGAAATCACTGGCCTATTTGTTTATGGCCTGAGGGGGTGAGAGAGACAGGAACTGGGGAGGGAAGGCTTCCCTGAGGAACTGCATGTTCATTTGTTAGGGCCAAGCTTGAGGAGCACTGCGGAGAGAGGTTTCTCGGAGGGGCGGGCCAGCTGGCGCAAGGACCCTGTGAAGCCCACACATTTGATTTTGCTGGAATTTACCCATTTTTCTCTTTTCTAAGAACCGTACTTCCTAAAAAACTGATCTTGCCCATTAGACTACACTAGACAAGCATATTTCTGCCCCTTTTTATGTGATGACTTTACAATGTTTACCGGGGGAGTTTATTGTTGGGGTTCAGGTACATAGGCATACTTCATCGTGCCCAAGGGCAAGTGCATCCTGGCCTCAGAAGGAACTGGGTGAAATCCCCAAAGCTAGCAGGAAAGAGGCAGAACACCTTCCCCATTTCTGCTTTTTGTCTGTTTTTTTCTCTTCATGAAGTTTCTTTTCACCTCTGCAGACCAGCTTTGTGTTCCTCTGAACACGTGATCAATTGTGATCACAGAAAAGCTTAGTTTCTATCACCTCAGTTCTGGGTACACCACTAACTGGCCATCTTGACTCTTATTGCCAAATATGGGGGCAAAAAAAAAAAAAAAAATTGACTCCACCTCAGTCAAGTATTCACCTCTGAGCCAATCATCTGTAGCCAAGAATGTTGATTTTAAATAGCTGATTTTGGGCCAGGCGCGGAGGCTCAAGCCTGTAATCCCAGCACTTTGGGAGGCCGAGACGGGCAGATCACGAGCTCAGGAGATCGAGACCATCCTGACTAACACGGTGAAACCCCGTCTCTATTAAAAAAAATACAAAAAACTAGCCAGGCGAGGTGGCGGGCGCCTGTAGTCCCAGCTACACGGGAGGCTGAGGCAGGAGAATGGCGTGAACCCGGGAGGCGGAGCTTGCAGTGAG
>NW_012103654.1:2070299-2077534 GCF_000951045.1 Mandrillus leucophaeus | reverse complement strand
TGAAATCAATTTTTTGAAATCAATTTTGTTATCCAATCATACTTTCATTTGATTTTTTAAAGATTAATGATAAAAATTAAAAATAAAAAAATAAAAACACAAAAGTACAAAAAAGGCTAATGATGAAACTGCACATTTAGTAGCACTTTGGGAGGCCTAGGCAGGCAGATCATTTGAGGTCAGGGGTTCGAGACCAGCCTGGCCAACATGATGAAACCCCGTCTGTACTAAAAATACAAAAATTAGCCAGGCATAGTGGCACATGCCTGTAGTCCCAGCTACTCGGGAGGCTGAGGCAGGAGAATAGCTTGAACTGGGGAGGTGGAGGTTGCAGTGAGCCAAGATGCCGCCACTGCACTCCAGTCTGGGTGACAAGAGTGAAATTCCGTCTCAAAAACAAAACAAACAAACAAAAAAACAAATTAAAGATGATATGGAATTCTTTAATTATGCAGTTTAAGCTTAAATATTTGAAAATATGAGTAAACTTATTTCCCTCAAAAATGCCAAAATTGCTATAAAATAGACTCATCTATTTTTAGGAACTTTGAAAGTATAAAAGTTGACAATTTTTCTTCATGATTGCCAATTTGAAAAACATCCTATTTAAGAATGTGTCCGCGTGTGTGTGTGTTTGTGTGTGTGTCTACCTGTTCCGTGGTGTGTGACTGTGCCTGTATAACTGTGCTGATGGGGCTAAGTATGACCACCGCATGGAGTAATGAAGAAAGACCTGTGTTTCACTATGTAAGAAAAAATATCTAGTTTCTTCAAAAAAGAGAAAAATCCCTATTTACTTACTTCCTCATGAAGGACTCCTTCAGAAGGAGCCATGAGGTATGAAAAGGGTGTTATTTCTAGGCAGTGTTTCCAAAAGTGTAGTAGGGTAGATAATTTTATGTGGCATATGAATAAACATTTTTATTTGAATAATTATGCTTTTATTTTTATCATTCCTCCCCACTCTCTCCTTCAGCACTCATAGCCTTGGTACCACCGTCTGCCTGGGATCACTGGTTTTATTCACAGCATCTATTTGAGTCCTCAGGTCTGCCGCCACCCGCCAGGCCCTAAAGGTCACACCTCGCTGCCTACTCCCCACATAATTCTCTGCATCTTTTCTGAACCTATATCCCTGTGTTCTCTAACTAGAGGAACCCTTACCTGTGTCCTCTGCAACTCACAATGAATCATCGGCCAAAACTCAGTTTAGAGAACTAAGTCTAACTGTCTTTCCAAAAAAGCAAAGCCATTCCCTGTTAACCAAGAATTATAGGTGACAGTGAATGGCTTGCTTTCTATTTCAATTATTTATTGCTATGTAACAAATTGCCCAAACTTAGTGGCTTAAAACAACAGCCACTTTGTTTGCTTTCTAGCTTCTGTAGACTGATAGCTCAGCTGGCAGTTCTCGGTGTCTTTCAAAAGATGCCTGGAACTAGAGGCTCCAGGAAGCCCCACCAGGAGGCCAGCCTCCTCCCTCTCCAATGCAAGATATGTGGTCTCTCTGTGTGGTAGTTTGGGGGTCCCAGAAGAGACGGAAAATGGAAACTTCCAGGCCTTCTCAGGACGTAAGCCAAGAGTTGCCACAGCGTCACTGCTGCCACCTTCTATTCATTAAGCAGTCTCAAAGCCAGGCCATATTCAAGGAGAGAAGAGATTAATTCCACCTCTGAGGGGTTGGGGGTGGTGATAAAGAATTTGCAGTCTCTTTAAATCCATCCCAGTTTCTCAAACAGGAGAGTTCCTTTTAGTTTTCTAAGCAGAACACTTTGAGAGTTTCTAAATCTATTTACTATTCTTTGGGATAGACTTAAGTTCCCTGGGTAGAAAAAGTGTGATGTTTCCCCAGAGCAGTACAACACTGAGGTCAGGAGCTGGTTCAGACACACTGTAAGTGATTATAAAATTATGTACACATGAGTACATATAAATACTACTTGCCTTTCAAACAACACGCTGAAATCCAAGTTTTACAACCGTAAACCTCACTTTGAAGGCGCTCTCACATTCTCTACTTTCTTAGAAATTAAAATTTATTTTCCAGTCCAGGCTGTGGCAGTCACCGAGGAAGGAGGCCAGCTCAGCTTGGCAGTGCCAGGGACACGGCCTTGGGGAACACCCCCCACAGACTGTGAGTTCCTTCAGCAGTGATTGTGTCTTATTCTTCTTCACGTCTACGTATGCCCTTGCCTGACATGTAACAGACACTCAGCACTGGGTCAAGGAGTAGGCCGAGCACACTCAACTGGAAGAAAAGCAAACATGAAGTCATCATGGCCCCAATGTCTACTCATGGAAACCAAGAGAAAGGTCCCCATTTGCCACCACCAGGCAAGCAGCAGGGCCTGTTGTTTTATTCAAAAAACTGCACGTTCACAGAGGAGAGATTTCAAACATTATAAGAGGATGTCAAGAAGAAAGTTTCAGGAAGAGAGCTCTGCCTTTTTCTCCTGTAAGCATGTTCGTCACCCAGGGACTGTTCTGCCAACGTTATTTAGCAGCTAATCCAAGATTTGGATCATTGCCTAAAGTTACACTTGTTGGTATCTTGGGATTTGGCCTTGGAAAGGTATCATACATAAGAGTATGCCAGAGTACATTCCATTTCTTTGAAGATCAGCTCCATGGGGCTGGTTTTGGTCCACAGCAGAACAGGCATTGATTGCTTACCTGTGAAGAATGCAACATAAAGCACAGATTCAGTGAGAAGGGAAGTTCACAGCCTTTGGCTTCCTAAACTCTGTGTCTGTGATTTTTGAAGATATTTTATCCTCTGAGTTGTATGCATTTGAAATTTCAAGTGTAGTTTTAAATATTTTATTTTAAATATTTTGTTCCACTGGATGTACTTCACTTCTAGTATTTATTTACAAGAAGTATTGTTCCACTTCCAGTGGAATAAAAATTATTTTCTAATCAGTAAAAGCATTTCTGTCCACACCTTTAAAAGTTAAAATTATAAATTATATATGTATTCACCCCAGATAAATGTAAGCAAATAAAAGACATTGTGTAAATTAACCTAGCATGGGAACTCTTCCTGTTTTCATTTAATCTCACCTTCCTCTGTAAAATTTCCCAGCGTATTACACTTTCAGCATATGTTTCCATTTCTGTTCATTTCACTATCTACTGCTTGCGACTTCTTTTTATTTAAACTTACAAACTTACTTCAGGTAATTAAAGTCAATCTGTAGGAGGGAAGCCATGGTGTGGACAATCCAAAAATCACCTGTGGCCGGGTGCGGTGGCTCACGCCTGTAATCCCAGCACTTTGGAAGGCTGAGGCAGGTGGATCATGAGGTCAAGAGTTCAAGACCAGCCTGGTCAATATGGTGAAACCCCATCTCTACTAAAAAATACAAAACATTAGCCGGGCGTAGTGGCACTCATCTGTAGTCCCAGCTTCTCAGGAGGCTGAGGCAGGAGAATCACTTGAACCTGGGAGGCAGAGGTTGCAGTGAGCCGAGATTGTGCCACTGCACTCCAGCCTGGGCAACAGAGTGAGACTCTGTCTCAAAAAAAAAAAAAAAAAAAAAAAAAAATCACTTGTTCAATCTGGTAAATATATTGGCAATTACATTTGCGTGGCTGTATGATGTTTTTCATGTCAAATCTTTTTGCTCTGTGGGGAAAATTGCCAATTTTGCTCAGTTGCTCCTGAGCAGTCACTCCCAGCAATTTCACCTATACTAGAAGTAGATGCTAAAATATTTGCCTTCCCTCTGGCAAATTCTGTGACTTCTCTGGGACTGGGGTCGACAAATGTTTGGGTTCAAAGGGTTTTTCTCTTTGCAAAGTAAACAGAAGGAACAGAGATGTGAAGAGCGTAAGTAATTAAGTAGGTATACATTGTCAATTACCTGGAAGGTACTTTACAGATTGTCAAGTAAATGATGATACCTCCATCATCATTCATTGGTGATATTTGTTAATGCATGTGCAATGTGTAGCATTGAGGTGAGCAAACTGAAAAACAGCCTCATGGTTATTTAGGTGATGTGAGAGTTCCATCAGCCCAGACACTCATCTACAACAAAACAGCAGTTCTTTAAATCAGGACTTTACAAAGATACCACAAGGAGTAACCGATGTGATAATGATTGGCCCTACACTGCAGAATAAGAACTGCCTGCATTTTACAATGTCAGATTTATATATGACTCCAAATATATTAATTTCCAGTCCCTCTTTACTCTCCTAAGAATCTTAGCCAAGTGTGTAAGGGGATAATTCCCATCCTTGATTGGAGTCTTCTTCCCAAATTATTCAAGTTCTGCTGGCCCTTACAAGGGAACCTGTTCCTGGGGAGCCCCTGGGAGGTAGCTTTTTTAGTTCAGTTTGGAACAGATGACTTTGGGAAGGAAACTCTCCCAGACTTTGATACTCCTGGGAAAGACATGCAAATTCTTGCCCCTCATTTCTTTTTCCAGGGCAATTGCTTCCCGTTTGCACCAGGCTCTGCGCGATCAGCCTTCTGCCCGACCAGTTCTCAAACTGCCCAGCTGCGTCCATGGGAGGGAAATTTTGTTTTCTCCTTTAGCAGAATAGGGGGACCGGCTGACATGAGAGTTCCCCAGGGCAGAAACATGGGTGACCTGGCATTTGTGTGACGTCCCGGACCCCGCCACACCGCGAGGCCTGGACGTGGCGGTGGAATCGGTGTGCCGCGCCCGCCCCCGCGCGCCTGGGGTCTAGGAGGGCAGAGGCTGTCACTGTTTAACTTGGGGCCATCCTCGCATAGCACCTCTCCTTCGACGCTAGCCTCTGCAGGTAACCGTAACATACGATAGGAGGAAAGACGAGAACACCCACGCAGGTCAAGGTCAACTAAAGGCCTTTGAAAACAAAATCTGTAAACTGCCCGTAAGGAAGTAGCCTGGAAGCTTCCAAGTAGCCTGGGGGGCGGGGGAGATCTTAAAATGCTGAGCAAATACCAAGCGAGGTTTGAGGTGACAAAGGAAAGAAAAAATACCAGACAATTTTCCTAAATTAGCTAATTAGTAAAATCCATTTCAGAAAAGGACTTGAGATTTAAACTAAAATGAACATGTAAGTTACCTAAAAAGTATAGTGAGAATGGAAATGGACTAGAGCTATTAAGCCTCAAAAGTAGCCGGAATGCCCTGACAAAGAGAGGGGGTGCCTTATGCGTTGAAAGCTGTTCTAAATATGGCTAAAGTTTTGCAAGAAAACATACTTTCTACTATAAATTGTGTTTGGCATAATAGAATGCCCCTAATAATAATAATAATAATAATAATAATAAACAGTATTATTACCTATTAGGAAACTTCTGTCTGCCATGGTGGCTCTTGCCTGTAATCTCAGCCCAGCACTTTGGGAGGCGGAGGTGGGAAGATAGTTTGAGCCCAGGAGTTCGATGCCAGCCTAGGCAACATAGGGAGACCTATCTCTATTTTATTTTTTTAAAAAAGGAAACTTCTGTATGTAATCATTTCTTACATGTAAGGTGAGGTAATGCCATCTGGATTTTAAAATATATATATATTATGCTTGTAAAAATAGCACTAAACCACTAGCAGGTGGGGACATAGAAAATCAGTGTGTCAGTTAGGGTAATTAAATGCACTTTGGAGGGCTGCAGTAGAACACCTCTATGCTTATCTTACACCGTCATTTTCTGTGGGTTTCTTGAAGCTTAGCGGTTCGTTGGGGTAGGCCGCCTGGGTTGGCCAGTGCTGCAGAGGACTGCAGTGCAGATGATTGCGCTTGCAATCTCCCTGTCTAGATTTATGACGCTGCAATCTCCTCATCGAAGTAACTGTATATTTTTTTCTCTTATCGTTGGCTTTTGCCTGTGTGGTTTTTTGTTGTTGTTGTTGTTCTGCAGATAAATACAAACTAATAAAGAGACACTTAATTCTACTTTTCCTTTTTTTTTTTTTTTTTTTAGATGGAATCAAGCTCTGTCGCCAAGGCTGGAGTGCAGTGGCGCGATCTCAGCTCACTGCAACTTCTACTTCCCGGGTTCAAGTGATTCTCCTGCCTCAGCCTCCCAAGTAGGTGGGACTACAGGTACATGCCACCATGCCCGGCTAATTTTTGTATGTTTAGTGGAGATGGGGTTTCACTGTGTTGGCCAGGCTGGTCTTGAACTCTTGACCTCAGGTGATTCGCCGCCTCAGACTCACAAAGTGCTAGAATTACAGGCGTGAGCCACCATGCCCGGCCTTACTTTTTTGCTTTTAATTTTTGTACTAAGTTCTTCTGTTCGTTGTAGTAATATAATGCAAAAGTGATAATATTGTCATTTTAACAAAGTCAAATTTAAGCAATTAATCCAACATTTTGCATTATACTTTGTTAAATAAAAATGTGATTGACTTTAAAATTCAGAAGCTAAAAAAATTAAGAAAAGATCTACTTGTTTTAAATAGGAAAAGGAAAAACTATATCTTCAGTATGTGTGTATATTTAAAAAGAAAAAACTGTATCTCCAATATATGTGTATATGTATGTGATTGTGTGTGTATACAGTGTGTGTGTGATAAAGTGTATGCAAACAAGTCTTATTTGACTGTAACACCTCATACTGATATTCTCTCCAGTCATATATCATGATCAAGCAAGATGCATTGCCCTAAAAACATAAAAGACACAATTGCAAAATTGTTCATACTTCCAAATTTGCATCCATAAACCTTCCAAAGTTGCATCATTTTTGCATAATGAGATATCTTTGTAATAAGCACACTAAAAGAAATTGTCTTTGGTTTTGCAGTTCAAATACAAGTTAGCCTCCTAGAGTCTAAACAAACAAAGTTTCAGTAAAAGTTAGAGCCCTGAATAATTTAGAGAAGCATGAAAACAATTTAGCTTCCCTACAGCTTGCTCTGTGAACCTCAATGAGAACCTGTATGAAAGTCAGTGTTTTTTGTTTTTTTTGTTTTGTTTTGTTTTGTTTTGTTTTTAAGGTCAGGGGAGGGAGTAGAATTCCTTGTTAAAAACATTTTGGGGGCCCGGCGCGATGGCTCACGCCTGTAATCTCAGCACTTTGGGAGGCCGAGACGGGCGGATCATGAGGTCAGGAGATCGTGATCGTGGCTAACACGGTGAAACCCCGTTTCTACTAAAAATTGGCCGGGCGTGGTGGCGGGCGTCTGTGGTCCCAGCTACTCGGGAGGCTGAGGCAGGAGAATGGCGTGAACCTACAGTGAGGCGAGATCGCGCCACTGCACTCCACGATGGGCTACAGAGCGAGACTGTCT
>NW_012103654.1:2066688-2068049 GCF_000951045.1 Mandrillus leucophaeus | reverse complement strand
GTGTTAGCCAGGATGGTCTCGATCTCCTGACCTCATGATCCGCCCGTCTCGGCCTCCCAAAGTGCTGGGATTACAGGCTTGAGCCACCGCGCCCGGCCATCCCTTAACTTCTCTAAGTCCTTAAGTCCAAGAAAATGGCATACACTTCACTTTTTTTTTGGCGAATTTTTTTTTTTGCAAAAATAAATGCAATTTATATAATTAATGAGTCCATACACATCAGTAAGCTGGAGAGGTCTTCCCATCCACCCGTCACTGCCATTGTATATACAGGATTTCTGCTGGGATGTCAGGCTGAGAGGTTGAGATTAAAAAGTAATTGTCATTGAAGTTGAATGTAGTTAATTACATAATTTGCAGTTGTTCAAGATTAATTCAAGTAAAATTACATCATAAAATTAGGGCATTAACAAGGATTACTGTCAAAAGAAGAGTAGGTATGAATCAAGCACCTGACTTATATATGACTCATACCCAAAGCACCCTGGGTTCATATTTGGATCATATATAACAGTTGAGTGACAAACATGTACTCACTAGATGTTATTAGGGAAATAATTGATGCAAACCCTACACTACAGAATTCTCATCATGGGAACCACAGTTGGAAAAATCTGGAAGTCCCTGATGTGTGTGTCTGTTGTTTTGTATGGGGTTGGGGTCATTGTTGCAGCAGCAGGTGTGAAAAAATTTTGATTAGAATTGTTTACATAAGAAAGAAGCAGAATTTTAAAAGACGCATTAACAAGTAAGATGTGTTCTGCAAACAACTCTCCTATACTTTTTTTTGTCAGACAGGAATGATTGTGGGGATGAGAAATGGATAACTGATTTATTATACCCAATTGAATTTTTTTTTTTTTTTTTTTTTTTTAGCAGAGGATTTTCTGGTCACTGGAAAATCTACTAGACAAATTCTAAAAGAGCTGTAACACTTCTGATTGTTTTAATGTAAATAATTTCTTATGGCTATATTAACAAAGAACTATTACAGTCACATAAAAGGACTATAAGATGGATTTGTTAATAAAATGATACTTTTTAATGATACTTTTGGGAAAAATATTGGCTTCAATCAAAGCACAGATTATGTTATTTGCTCCTTGTCTTTATTTCAAATATATGCAAATAATGATACTGATAAGCCCAAAAGATACCAGACAGAATTTCAGGATATTGGTTTTCATATTTGGGAAATGAATATAAACTTTTGATGGAATTATTTGGATATATGCTGGGTAGAAGGCAAAATGAACATTATAAGACACCGTTTTAGGCCGGGCGCGGTGGCTCAAGCCTGTAATCCCAGCACTTTGGGAGGCCGAGACGGGCAGATCACGAGGTCAGGAGATCGAGACCAT
>NW_012103654.1:2062653-2064688 GCF_000951045.1 Mandrillus leucophaeus | reverse complement strand
AAAAAAAAAAAAAAAAAAATTGTGAACATTTCTATCCTCTCTGTTGGAGACTCACAACATACATTAACATATTAAAGACTCTTAAATTTATGCTTAATTGATTTTCAACAAAGGTGCCATGGTAATTCAATAGAGAAAGGATAGTCTTTTCAACAAATGGTGCCAGGACAATTCAATAGCCACATGCAAAAAGATATATTTAAACCTTTGCCTCCCACGTCATACTCAAAGTTTAACTCCAAATGAATCATAGATCTAAATGTAAGAGCCAAAATTGTAAAACTCTTAAAAGAAAACATAAGCATAATAAATCTTTGTGACCTTTGTAGATACAACTAAAGCACAAGCACTAAAAAATTGATAAACTGAACTTTGTCAAAACTAAAAACTTTCATGCTTCAGAAGACATCATTAAGAAAGTGAAGAGAAAAACCACAGACGGAGAAAATACGTGCATATCATATCTGATTAAGGCCTTGTATCTAGAATATAGAAGGAACTCTCGCAACGTAATAATAAGAAAATTACCCAATTTAAAATGGGCAAAAATTTGAATAAACATTTGGGCAAAGAAGCGATATGAATGGTCAATAAACACATGAAAAGATGCTCATTATTGATCAGCAAGGAATGCAAATAGAAACCACAATGAGATACTACCACATACCCACTAGGATGGTTAGAATCAACAGACAATGACAAATGGTGGTAAGGATGTGGAGAAACTGAGACTCTCATCCACTGTTAGTAGAAATGCAAATGGTGCAACCACTTTGGAAAACAGTGTGGAAATTTCTTCAGAAGTTTAACGTAAGTTCACCAATTCCATTCCAAAGTATATACCTAAGAGAAATATACAAACACTAAAACTTGTACTCAAATGTTATTCACAGTACCACAAAGTGAAAACAACCCAAATGTCCATAAACTGATAAATGGATAAGCTAAATGTGGTATACTTATATGGAATACTATTTGGCAATAAAAAGCAATGAAGTATTGATACATGCTACAAAACGGATGACCCTCAAAAACATTATGCTAAGCAGGGTGCAGTTCACGCCTGTAATCCCAGCACTTTGAGAGGCCAAGGCAAGGGGATCACCTGAGGTCGGGAGGTCGAGACCAGCCTGACCAACATGGAGAAACCCGTCTCTACTAAAAATACAAAATTAGCCGGGTGTGGTGGCACATGTCTGTAATCCCAGCTGAGACAGGAGAATCACTTGAACTTGGGAGGTGGAAGTTGTGGTGAGCAGAGATTGCGCCATTGCACTCCAGCCTGGACAACAAGAGCGAAACTCCATCTCAAAAAACAAAACTAAACAAAACAAAATCATTATGCTAAGTGGCAGGGCAAAGTGGCTCACGCCTGTAATCCCAGCACTTTGGGAGGCCAAGGCGGGAGGATCACTTGAACCCAGAAGTTCCAGCTTGAAGTGGGCTATGATTGCACCACTGCACTCACTCCAGCCTGGGTGACAGAGCAAGACCTATTATACGAGTCCATTTATGTAAAATTTCTAGAAAAGAGAAACCTGTAAAGACAGAAAGTAGATTAGTGGTTGCCTGGGGCTGGAGTGAGGAATAGCGAGTGATGGCAAATAGAAACACATTTTTTTGAGATGGTGAAAATGTTTTAAACTTGAATTTTGGTGATGGTTGCATAAGTGTAAATACACTAAAAATCATTTAATTGTTCCTTTAAGGTAAGTGAATTTCATGGCACATAAATTATACCTCAATAAAGTTGTTATTTGTTTAGAAAGAAAGGGTGCTCTCTTTTCAAAACAGTTTGGGAAACATTTTATATTCCACTTCTTGGAAAGTCACAACATATAGTAATATATTAAAGAACAAGCAATTCTATAATAAAGAAACCTATTCAATTTTAAATCCAGCGTAAACCAAATTTATGTGACCACAATAATTTGTTTAAGTTATGCCAATTACATCCCTTCAAAATGAGTGTTAAGGGAAAAATAATCAGGAGCTACTGAAGGTAGTTTCTTTCACTCTCTGTCCCTTAACTTCT
>NW_012103654.1:2054924-2059808 GCF_000951045.1 Mandrillus leucophaeus | reverse complement strand
CCCCCCCCATCAAGGTTTTCTCCATATTTACGTGTCATTTCCTTACAACCTATAGCTCAAAATGATCTCTGTTCTCTCCTGCTGGATTCAAGCATCATTAAATACTTGGCAATTGTTTTAAATAATTTTGAATAATAATAATATAATCACTTTTATGGAACATAGAGAAAAAATGAGAAAATAAAATAAAATCACATTTTATTCTGCTACCCTAAAGCAATCTTTGTTAGGGTTTTAATACATTTCTTTCCTTTTTCTATCCACTTAAAGATCTCCCCTGTTGCCAAATGTTCTTCGTAATCATAATTTATAAGCTATGCATCATCCAATGTTTTTGAAATATTTAATTTTTTGACATTTTAAAATCACAATACTGTGATAAATATCTTTCTGCATATACTTTCTCAATATTTGGGGTTTAATAATTGTCTTTAATTAACCTTAGCCCTCCAAGACTCAAGCAATAGGACAAAGCAGGTCTTGACGTCTATTTATTCCAACTTCATAAAGGAGAGTATCTCACTGTCAGAGAGCAGGTGGAAATGCTAACATTTGTTCATTTGGCAGTCTAAAGGAATGCAGTCTTGTTAGTCTAAGCCAAAGACCATTGCGAACTTGACAGATGTCATTTTAATTTTATTATTATTATTATTATTATTGAGACAGAGTTTGCTCTTGTCACCCAGGTTGGAATGCAATGGCACAGTCTCTGCTCACTGCAACCTCCACCTCCCAGGTTCAAGCAATTCTTCTGCCTCAGACTCCCAAGTAGCTGAGATTACAGGCACGCGCCACCACGCCCAGCTAATTTTTTTGTGTTGTTAGTAGAGACAGGGTTTCACCATGTTGGCCAGGCTAGTCTCGAACTCCTGACCCCAAGTAATCCACCTGCCTCGGCCTCCCAAAGTGCTGGGATTAAAGGTGTGAGCCACCGCACCTGGCTGATGGATGTCATTTTTAAAGAAAAAATAGGTAGTTTGGCTTAAAAGGGAATAAGGGGGAAATTCACATCTAATAGCCGTTTTTTCTTAATAAAAAATGCTTTACATTTAATCTTCATTAAAGAACCAAGACAATTTATTCAAGGTTATATGCTGCAGTATTTTAATAGATTGAAAGGGTTGATAACTCATAGTTGGTTTCTTCGATCTCAGTTTTCATTGTTTCCTCCCAAATAATGTATTTCATTGTTAACATAAAAGTGCACTGTTGTACTCGCAAAAGAACCTGGCAGTTCATAAAGAATGGGAAAAAAAATATGCAAATCTTTGCCAATCTCCAAGGTTAATTTAACTGTCACAAGTAATTTTCCAAGAAAGAAAGCAGCCTGTGTCCATGAACCAGCCAGTTAACTCATCTACACTTGCAGCGTGCATTTTGCTCCTGTGTAATTTTTTCATCACAGTATAACTTACTGTGTCAAAAGCATTGATAAGGGTGGTAACCACATTCTGTTCACACTGATTATTTGGGCAAATCTTTGGGCAAATCTTGAAGTCATTCTGCAGCAGGTAATGGGTCCTTCATCACAAATTCACAAATCACCAGCATTAGATAATTACACTATCCATCCGTAATTCTTTTGTTAAGCGGCACGTCCATGCAATCACCATACATGATTCTGAACACATCAATAAGATACTAGGGCTGGGTGCGGTGGCTCACGCCTGCAATCCCAGCACTTTGGGAGGCCAAGGGTGGCAGATGGCTTTCGGTCAGGAGCTCGAGACCAGCTGGGCCAACATGGTGAAACCCCGTCTCCACTAAAAATACAAAAATTAGCCAGGCGTGGTGTCACATGCCTGTGATCCCAACTACTCGGGAGGCTGAGGCATGAGAATCGCATGAACCCAAGAGGCAGTGGTTGCAGTGAGCTGAGATCATGCCACTTCACTCCAACCTGGGTGACAGAGTGAGACTCGGTCTCTCTTTCTCTCTCTCTCTGTATCTATCTATCTATCTATTCAGCAAATAGTTACAATTATACATATATATTCAGTATATATATTCAGTAAATGGTTACAATTATACATATATATACATTATACATGTGTATATACATATATATAGAGAGAGAAGAGTGTTTGCCACGATCATTCTGTAATCACTTAAAACAGTTTTTCTGCCCCCTCAAAAAATAAACTCTGTGCCTCACAAATACATTTTTAATGTTTCTGTTTGAAATTAGCAGCTTCTAATTAACTTTTCAGGGTCCATTTGGGGTCATCCTTCTTGTTCTAATGCTGCTTCCATCTGACCATGTTGCTTCTCACTGCACCAAGATTAAGAAACAGGAAATAGAATGGATGGCTCTGGGCCCCTAACCCTTCCCTCCATTTCCACTGGCATGTGAACTCACGGTGACCTGTTCTGGTTATCTCTTGCTGCATAACAAGCTACCTAAACCTGGTGGCTTAAACAACCATCATTTATTTTGCACATGCATCTGCAGTTTGTGCAGGGCTCTTTAGGGACAGCCTGTTTCTTTCCATGCAGTGTCAGCTGGTGACTCAACTGCTAGGGACTGCAACCATCTGAGTCCCTCACATATCTAGTAGTTGATGCTGGCGAATGGCTGGGACCTCAGCTGGGGCTGCTGGCTGGAACACCTGCATGTAGCCTTTCCATATGGGAGCTTGCCTTCCTTACATAGTTTTTTGGATCCCAAGAATGTGTCCCAAGAGGATAAGGCAGAATCTAAGGCATTTGTATGACCTATCTTTGGAAGTCATATGGCATCACTTCCAACTATATACACTGTTGGTTGAGGCAGTCACAGAGACCCGCCCAAGTTCAAGCAGAGGGGATATAAGCCACAGTACTTGATGGAAGGAGTGTCACCTTCTCAGTGTACAAGTAGCGTGCAGAATGAAATACATTATGGTGGCCATTTTTGAAAAATAAAACCCACGGTCACTAAATAAATCAGTCAGATGTAAAATATTCATTTAAAAAGACTTGCTTTTGAAAGTATTTCTTTACCTAGGCATTTAGATACTACCATTGGTTTCTACATACCATTATATAAACCTTGCAGTATCTCAGGGATAGTACTCGTATGTGTTGAATACTATGCTAGGCACTAGAGTTCAAAGAGAAAAGGCATTAGCCTTGCCCATAAGAAGTGTATAATCTATTGGAAGAGACCCTTCAGTAAATAGTTACAATTATACATGACAGGCTGGGTGCGGTGCCTCACGCCTATAATCCCAGTACTTTGGGATGCCGAGGCAGGTGGATCACTTGAGGTCTGGAGTTGGAGATCAGCCTGGCCAATGTGGTGAAACCCCATCTCTACTAAAAATATAAAAAATTAGCCAGGCGTGGTGGCACACCCCTGTAATTCCAGCTACTTGGGAGCTGAGACAGGAGAATCGCTTGAATACAGGAAGCAGACGTTGCAGTGAGCCGAGATCATGCCACTTAACTCCAGCCTGGGTGACAGAACAAGACTCAGCCTCAAAAAATTAAAAAAATAAAAAAACTATACATGATAAATGCAATAATGTAGATAAATATTGACATATATATGAAAAGAATACTGCATCTCATTCTGTCTGAGTGAAACATCGATGCCTTCATAGAGGAGGACTCCTTTATGCTGGCTCTTTCAAATTCTGGTAATAAAAAAGGGGGGAAATCATTTATATTGTAGGAACGGGGTACTTCCACAGCCATATGTCTAACGTAGTCGCCAACTTCAAGGCAATTGGAAATAAATGACCTTGCACTTGGAGTATTCTGGTTGCATCTTGAGTTCAAATTCTGATGTATCTCAGTAAGTCGTGCCTGACTTAGTGATGCTTTAATGTCTCACAAAAGAGAATCACTCACTAAAAATGATAAATTAGTATGTAATAGGAAATATTGTAAACATGGTAACTCTAAATACCTGACAGATTTCCATGAGACAATTGGGTATTGGTTTCTAAACAATTATTTACCAATAAGTATATATTGAATGAATAGTTATTTGCCATTGTTCTTAAAATGCATTGGCTCTTGAATACAAAGTGTTTCTTTCTTTCTTTTTTTTTTTTTTTTTGAGATGGAGTCTCGCTCTGTCGCCCAGGCTGGAGTGCAGTGGTGCCATCTCCACTCACTGCAAGCTCTGCTTCCCGGGTTCACGCCATTCTCCTGCCTCAGCCTCCTGAGTGGCTGGCACTACAGGGGCCCGCCACCAAGCCCGGCTAATTTTTGTATTTTTAGTAGAGACAGGATTTCACCGTGTTGGCCAGGATGGTCTCAATCTCCTGACCTCGTGATTCGCCCGCCTCGGCCTCCCAAAGTGCTGGGATTACAGGCGTCAGCCACCGCCCCCGGCTGCAAAGTGTTTCTTAATTACTCCTAAACCAAATTTAAGGCCAGGCGCCGTGGCTCATGCCTGTAATCTCAGCACTTTGGGAGGCCGAGGCCGGCAGATCACGAGGTCAGGAGATCGAGACCATCCTGGCTAACACGTGAAACCCCATCTCTACTAAAAATGCAAAAATTAGCCAGGCGTGGTGGCGGGCGCCTGTAGTCCCAGTTACCCGGGAGGCTGAGGCAGGAGAATGGTGTGAACCCGGGAGGCGGAGCTTGCAGTGAGCCGAGATTGTGCCACTGCACTCTAGCCTGGGTGACAGAGCGAGACTCTGTCTCAAAAAAAACAAAAACAAAAACAAAAAACTTAAGCCATATCCACGTGAGACCAAAAGAATTGTTTTCGGATAAAAAGTCAACATCCAAATCCTTTTTCATCTTTTTTTTTTTTGAGACGGAGTTTTGCACTTGTTGCCCAGGCTGCAGTGCAATGGCATGATCTCGGCTCACCTCAACCTCTGCCTCCCGGGTTGAAGTGATTCTCCTGCCTCAGCCTCCCGAGTAGCTGGGATTACAGGCATG
>NW_012103654.1:2053787-2054644 GCF_000951045.1 Mandrillus leucophaeus | reverse complement strand
GCCACTGCACTCCACGATGGGCTACAGAGCGAGACTGTCTCAAAAAAAAAAAAAAAAAAAAAAAAAAAAAAAAAAAAGACACCGTTTTAAATAAATTTGGCATCAACCTATCAGTAGTTATTTGTAACTAGAATAATCTTTTAAATGAAAAATGTGTATAGAAGAAAGTCAGTGTCACCCAGGATTAAACTTGTTAAAGCAAGGTGAGAAAAGCAGGAACTTTTGGATACTCTCTAAAATCTGAATTTGTGTTTCAAGTACAGATGTAAATTGCAGCTTAATAACATGCTTATGGCAGAAGAGCAAGCCAAAGGGCTGCAGGTATGCAACTTGAGACCACTCTGAAAACCCGAAATCTTTTAGAAAGTCAAGATAACTTATTCAACGCCTTCCTGCTAGCCGCACCCCCTCCAGGTTAATCTATTTTGTATTCATAATCTAACTTTTGTTCTATATCACGCTTTTTTGTAAAGTTTGTGGCTCAATTACTTCTATTTTGCAAATTCTACTTCCCCTTCTTACTGGCTTTTCTTCGCTAGTTTTCAGGTTTTCCCCTCAAAACCGGGGTTACCTCACCTCTGATAGCACCCCATGTTCATATATTCTTCACAACTCTTCATGTAAACTGGATCCTCGTTTTCTCAGAAACAGCTTTGCAATTCCTGATGTGCATTTGCTATCTTATAAATAAAAAAGTAAAATATTATTTGCTCCTACTTATACATAAATGTTTTTTATTAACTCCAGATTGGGTGATTAGTTGAGGATTTGAAGAAGTTAGATGGAGAATTCAGGCAAAGGCTCTTTTTAGGAAAAATAGGAATGGAATAGAGCCTATTTGTGAGCGGGCTGTGTCC
>NW_012103654.1:2047403-2048968 GCF_000951045.1 Mandrillus leucophaeus | reverse complement strand
TAGCCAGGCGTGGTGACGGGCGCCTGTAATCCCAGCTACTCATGAGGCTGAGGCAGGGAGAATCGCTTGAACCTGGAAGGCGGAGGTTGCAGTGAGCCGAGATCGCACCACTGTACTCCAGTCTGGGCGACAGAGCGAGACTCCATCTCAAAATAAACAAACAAACAAGCAAAATGAAAAGGTATCAATGCATCAGATGCATAAGATAGCCAGAAACAGGTTACTTATTATATAAGTTGGTTCACATTTGGTTTTAATTCTACCTCCCATTTCAAAATGTTTGTTTCCAAGGGGAGTCTTCCAGACAGAAGCCTCCTGATTGGCCTGTTCTTCACTCTGCTTCTGCTCCAACTGGGCAAACAATATAGGAGTGACAGAAATATTTTGGGTAAACAGCTAAGAACAGGTTGAAAATGCCTTCCTTATTTGGATAGCTTTTAAAGAAATACCTTCTTGCTTGTGGGTTTATCTACTGGAAAGTTCATTTTCTCTTTTAAAAGTGCACCCTTTGTTAGAAGTCAGCACAGTAGTTACCCTTGGATGGGGAAAGGGTTTCTGAGAATGATGGGCTTCCACGATGCTGGTAATGTTCTGTTTCTGTGTGTAAATGTAGAATTTACATACAGATATGTTTGCTTTATGAAAATTCATCAAACTGTATAAGTTTGATGCTTGCATTTTTAAATGTGTACGCTATTCTTCCCTTACAAGTTAGAAAACAAACAAACAAACAAACAAACAAGGGGCCGTGGGACAAAAGATGCTGTAGTTTTGATGGGCCCAAAGAAATCTATGAAATAAAGGGAGGAAGCAAGGGCACTTGTAATTTAGGGAGTAGTTTCAGGACAAAATGCTATCACCCTACCATTCAAGAAAATGAGAAAAAGTAGCTAATGGCAAAGTTTCCACCATATCAAATATCTTTTGCTTTTAATAACTATAATAATAGTACAGGCTTTGTCTATTATCCCTTTATTTTATCCATAAAGTGGTCACCATTCTAGGGATTTTATTTTCCAGGTTAATCCTGGAAACCTTTGTCTACCAACACCTTACCGCATTAATTAATGATGCCCTGTCTCTGCCTCTCCACTGGTTCTTTTCTCTCAATCTGTAAAAATATTCAAATCTCTTCCTCTTGCGGAAAACTCCTCCCCACAACCAGGCTCCTTTTTTTACCCTCATTTCCTGTCATTTCCTCTCCTTTCAACTATCCCTTAACTGCATGCAACTCAAAAATATTATGTTGGTCTATTATATTATTTAATTGTGTTGTAATCATGTACGTGTTACCCACACCCACACCATCAGACTGGAAGCAGGGAAAGACGCTATACATCATCATATTATCAAACCAAGTAAAATGCCTTTCTTTCTGAAGACTGCATTTATTGTTACCACTAGGAAACTCTTGAGTAAAGAGTTTCTTATATCACGGCACTCCCAGTGCCATGATATAAGAGCACACTGTGGCCAGGCGTGGTGGCTCATGTCTGTAATCCCAGCACCGTGGGAGGCCGAGGCGGGTGGATCACCTGAGGTCACGAGTTCGAGACCAGCCTGGC
>NW_012103654.1:2046415-2047308 GCF_000951045.1 Mandrillus leucophaeus | reverse complement strand
GCAATGGCATGATCTCGGCTCACCTCAACCTCTGCCTCCCGGGTTGAAGTGATTCTCCTGCCTCAGCCTCCCGAGTAGCTGGGATTACAGGCATGCACCACCACGCCCAGCGAATTTTGTATTTTTAGTAGAGACGGGGTTTCTCCATGTTGGTCAGGCTGGTCGCAAACTCCCAACCTCAGGTGATCTGGCCACCTCGGCGTCCCAAAGTGCTGGGATTACGGGTGTGAGCCACCATGCCCGGCATCATCTATGTATTTTAAATATAGATAAGATCATCTTATAAATATTGTTCTGAATCTTTTTTACTTACAAATTGATGATGGGTATCTTCCCATGTCAGTTCACATAGTTCCACTTAATCCTTTTCAACATGTCATGATGCTATGTTTGTACCATAATCTAACCATTCCCTACTTATGGATGTTAAAACATGTCCATTTTTTCACTCTTACAAATAATGACACAGGGACCATGCATATGCATTCAATAAATAATCTAATCAATAAGAAATACAAAAAGGAAAATATACCGTAATATTAACAATGATGTTGCTGGGTGATGAACTGTGGGTTGTTTTGACTTTTCTGTATTTTCCAAAATTTTATTTTGTAAGTAATAATGAAAAATAGATTCTGGTTTTTAAAAAGATACCAATGCATCAGGCTGGGTGTGGTGGCTCACGCCTGTAATCCCAGCACTTTGGGAGGCCAAGGCAGGTAGATCACCTGAGGTCAGGAGTTCAAGACCAGCCTGGCCAAAAAGGTGAAACCCCGTCTCTACTAAAAATACAAAAACTAGCCAGGCGTGGTGACGGGCGCCTGTAATCCCAGCTACTCATGAGGCTGAGGCAGGGAGAATCGCTTGAACCTGGAAGGCGGAGGTTGCAGTGA
>NW_012103654.1:2038364-2044830 GCF_000951045.1 Mandrillus leucophaeus | reverse complement strand
CGAGGCGGGTGGATCACCTGAGGTCACGAGTTCGAGACCAGCCTGGCTAACATGGTGAAACCTGTCTCTACTAAAAATACCAAAATTAGCCAGGCGTGGTGGCAGGGACCTGTCATCCCAGCTACTCAGGAGGCTGAGGCAGGAGAATCGCTTAAACCCGGGAGGCGGAGGTTGCAATGAGCTGAGATTGTGCCATTGCACTCCAGTCTGGGCAACAAGAGTGAAATTCCATTTCAAAAAAAAAAAAGCACACTTGCCTCCTTTCTCACTCCACCACTGTCTCCCTTGGTGTTTAGGTCACTTCTGATTCAGGTTCCCTAAGACAGCCCACTGCCGTACACCCAACAGGGGAGGAAGTTTGGTAACTTTAAACAAGTGGGTTAGTCCTGTAAACTCGGGACAAGTAGAAACCACATTTCTCCTGCTCACCACTGTTTTCCCAGTAACTGGCCAAGTGCTTGACTCATGGCAGATGCTTCATAGGTATTCCTCTAATAAGTGAAATGAGGAATAACTGAATTCGTGAAAAAGAAGTGTAGAAAGTGAATATGAAGTAGATTAGCAAAGGTTCTTGGGCTGGTGCAGAGAGGACATTTCTAGCTTTCACCTTTTGCCACACTTTACAGCAGTGTTTTTCAAACTACTCATTAAGACTAATTAGTAAGTGGGAAAAACAATTTTGTGAGTCACAATTGAGATTTAAAAATGGAATAGGGTAGCTCATGCCTGTCATCCCAGCACTTAGGGAGGCCGAGGCAGTGAGGATTGCGTGAGCACAGCCTGGGCAACATATGGAGCCCAAAACCCCGCCCTTGCCAAAAAAAAAAAAAAAAACCAAACAAACAAAAAACCCAGGTGTGGTGGCAAACACCTGTGGTCCCGGTTGCTCAAGGAAGCTGAGGTGGGAAGATCACTTGAGCCCAGGAATTAGGGGCTGCAGTGAGCCAAAATCGTGCCACTGGACTCCGGCATGGGCAACAGAGCAAGACCCTGTCTCAATAAATAAATAAAGAAATAAAAGTTAAATATAAAAAAATGAAATAAGATAAAACAAAATAAACAGAATAATAGAACAGAATTTCAGACAGAAAAGGAATGGAATGAAAAAGGAAAGAAAATGTCAGTAAATTGCAAGTGGTAAGGGAAATAAATACTTAATACAACTTTTTCTTATTTATACAGATACACACATACAGAATGTCTGTTCTAGATTTCCATTTGCAGTATTTCTTACGTGTATCAGGGTCCAAAACTGGAAAGCTACTGCCCTAGTAGCCTGTGAAGGACAGAGTTAACGGAGCTTCAAAAGGCAGATAACCAGGAGAGAATTAGCTTATCATAAAGATCAGCAAAGTTTGAGCTGCTTATTTCTTTATTATTTTTTGTTATCTGTTGGTATTTTTGGCAGCACAAAGTCTTCTAAACAAGTTAATCTTCAACTCAAAGGCATAGTTCATTTTGAAATGTCCAGAAATCTTTCTTGAAATAGTGGAAGATAAATTATCTGTCTAGAATTTATTATAGTACCAATTGTTGCAAAAGCACACTCTACAGGGCTCAGTGCAGAAACAGCATGCACTATTTCTTTCTCTTTGTCCAAAAATTGAGTTTTAATATATTTCAGAAACATATACATGGAATTTGATAAAGTTGCACAATATTTTTACTTGTTTCTCAATTCTTTCAACATGTTTCTCAGGGTTGGGTCTGCCTTTACATTTTCTTAATTCATTAGCAGTTTCTTCAGTTCCTTAATGAAATAGCACTGGTTTGTATTTTTATTTTATTTTATTCTCAAAGTTTCTTTTCTTTCCTTTTTCTTGAGGCAGAATCTTGCTCTGTCACCCAGGCTAGAGTGCAGTGGCGCCATCTCTGATCACTGCAACCTCCACCTCCTAGGTTCAAGCGATTCCCCCGCCTCAGCCCCCTGAGTAGCTGGGATTACAGGTGTGTGCCGCCACACCTGGCTAATTTTTTTTTTTTTGTATTTTTTTTTTTTTTTCCAAGACGGAGTCTCGCTCTGTCCCCCAGGCTGGAGTGCAGTGGCGTGATCTCGGCTCACTGCAAGCTCCGCCTCCCGGGTTTACACCATTCTCCTGCCTCAGCCTCCCGAGTAGCTGTGACTACAGGCGCCCGTCACCACGCCCGGCTAATGTTTGTATTTTTAGTAGAGACAGGGTTTCACTTTGTTGGTCAGGCTGGTCTCAAACTCCTGGCCTCAACTGATACGCCCATCTTGGCCTCCCAAAGTGCTGGGATTACAGGCGTGAGCCACCAGGCTCAATCGCTTTTGTTTGTTTGTTTGTTTTTTGAGATGGAGTCTTGCTCTGTCACCCAGGCTAGAGTGCAGTGGCGAGATGTTGGCTCACTGCAACCTCCGCCACCCGGGTTCAGGAGATTCTCCTGCCTCAGCCTCCTGAGTAGCTGGGATTACAGGCGCCCGTCACCACGCCCGGCTAATTTTTGTATTTTTAGTAGAGATGGGGTTTCACCATTTTGACCAGGCTGGTCTCAAACTCCTGACCTCAGGTGATCTACCTGCCTTGGCCTCCCAAAGTGCTGGGATTACTGGCGTGAGCCACCATGACCAGTCGACCCAGTCTGTTTTTATGTTATATATCTAATTTCGTAGGCTTCTTTCCAATCAGATTGAGTGGGTGATCTTTATTATGATCTGTTCACTTTGATTTTCTTTGACTATGCTACCCTTTAGCTGAAAGTTATAGAACCTGCTATTGGATCTTGCTCTGGACACCCTATCTGGCAAGAGGCAATTCCCAGAGCCCCAGCTAGAGATGAGGGATTACATTATCACCAAGGTAGAGACACAGTATACTCTGAACATTCCTAGATGACATGCTCGCCCGTAAAGGCAGGGGTGGGTTAGAGTGGGAGGAAGGATGACATCAAAGAGATCTTGAAAACATAAAAAATAAAAAAACAAAAACAAAGGTATCTACCCAGTAGGTCTCCTGGCTTTCAGGCTCTGTCTTACAGCAAGCTGTTCGAGTCCAGGAGTTTGAGACTAGCCTGAGCAACATAGCAAGACCCCATCTGTAAAGAATAAATAAAAAGATTAGCTGGGCTTGGTGGTGCACACCTATAGTCCCAGTTACTCTGGAGGCTGAGGTAGGAGGATCGCTTGAGCTCAGGAGTTCAAGGCTGCAGTGAGCCATAATCCTATCAATGCACTCCAGCCAGGGCGACAGAGATCCTGTCTCTTAAAAGAAGAAGAAAGAAAGCAGCTTGAAGCAGAAAAGACAAGGAACCAGACCAGAGAGGTAACTCTAAATACTTTCAAGTACCTAAGAGGCCAGTTTTGTGAAGTTTTCTCACAATCTGTAGTAATCATAAAGGGAAGATGATGAGGGAACATTGGCCTCAGGTGCAGTGAGAGGCCCATCACTGGAGGTATTTAAGTGCAGGCCACGTGATCATTATCTGAGCTCTGAGTGGGAGAATGCCAGCACTGGGGGTGGGGGAGGAGCGCACAGCTGTATGGCCTTTTTATCTCCTAGAACCCATTTCTAGAAGTCCTCCCAGAACAAACAAGCAAAAGGCATTCTGCTATGGCTTGACTGTGTCCCTCAAAGTTGATGTGTTGGAAACTTAATCCCCAATGCAACAGTGTTGAGATGGGGGCCACTTAAGAGGTGATTAGAGGCTGAGTGCAGTGGCTCATGCCTGTAATCCAAGCACTTTGGGAGGCCGAGGTGGGCAGATCACTTGAGGTCAGGAGTTTGAGACCAGCCTGGCCAACATGGCGAAACCGCGTCTCTACTAAAAATGCAAAAATTAGCCAGGTGCGGTGGCACATGCCTGTAATCCCAGCTACTCGGGAGGCTGAGGCAGGAGGATTGCTGGAACCTGGGAGGCGGAGGTTGCAGTGAGCCAAGATTGCTGCCACTGCACTCCAGCCTGGGCAACAGAGCGAGACTTTGGCTCAAAGAAGAAGAAAAAAAAAAAGAAAGAAAGAAATGATTAGGCCATGAGAACTCTGCCCTCATGGATTGATGAATAAATGTTGCCATCACAGGAGTGGCTTGTTATTGAAAGAGGGGCTTATAATAAAAGCCAGTTCGACTCCCCTGCTCTCTCTCAACTTGTAATGCCCTCTGATGTGCTATGATGCAGAAGGCCCTCCCTAGATGCTGGCCACTCGACCTTGAACTTCTCAACCTCCAGAACTGTGAGAAACACATTTCTTTTCTTTATAAATTATCCAGTCTCTGGTATATAGTACAAAACAGACTAAGATACATTCTGACTCCCTGGCACCACTCAGGGCCAGAGTCATCTGTTAAAGACCCAATGCTACTCAGGGAGCTTTCTGACAGCCAGCAATTTTGACAGCAGGATAGGGTAAAATGCCTCATAGGAAAACACAGACACCAATTCTTTTTGGCCTTACTATTTTCTTCTTGTGCTTTCAGAGACCTCTTCGAGAAAAAGCATTGAACTCTGCACACATTGTCCATGGAAGCCCTATAAAGATATTTCAAGGAGGTGGAAAAAGAAAGTCATTGTTCAATAGGGACAGAGTTTCAGATTCACAGGAAGAAAAAGTTCTGGAAATCTGTTTCTTGGCAATGTGAATATACTTAACGTTACTAAACTGCACACTTAAAAATGGTTAAGATGATAAATTTTAGGTTATGTGTTTTTTAACCATAGTAAAACAATTTTGTGTATTTTGAAAAATCTTATTTCAGCAAGAAAGCTGGATAAACTATCTCTTAATTACTCTTCAACACTCCCTAGTTGCAACAGGGATTACAAATCAAACGGAGTGTTTCAAATTTCTGGGCCATGTGGTTCATCCTAATAATAGTAATAATTATAAGAACCCAGGCACACAGGAGTTTAATAGTCTCATCCAAGTTGCCTGGGTACAAAGCACAATTATCAACCTCACCTAATAAACATCCAGAGATGCACGTAGCCCATGGGTTAGGATGTAATTTTAATGCTCAATATTAAACAATAATGGGCTTTGAGCTGGAAAGTAAACTTGGTAAATTTTATAAAATATAGAATATGGTATAGTTAGTGATACTTTGATGGTCTCTTTTATCACTTAAGATAAAATAAGAGATTAATGAACGTAAATTAGAAATATTTCCCAGTTCTCTAGATTGAGGCTTGCCATGAGAATTGAAAAATTTCATTTTCACAACATGTGATTTAATGAGATGACACATATAGAAAACACATGGCCTATCACCAGACATGGAGCACAGCTTTTTGTCTCTTTTATTTCATAACGTACCTAGAATAGTACTTGGCATAGTAGATACTCAATACATATTTGTTTAATAAATAGCAAGGGCTCAATAAAAGATAGCTAACAATGATTTAGATTCCAATATGAAAGAAAAATGCTCTTAATGGATAATGTGGCAAAGCTGACAACATTGGAATAAATTGCAACTCAAGATATTTCACGAAAGGAAATAGTTGCTAAAAATTCAGAAGCAATAAGAAAGACAGTGAAATCTATGAAAGATAATACAAAAGAGGCAGCTTGTGAAAACCGAAGGACAGGGCAATAGGTGGTCATATACTATGTCAATAGGTAGTAGTCTCAAAATAAAGCATGTGGTTTTCAGATATCTCCTTTTCTCTTTGTGACTCAATTTATCCAATATTCATTTAACACACATTTAATAAGTACCAGGTGCTGTGCTTGCCCTGAAGATTCGAACATGTGTAAAACGAAACCTAGGCCCTGTCGTTTAGGGAGTTCACAGTTGAGAAGGAAATGCAGACACAACAAAATATAATGTAACATAACATAATGTAATATAAGTGGCCTCACAGAAGAAGAGTGTGATTAATATTGTCCTACTGGTGTGAGGGATGGAAAGGCCTTCAGAGTGAGTTTGCCATGCAGGTAACTAAATAGTAGAAAAAAAAGATAGATGAAAAGGAAAAGAAAATATATTACTATTACTGTAAAATAATAATGTTAAGAATAATAGGCACCTGTCACATGCCAGGCACTGTAGCAGGCACCTGAAATGCATTATATATTACATAACGCAGTATTTTTATTGACATGTGAAAGCTATAGTAAGCAGGAGGAGGATCTGACCTGGTAGAAAGGGCAGGGGAGGAAAGGTGGAAAGCAAGTTGCCAGGCCCAATTTCCACTCCTTTGCTTGGATCCTTGCCACCTCCCTTCCCCCAGGTTCCCTCTGCTTGCCTTTGCCTTCTCCAGAGTCTTAGGTATTATGCAGAGCCTGAAGACCCCTCCTTACTCGTTCTATCTGGAGAGTTTCAGGCCAGAAAAACGGAGGCATCTCAGTCCAGGGAAAGCTGCATAAGGGTCAAAGTATAGAAGATAATAACAGTGATTCTCACTTTTTATTTTATTATTATTATTATTCATTTATTTTGAGGCAGAGTCTTGCTCTGTCGCCCACGCTGGAGTGCAGTGGCACGATCTTGGCTCACGGCAACCTCCA
>NW_012103654.1:1998560-2037804 GCF_000951045.1 Mandrillus leucophaeus | reverse complement strand
CTTGTGCTTTCAGAGACCTCTTCGAGAAAAAGCATTGAACTCTGCACACATTGTCCATGGAAGCCCTATAAAGATATTTCAAGGAGGTGGAAAAAGAAAGTCATTGTTCAATAGGGACAGAGTTTCAGATTCACAGGAAGAAAAAGTTCTGGAAATCTGTTTCTTGGCAATGTGAATATACTTAACGTTACTAAACTGCACACTTAAAAATGGTTAAGATGATAAATTTTAGGTTATGTGTTTTTTAACCATAGTAAAACAATTTTGTGTATTTTGAAAAATCTTATTTCAGCAAGAAAGCTGGATAAACTATCTCTTAATTACTCTTCAACACTCCCTAGTTGCAACAGGGATTACAAATCAAACGGAGTGTTTCAAATTTCTGGGCCATGTGGTTCATCCTAATAATAGTAATAATTATAAGAACCCAGGCACACAGGAGTTTAATAGTCTCATCCAAGTTGCCTGGGTACAAAGCACAATTATCAACCTCACCTAATAAACATCCAGAGATGCACGTAGCCCATGGGTTAGGATGTAATTTTAATGCTCAATATTAAACAATAATGGGCTTTGAGCTGGAAAGTAAACTTGGTAAATTTTATAAAATATAGAATATGGTATAGTTAGTGATACTTTGATGGTCTCTTTTATCACTTAAGATAAAATAAGAGATTAATGAACGTAAATTAGAAATATTTCCCAGTTCTCTAGATTGAGGCTTGCCATGAGAATTGAAAAATTTCATTTTCACAACATGTGATTTAATGAGATGACACATATAGAAAACACATGGCCTATCACCAGACATGGAGCACAGCTTTTTGTCTCTTTTATTTCATAACGTACCTAGAATAGTACTTGGCATAGTAGATACTCAATACATATTTGTTTAATAAATAGCAAGGGCTCAATAAAAGATAGCTAACAATGATTTAGATTCCAATATGAAAGAAAAATGCTCTTAATGGATAATGTGGCAAAGCTGACAACATTGGAATAAATTGCAACTCAAGATATTTCACGAAAGGAAATAGTTGCTAAAAATTCAGAAGCAATAAGAAAGACAGTGAAATCTATGAAAGATAATACAAAAGAGGCAGCTTGTGAAAACCGAAGGACAGGGCAATAGGTGGTCATATACTATGTCAATAGGTAGTAGTCTCAAAATAAAGCATGTGGTTTTCAGATATCTCCTTTTCTCTTTGTGACTCAATTTATCCAATATTCATTTAACACACATTTAATAAGTACCAGGTGCTGTGCTTGCCCTGAAGATTCGAACATGTGTAAAACGAAACCTAGGCCCTGTCGTTTAGGGAGTTCACAGTTGAGAAGGAAATGCAGACACAACAAAATATAATGTAACATAACATAATGTAATATAAGTGGCCTCACAGAAGAAGAGTGTGATTAATATTGTCCTACTGGTGTGAGGGATGGAAAGGCCTTCAGAGTGAGTTTGCCATGCAGGTAACTAAATAGTAGAAAAAAAAGATAGATGAAAAGGAAAAGAAAATATATTACTATTACTGTAAAATAATAATGTTAAGAATAATAGGCACCTGTCACATGCCAGGCACTGTAGCAGGCACCTGAAATGCATTATATATTACATAACGCAGTATTTTTATTGACATGTGAAAGCTATAGTAAGCAGGAGGAGGATCTGACCTGGTAGAAAGGGCAGGGGAGGAAAGGTGGAAAGCAAGTTGCCAGGCCCAATTTCCACTCCTTTGCTTGGATCCTTGCCACCTCCCTTCCCCCAGGTTCCCTCTGCTTGCCTTTGCCTTCTCCAGAGTCTTAGGTATTATGCAGAGCCTGAAGACCCCTCCTTACTCGTTCTATCTGGAGAGTTTCAGGCCAGAAAAACGGAGGCATCTCAGTCCAGGGAAAGCTGCATAAGGGTCAAAGTATAGAAGATAATAACAGTGATTCTCACTTTTTATTTTATTATTATTATTATTCATTTATTTTGAGGCAGAGTCTTGCTCTGTCGCCCACGCTGGAGTGCAGTGGCACGATCTTGGCTCACGGCAACCTCCACCTCCCAGGTTCAAGCGATTCTTATGCCTCGGCCTCCTGAGTAGCTGGATTTACAGGCGTGCGCCACCATGCCCTGAGATTTTTGTATTTTTAGTAGAAATGGGATTTCACCATGTTGGCCAGGCTGGTCTTGAACTCCAGGCTGGTCTCAGGTGATCTGCCTGCCTAGGCCTCCCAAAGTGCTGGGATTACAAGCATGAGCCACCATGCCGGCCCTTTTTTTTTTTTTTATTCTCACTTTTTAAAGTCTCAGATTAAAAAAAAAAAGTATCAGCCATCGTTTAGGTCCAACATTGCAAGCACTCCCTTTGTGAACATACATACTCTGTAGAAATACTAGTAAAATGGCACTGGCAAGTTATTAAAGAATCCACATATATCAATTACTTGCCCACACTATGACAAACTGGGGAAGAGGTGCATAAACCCTGAGGAAGCTTCTCCAGCTTTCTCGAATAGCTTCCAGCAAGCCTGAGGCAAGGGACAAAGGATTCTACAGTCCTGTTAAACTACAAAGGTTATCTCCCTCTTCCTTTATCAATTACGTGGTAATGAATCAGGAATTAATGACAGTCTTACAATTAAAAGCATTATGAATTCTTGTCTTGCAATGCTTTACTAACTAAATTTCCTATTGTTACTTTTACTGGCACCTGAAGGTAAGGAGAACCCCCCTTGGTTTCTTGAATGTCTTTTCTCCACCTAGGATTCTGCATACATGGTTGGAGCTCGGAAAAAAAAAGAGAGAGAGAGAGAGAGAGACGTTCTCAACAGGTCAATTTACGGTAGAGATATTTTGTGTGGTATAGCGATATGAGAGGATGTGTGTTGTAAGCTTAGGGCAGCGGCTCTTAGACTTGAGCACATTGGAATCCCTTGAAGCGCCTGCTGCAACACAGACTGCTGGGGCCCCGCCCCTGACCCATCACTAGTGGGTCCAGTAGGTCTGGGTGTGGCCTAAGGATGTGCATTTCTAGTAAGTTTCAGGTGATGCTGATGCCTCTTTGAAAATCACTGGTTTAGAGTAATTCAATTTAGCTGTCATTTAATCCAGAGGAAAAAAAGACATTCACCTTGTTTAGCTGCCGCAACCGACTCATGTGTCAAGGAACTCAGAAATCCAACTTAAGAGCTCACAGGTCAACCTGTGCAAAGCTTGCGGCTTCTCTTTACCAGCTGGGAGAAACACCTCAACCACTGCCCTTCCTTCTCACAATACTGTGCAGGGATTAACACACCAACACCAACTCCACCCACCTTGATTCTCGCCTCCTTTCACACAAAGGGATCCAGGGAAGCACGCTGATTGGCTCTGCTTCAGAAACATACCCACCAATCTGGAGCGCAGGAGATGAGCTGCTGCGATTGGCCAGATCCAGAGGTGGGCGTAGGGAGGAAATGTTCTGGGGAACCAAACACCGTGGCTACCACCGTGCATTGCAAAAAGACAGAAGCAGAGCTCTGGTGGGATTTTTTCTTTCAAGTAAACTTTTTAATTGAAGTATAACACACATATAGAAAAGCACACAAGTGGTAAGTATAGTTTGATGAATGTTTACAAAGTGAACACACCCATATAAGTATCACCAAGATCAAGATATAAATCATCACGTTTGGATTTTTAAAAAGTACACTTCGGTCTTAATGGCTTCATTTCAGCCCTTTTCGGAGCAGTTTTCTACATGTGCTAACTCATTTCCACAAAGTAGATAAAATATAACCACCAGTGCTTGTAAGCAAAGAGTAAATCAAAGAGTAAATTCAGCCCTCTAAATAATGAATTAAATGCAAAAACCTTTTGGTTTTCATGACTCTTCTCTCATTCTAAGAGAGCTTTTCTTTAAAAACAGGAAAGGCTGTCCAGCAGTCCTCAGAACCTGTGTCTTCTCACCACTCCTCAATCACTTGTCAGCTTTCTGTTTCCACATTCTGGGATCTTCATCTTCTTAATTCTATGCTGTGCTTACACAGTGCTATGGAATAAGTCAGTGGCTTAACAATTATTGTAATTTTGCGATCTTAATTATGTTTTCTTAACTCAGAAATATTTACTATATCAAATGATGTTAATTCCAGTAACTTTTAGTAAAAGGGAAATAGGTGAATGTTTGACCCCAAATATTTTGTAATTATGTAAAAGTAATTGAGCTCATTGTTGAAAATTTGAAAATAACCAAAATACAAAGAAACTGAAAATCATCCATGCTCCCGCCACTCAGGAATAATCACTGCAAACATTATGATCTGTCCAGGTTTCTTTCTGTGAATATATACTTTTCTTCTTGTTCACAACACTTATAACCTCTGTCAATTTTGTACACTGCTTCTTCTAACCACTTACCTTTAAAATCTTGTGGCTTTACATTTCTAATCAGAAAAACACATAGCGAGAAATGTAAGTGAAAGTAAATTCACAAGCTACTCAGCAGAAAAGCAGGAAAGAAAGGAGCAGAAAATAAAGGCTGCAGACCAAAATATCTCTGTGGAATCAGATAGAAAATATTTTTTAAAAAGATATTATGAAGTTCTAATGGCCAATTCCCAGCTGTAAACCAATAGAGCTCATTTGGTGGACTATAAATCTCAATTATATGACCAGATAAAACATTTATTTAGTGAGTCTTTTAGGAGATTGAAATTTTATCCAGTTGTTCCTCAAAGCAACATATGGATCATCCATTTGTGGGTCACAAGTGTGCAGATAGGCTATGCAACAGGCAATTTCTGAATTAAATTATCTCTCTCATGGGGAATTAATAAGAGACCATTTAAGAAATCATTTATGACGGTGAACTAGTTATTTAGATAGTAATACTGAACTAATCCCTAGGAATAGGAGCTTTCTTCTACAGCTCATGGGCTTCTCTGCAATTAATAAACATGATACACAGTTTCAAAGGTAACTGAATCTGTTGAAAAGTGGGGTTACGTTTGAACATTATAAATTCAGATATCAAGACTTGTAAGGGAGAAGATAATGTCATAGCAAAATTATCTAACTTTTTGGTACTGAAATCAAAGCAAAAGCATACTAAATTTGGATCCTCTGACATGGATTTCTTCTAAATAAATTGCCAAACAATCTTACGAACAGCTTGGAGACTGGTTTACTTCAAGGGAAATATTGAAAGGAAAATAGATGATCACTTTAATAATTTTGGATTGGAGAAGTCCTTTCTATAAAAGACACCACGAGCAGAACTTATAACGAAAACAAAAGTGATTTGACTATGTAAAAAAATAACCTAAACAGCAGAAAGTAAGTAGATTTAAAAAACATACCTCTGTCTACTGCAGGGTTTTTTGAACATAATTAGGTTTTGGGGCTTAATTCATTCTGAGCCTTTAATCATGCTGGCCACCCAATTTGTAATTTGTTTTTGGATGGGAAATAGATATTGTCGAGACAAGCCTTTGCAATTACATCAAAATAACATTTCACAAGGTTCTTATTAAATACCAAAAATTGCACTTCCTCAGAAAGGCAAATCACAGAGATGCAGGCTAGCGTTGCTCAAGAGCATTGGTGATCTTTGAAGATTCACAAATCTAGGTTAGAATTTCCATCCTAGGCCAAGTACAGGGGGCGGGTGGCTCATGCCTGTTAATCCTAGCACTTTGGGAGGCCGAGGTGGGTGGATCACTTGAGGTCAGGAATTCGAGACCAGCCTGGCCAACATGGCAAAAACCCATTTCTACTAAATACACAAAAATTAGCCAGGTGTGGTGGTGGGTGCCTGTAATCCCAGCTACTGGGGAGTCTGAGGCAGGAGAATTACTTGAACCCTGGAGGTGAAGGTTGCAGTGAGCCGAGATCATGCCACTTCACTCCAGCATGAATGACGTAGCAAAACTCCATCTCAAAAAAAAAAAAAAAAAAAAAATTTCCATCCTGCACTTCCTAGCTGAGTGATCTTAGGCAGGTTACTTACCTTTCTGACTCATATTTTTTTTTTATATATAAACTAAAATAAATATAAGTACCTACCACACAAGGCCAACATGGATAACTACAAGAAATAATGCACATTGGGCCTTTAGAAGAATACTTTATACTCAATATTCCTTGGTGGCAGTCAATTAAGAAAAACATCTGCAGTACTTAAGCAGTACAAATTATTTTTTAAAAAAGGAGTATATAGGCCAGGCGCGGTGGCTCACGCCTGTAATCCCAGCACTTTGGGAGGCTGAGGCAGGCAGATCACCTGAGGTCAGGAGTTCAAGACCAGTGGGGCCAAAATAATGAAACCCTGTCTCTACAAAAATACAAATTAGCCAGGTATAATAGTGGGTGTCCGTAATGCCAGCTACTCAGGAGGCTGAGGCGGGAGAATCACTTGAACCTGGGAGGTGAAGGTTGCAGGGAGCCGAGATCGTGCCATTGCACTCCAGTCTGAGTGACTGAGTCAGTCGACTCCATCTCCAAAAAAAAAAAAAAAAAAAAAACAAAACAAAGGGAGTATATAATGCAGCTTGGGAAATATGGCTTTTACAGGATAACAGTAAGGGAAGTCTCCCTCTTCAATATCAAGGCAATTTTTTCTTAGTAAAGGTATAAGAGCAATGAGAAACTTTTATAAGAAAAGGAAGGAAAAACTGAATTTATAAAATATATCAGTGCTTTCAGTAAACATGTTCAAATGGTTGTGTTTTCTAAAATAGAAATGAAGTTGTTCTTCCAACCTCTGAATTTTATCATTTTATGTTTTGGATCAGAAACGTGTGACAAAAACACAAGCTAAGTCAGAGGTGTGATTTTTTGCTTTACAACCCAGGGCATCTCTGTACCATCGAAAGAATATATTTCAAGACGGTTAGCATCTAACTGAAGGAAACTTAGGTGTGACACTGAGAGACTTCATAGCAGGAGATGAAAGCTCTGAAGGAAATCATTCTACTAGAGGGGTCAGCAAACTCCGGCCTGGGAGCCAAGTGCAATCTGCCACCTGTTTTGGTATGACTGGTGAGTTAAGAAAGGGGAAAATGATTTTATACTTTTAAATGGAAAAAAAATTAAAAGATACTTCGTAACATGTAAAATTGTATGAAATTCAAATTTCAGCGTGCAGAAGTTAAGTTTAAGGATTGTTTAGGTATTGGCTGTCTACGGCTACTTCCCACTACAATGGCAGAATTGATTAGTTGTAATGGAGATTGTATGGCCCACAAAGCCAAAAATATGTACTGTCTGGCCCTTTACAGAATAAGTTTGCTGACGACCACTGAGTTAGAGATAACCTTAACTGGAAAGTAATCAACTATTTTAGTAATTTTAAAATGAAGACGGCTTTCCTAAGCACACAAATTCAATGCAGTTATTAAAAATGAGGTAGACTTGTATTTATTAACATCAAAATATGTTACTACATTGTTAAATTTAAAAAGGGCAGATTATAGGACAGATAACATAGTATGTGGTCACTCTTTTTTTTTGTTGTTGTTTTGAGATGGGAGTCTTGCTGTGTGCCCAGGCTGGAGTGCAATGGCATGGTCTTGGCTCACTGCAACCTCCGCCTCCCGAGTTCAAGCGATTCTCCTGCCTCAGCCACCCGAGTAGCTGGAATTACAGGCACCCACCACCATGCCCTGCTAATTTTTTGTATTTTTAGTAGAGATGGGGTTTCACCATGTTGGCCAGGCTGGTCTCGAACTCCTCATCTCATGATCCACTTGCCTTGGCCTCACAAAGCGCTGGGATTACAGGTGTTAGCCACCATGCCTAATGGTCACATTTTTAAAAGTATAAAAATAGATCCATCAATAGGTTGATAGGAAAAGGGTAATAGTTAACATATTTTACCACCAGTAGGCAAGGACACTAAACAACCAGAACAGTTGCTGATTATAAATACCTGACACGGCCGGGCATGGGGGCTCACACCTGTAATCTCAGCACTTTGGGAGGCTGAAGTGGGTGGATCACCTGAGGTCAGGAGTTCGAGACTAGTCTAGCCAACATGGTGAAACCCTGTCTCTACTAAAAACACAAAAATTAGCCAGGAATGGTGGTGGGTGCCTGTAATCCCAGCTACTTGGGAGGCTGAGGCAGGAGAATCACTTGAACCCAGGAGGCGGAGGTTGCAGTGAGCCGAAATCACGCCAGTGTACTCCAGCCTAGGCAACAGAGACTCTGTCTCAAAAAAACCTACAAAAACAAATAAAAATAAAAAATAAAAATAAATACCTGACATGGCTATTTATCAGTGTGCTTGAAAACCAGTCCTGCATAGAGCTACATATGCATAAAATTATTTGGGAGAATACACAACAAAATGTTAACAATTACTATCTCTAAGTGGTGCTATTATAGGTGATTTTTTTCACTTTTCTTCTTTATTTAGTCATACCTTTCTATATTTTCTTTTTTTTTTTTTTTTGAGATGGAGTCTTGCTCTGTCGCCCAGGCTGGAGTGCAGTGGCCGGATCTCAGCTCACTGCAAACTCCGCTTCCCGGGTCTACGCCATTCTCCTGCCTCAGCCTCCCGAGTAGCTGGGACTACAGGCGCCCACCACCTCGCCTGGCTAGTTTTTTGTATTTTTAGTAGAGATGAGGTTTCACCGTGTTAGCCAGGCTGGTCTCGATCTCCTGACCTCGTGATTCGCCCGTCTCGGCCTCCCAAAGTGCTGGGATTACAGGCTTGAGCCACCGCGCCCGGCCGCCTTTCTGTATTTTCATATGCTTCTTTTCTTTTCTTTTTGAGACAGAGTCTCATGCTGTCTTCCAGACTAGAGTACAGTGGCATGATCTCGGCTCACTGTAACCTCTGCTTCCCGGGTTCAGGCGATTCTACTGCCTCAGCCTCCCGAGTAGCTGGGATTACAGTCGTGCGCCACCACGCCTGGGTAATTTTTGTATTTTTAGAAGAGACACGGTTTCACCATGTTAGCCAGGCTGGTCTCGAACTCCTAACCTCAAGTGATCTGCCCGCCTCAGCCTCCCAAAGTGCTGGGATTACAGGCATGAGCCACTGTGCCCGGCCCTGATGGGTTTCTTTTATCTTTTATACAAAATTGAAAGCATACAATGGCGTTTGACTAGTTTTTCCTTAATATTCAAACAAGAGAATACATTATCTTTCTTTGAAAATATTATCAGTGGGTACCTAATTATAATATGAGAATCTATCATAACTTACTTCTTCCCATATTTCTTCCAATATATATATTAGAAACAAGGTTTTGTTTTTTTTTCTTCTGGCTTACAAATTACTGTTTGAAAAACATCCTTTTATGAAAGTCATCTCTGTTTTGGGATAGTTTTCTAGGAGTACATTTTTAAGGCATCAAGTTTTTAAACTTTTAGTTTTTTTTTTGAGACAGGTTCTCACTATATTGCCCAGGCTGGATTCGAACGCCAAGGCTCAAGTGATTCTCTTGCCTAAATCTACCCAGTAGCTGGGACTACAGGTGTGCATTACCATACCTGGTTATGACCATTTTTTAATGACTTTTGAAATGTATTACCAAATTGCTTTCCAGGGAGGCTCTCCCAATAATGTCAAATCTTATCTAGCCTTACAGTTGCAAATTGATAGTAGTATAGTTTTTAAAAATTATCCATTTTCTAGTTTTAATTTATATTTGAGAAATAGTTTCATTGGATTATTTTTATGTGTATTGGCCATATGAATGGCATTGTGATGGCAAATGCTATAATAGCACTATACTAATGACTATTATCCAACAAATCAATTATGGGCCAGAAATTTTAATAACAGTAAGTTTTTAAGGAAAAATTTTAACTCTATTAAAATTTTTCAAAAAAACCCACACTTTTTCAAACTGACTCAAGACATTAAAAAAAGAAAATTTTTTCCCCAAAATTTTAATAAATAGCCTTCTATCAGTCTACAAGATGGGAGTATTCTGATCTTACAATATTTTAGCTTCAGTTGCTAAAAGTGGCCGTTTTTAGTATTCATATTAAGCTTGTATCAGAGCCCTTCTACAAAGTCATTAAGAAAAAAATATATTCAATTTATAGCTCATAATACTTTCCATTGACATGTTTGTAAGTTCACAGTCAAAAGGACTTTCTACTTCTATGGAATATTTTTCATGCAGTTAATATGTGGTAGCATCAGGTAACTGCAGTGCATGTTTACTTTAAAAAAAATAGTAATAACTTTGTCCAGGCACAGTGGCTCACATCTGTAATTCCAGCACTTTAGGAGGCCGAGGCCAGTGGATAGGTTGAACCCAGGAGTCCGAGACCAGCCTGGGCCACATGGTGAAAACCTGTCTCTACTAAAAATACAAAAAGTAGTCAGGTGTGGTAGTGCACACCCGTAGTCCCAGCTACTTGGAAGGCTGTGGTGGTAGGACTGATTGAGCCTGGGAGGTTGAGGCTGCAGTGAGCTGCGATCACGCCACTGCATTCCAGCCTGAGGGACAGAGGGAGACCCTGTCTCAAAACAAAACGAAACAAAAAAAGCACACACACAAAAACCCCTAAAAAACTAAAATAACTTAACTGGGCATGATGGTGTGTGCCTACAGTTCCAGCTACTCACAGGTTAAGGCTTGAGGATCGCTTGAGCTCAGGAGTTTGAGGATACAGTGAGCTGTGATGGCGCCACTGCACTATAGTCTAGGCGACCCAGCAAGACCCTGTCTCTTAAAAAAAAAAAATTATTTTTATGCTTAGGATTACGTGCTTTAATAAACAGTGACTTAGAAATATCAGGGGAACAGGCCGGGCACAGTGGCTCACGCCTGTAATCCCAGCACTTTGGGAGGCCGAGGCGGGTGGATCATGAAGTCAGCAGCTCAAGACCAGCCTGGCCAACATAGTGAAACCCCGTCTCTACTACAAATACAAAAATTAGCTGGGTGTGGTGGTGGACGCCTGCAGTCCCAGCTACTTGGGAGGCTGAGGCAGGAGAATCGCTTGAACCCAGGAGGTGGAGGTTGCAGTAAGCCAAGAATGCGCCACTGCACTCCAGCCTGGGTGACACAGCGAGACTGTCTCAGAAAAAAAGAAAAGAAGTATCAGGGGAACAAACTTTTGAAAGAAAACAGACATACGTGAACCTTTCTCATCAAACCTTAACAACTATCAATCACCGTTTATATAAAACTGGCATCATCTCCAATCTTAAGTGTTCTTTTCTACATTTCTGGAAATTTTACCTTAGAATCACTAGTTCCTTGGCTGGCCTTTCTATTTCTACTTCATGTGGGCTACTGATCCTAGTTAAAACTCTTATACCTATGGTAATTGAATCAATGGCTTTGATTGTCTTTTTTTTAACAAGTCCTGATCAGCTAGGAATACGAACACTTAAAACTGGCTACTCTCTTTTCTCTTATTCAACAAAAGCAAAAACCAGGAGGCACGTGGAGCTGACTTCCAACCATAGAATTTTCCAACACTCTCATCAGCAAGAGGTGGTTCTTTAAACTCTCAAAAGAATTTCATACTTCAAGTGTCACTGGACCCAGTCACCATGATTCATTCTCCTTAGCACTGTCCAACAATCTCTGATTTTACAAAAATACTCAAGAGTGCATCAGAGGCCAGGCGCAGTGGCTCACGCTTGTAATCCCAGCACTTTGCGGGGCTGAGGCGGGCGGATCACCTGAGGTCAGGAGTTCGAGACCAGGCTGGCCAACATGGAGAAACCCCGTCTCTACTAAAAATACAAAATTAGGTAGGCGTGGTGGTGCATGCCTGTAATCCCAGCTACTCAGGAGGCTGAGGCAGGAGAATTGCTTGCACCCAGGAGGTGGAGGTTGCAGTGAGCCGAGATTGTGCCACTACACTCCAGCCTGGGTAACAACAGCAAAACTCCATCTCAAAAAAAAGTGCATCAGAAATAGCTTTTAGAAAGATCCTTTTTTATTCATATAGAAAACATTTTAAGACATATTCAAACTTTTTTTAAACAAGAATTTAATGGGTTCCATGATGATGGTCATGAGGGTCATTCCAATATAGTCATGTGCATGCTGAATGGGTGTTGAATCATTTCACAATGAAAGGAATGTCCATCCATTTAAGAAAATCTTCAATACCAGTTTACAGCAACAACAGAAAACGACAACAAAAACCTTTTCATGTATTTAAAGTTACTTGCTACTAACTCTCCATATACACTATATTGGAAAAATTGGTTGGGACTGACAGGCAATTTCATAGTAAGTTCCTAAATATAGCCTTGGGCCTCTTTGACACGTCTTGAGCAGGAACTATGATGAGTCATTCAAAAAGTCTTGCACCTAACAGGAAAAACTTTAATTGCACCCAGCTCTCCCTGGTAAGAATGGGTACAGCCCAGGAACTACTGGTTCCCTCCTGGCAAGAGCAGTTGAAAAAATCAGCAAGGGGTTGGTTGTGTATACTCCTTTTTAAAAATGTTTGGGCATTCACCCAGCCCTGTGGCTATGACATTCTTGGGCAGGGCATGCTGGTAGTGGAAACAGTGAAGGTTATTCAAACCACTAAATTCTCAGCTATATGGAAACTGGCTGACTTACCCCAAGCATGAGTTCTCCACCCTCTCCCTCACCACCTCCACCCCACAGCTAAAATATTAGGTCTCAGAATATAAATTATTTTAAGTCTTTATTCCACTAGGCTACTCAAAGTGAATTTTTTTTTAAACCCGTAATGATCCTGATTATGAGGACTGTATGGTGTTTATAATTATCAATGTATAAATTATACAGATTACAAATATATAAATACAGAAACAAAACTTCTATATTAGAAGTTAGAATGAAGATGACAGAGTTAGGGATTTTAGTTCACAGAATAACTTCATTATGATAAAGTACATCTAGGATCAAAGATAATTTGGTGTTTATTAATATCAAAACAATCAACTGGCAAACACTTTTAGAGCTAAAGAGACTTCCTATTCGGAAGTGTGGGGCCACAAATATCTCACCTTAAAGTAGGGGAAGTAAATAGGCCTCATTTAATGCCAACACCAATAGATTTGGACTGACGGCCCATAGCACCTTGCTGAGAAAGATTCTAAGGCTGTGTTGGTGATTAGCGAAAAAGACTGTTTTCATCCATTAGTCCTGTCTGCCTCAGGTGTGGGAATACGGGGTGAGGGCACACTTAATCCTGTATTTGTCATTCCTGGCTTAAACTAATAATTGATGCACCCAAATTTGAATTCAGAATCTGTCACTTAGTAGCTATGATGCTGTGGGTAAATTGCTTATTTCCTTAAGTCTCAGTTTCTTAATTTGTAAAACAGGGATGATGAAAGCACATTTTAGAGGGCTTTTTAAAAAAAAAAGTGTTCAAAAATATTTAAAGCGGGGTCTGGGACAAGATATGTGCTCTATAAACAAAAGCTATTATTATTATTATTATTATCATCATCATCATCATCATTCATGAGTGTTTTAAAATTAGGTTAATGGTTAAAAAATTTTTTTGTAAGCACGAAACCCTGAAAGCCTAACAAATAAGATAAAAGTGAAGTTGCTGTAGTTGAGGTTTAGCTTAAGGCCCAGAGTCCCACCTACTACTCTGCTATGTCCTTCCCGGACAGGCCAGAGAGGCATCTTCAAAGAGCCCCTAGAACCCGAGAGCACAGTTTGAAAATCCCTGAAGAAGGTTATTTAAAAGTGAAAACAATGCTCTTTTGAGGTTCACTCTGCATTTGTTGGCCAGTTAGGCTTAAACAAGAAAGGTCACAGTCAGGGCAAAATGGCCAAATTTAAGGCAGAGGAAAATACACTGTGAAAAAACTATTCCTGGAAGTAAAGTATTCAAAATCCAGCAGTAAATTTACATGGTTAACATTAGAATGAAAATTTAAACATTGAGATTATTTTTAGCAAATAAAATAGGATTCCAATTTATTTTAGGTTATCTTGAAGATACAGTGAGCCTTTGCTTTGTCTTTTTATCTAAAACATAGCTAGATTTAGTTAAAAGAATTTAGCCAGAAAAATAACTCCCAAGAGTTAGCCAAAGATCAGAAGAAAGTAAGCAAAGGACTACGTAGGAACTCAGAGATGAAGGCAAAGAATGTATGGAACACTCGTCAAGCACAAACAAAAAGAGGGAAAATACAAAGCTCAATCACTTTAAAAATTCATGTTATAAATAATTAAACTAGATTATTTAGATCACTCTCTACTAAAGAAAAAACAAAAGGTTTCTAATAGAGCTAAATAAATATACATGATCTAAATGATACCAATAGTGATGGAATATACCAAATGTTCTGGACATATTAAAGAAAAAAAAATTATCCAATTATTCCCCAACTTTACCTGCTCAGAGAAGTAAAGCCAGTTCATATGAAGCTGTAGTTTATTCTGAAACCTTTTCACATCTACAAATCATGACAATTTTTGCTTGAGGAATATTTTCCATCTATTGTGCCTCATAAGAATCCCCTACATTCCCTTTCCAATGTCCATGATAGAGTCCCATTCATGAGCTATAACTACTCTTCTCAGAAGTCTTTAAAAGCTTTCATCTCTGAAATCGAAATATAAAGGCCTTAAATATATGCCATGTTCTAATTGTTAATTCCACAATAAAAATGCTTTAAACATACTTAAATTATTATGATGGGACTCAATTACATAGTACATCAATCTTTAGCTTCAATTGCTGTGATTTTTCTTTAATGGTACGATTAGGTTTTCTTTCTGTGAGTGCGTGTGGTTAAAAAATAAAACTGAGTCTCTTTCTTTATAAACACTACATTCTGCCTTTGCAATTACCTCATTAGTCATCTCCAACAATGAAATTATGGTGATAAAGGAGGTACTATTTTTAAAAATGTGCCACTAAAAAGGACATTAATTAAGTATAATATACTGGAAACATTCTCAAATCTGATTTTTCAAGTGATTTCCATCATAAATGCAGAAAACAAACTTCTACAGTGGTAAGTGCATATTTACCACTATAGCTAATGCATATTTATCAACTTTCTGCTTGCAAAAAATACTGCATGTCTGCATCATTTGCACTTAGTTTCCCAACATTTAGAAGTTGAGTCACACTGATACTATAAGGAAATGGCTTACATTAAACATAAAACTTACAGCAAATTGGCATGATGCTACTGAGTGATAAATATTTAAAGAGTAAAAACTTTCCTTTGTCACGCGTATCAATCAATCCCTGCAAATGGCAATAAAATGAATCACCTAGACAGGCAGGATGGTCTTAGGATTCTCAGCTCTCTCATTTGTAGACCTTATGCCAAGAGAATAATGACATCTATGGTGGTAGCTTCCAAATAGCACACAATAAGCCTTAGAAAATGCATTTGGGTGTTTATTATTAGGGAATTTTCTGACTCATATTTTTAAGTTCAAAAATATGCTAATGGGCATTAATAACTTTTAGGATGTAAATTAGCTAATGAGAATATTCAAATTATTCCATCTTAGTGACATAAATGTACTAGACATATACTCTTAATGTTTTTCAAAATAAGGACAGCATAAAAATAACAAAGTAGCTATAATGATGAATCTATCCTGCTGCTAAAGAGGCGAATGACTGGGGCTTGAGGGACTTGAAGTTTTACAAGAATTTAATAATAAATAAATATTGAAATATTCCTTATTTCTTTTAGACTATAATCTAAAATGCAATTAAAGAAAAAACCTCTCATCTTCCCTGTAACACATTTGCTAAAGGAATTGCATAAATTTATGAATGATAAAATTACACTGCCTTAAGTCAATTAATTATGAAACTCTTGAAAGCCTGGGATTAAGCAACATTTAAATTTTGATATCAAACTGCAAACTTAATCTTAAGATTAAACTTGCTTCTCCAAGATAAGTGTTATTACCAGTGCCAGCAAATTAACATCCTAGTTTACAAAAAATAATTCTTGATGCCTCTCTTTAAAGTATCTTTTTGGGCATCCATTTTTCATATCAAATATTCAATTCTTAGTCTTGAAAAGTAAAACATTCAATTGAAAAAAGGTAAACAGCATGGGTTTCTCATATTCTTACAGAAATGAAAACATAGGCTGGCTGCGGTGGCTCACACCCGTAATCCCAGCACTTGGGGAGGCTGAGGCACGAGGATTGCATGAGGTCAGGAGTTGGAGACCAGCCTGGACAACATAGTGTGACCTTGTTACTACAAAAAATAAAAAAAAATTAGCTGGGAGTGGTGGGGCATGCCTGTAGTCCCAGCTACTCAGGAGGCTGAGGCAGAAGGATCATTTGAGCTTAAGAATTCAAGGCTACAGTGAAATACAATTGTGCCACTGCACTTTAGTCTGGGCAACAAAGCGAGATCCTCTCTAAAAAGAAAGAAAGAAAACCTATTGTTTTTTAGGCATGGAAAAATTTTAAGATCCCAAACACTCCTCTCTCCCTTCCAATCTCCACTGTTACATAAATCATTATGTAGTAGTCTCAAACTAATCTGAGTGGCTTCAGGGGATGAAATGATTATCCGGTGGAAGTTGCAGAGAGGCAGATTTCCACCTGCCTCGATGTAGGGAAGAACTGATAGGACCTCAAGATAATACGACCTGTTATATGAGGTAGTAAGTGGGAGGTAAACATTTATGGCATGAGTTCAAGCAGAGGCCGGATAAAGTACAGGGTATTTGTTTCTAACATTCCTTCAGCTCTAAGATTCTATTGATTTTAGTTAACAAAGACACATACATGATGAGACATGATGAAGTCAGCTAGACACCACCTCATCAAACAGTGTTAACACGGCTGGCATGCATTAAATATTTTCAGAAAAGGTGAGGTTATAATTTTTCTAAAAGTGACTTTACTATGCAACATCAGCCCATGGTGAGACTCCGTACAGTAAAATGTAAATCCAAAGACCTTGAGGACATTCAACAGAAACTAAAGAATTGTGACCCAAATTAGGATTGTGACTGAATATCCTTCATGCACCAAGCAACAGTGCATGGTATCATTTACATGTTTGCAAACTCTGAAGAGATCAGGGATAAAAGTTACCAGAGTTTAAGCCACTGTGATCAATGGAACGGAATAACACCAATGGAAAGAACAATGGGAAAAGAGCACCCAGCCAGGAGGATCACTTGAGCCTAAGAGGTGAAGGCTGCAGTGAGCTGAGATCACTGCATCCCAGCCTGGGTGACAGAGTGTGACCCTACCTCAAGGAAAAAAAAAAAAAAAAAAGTACCCAGCAAAGAAATAGGGGAATATCAATGCTTTCAGGATCAAATAAGAGGAGTGTTATCTGAGGGAAACTAGTCATTAATAATGCTAAATGCTGCAGAGTGGGGTGTGTATTTGACAACTAGTCACTAGTGGCCTTTTGAAGGGTAGTTTCACTAAAATATCGAAGACAGAGTCTAGATTGCTATGGGTTGGACAGTGCATGAAATGCCCACATGATCTTAAATGGTTATGTTTTCCTCAGAGTTCCATTATATATCTTCCCTGATTATATCTGACCCTCCTGATGGGATAGGATCTCATTAAACAGGAAGAACAATAGAAATTTTTCTATATCCCTTAGAATCAAACTAACTTCTGATTAATATTAGCCTTAATATTATGGGAAAACTCTTGGAACAAGTTAGATCAACTTGTTTTAAATAGAAATTTTCTGACTCTAAATTAGAGTGGTGCTCAGCACTGAATTTGTACATTTGGCATGTACTTACTGAGAGCCTACTATTCCACCAGACTGGGTAGCACAAAGACTATGAGAAAGTCCTCCATTAGGACTTCCAATGGGGAATCAGTGTGTCTGAAACAATGACATAAAGGTTTATTATTCAGTTTGATAGTCTTTAGTCTTGGGAACTTCTTGAGGGCTTGATGAAAAGTATTTTTCTTTTGTTTTTTTTGGAAAAGTATTTTTCACATAAGCTATTTTGATTCACAAACTTAGCATTTTCAAGCTATGCCCAGGATGACTGACAAGTCTAATTTAGTGATACCTTGTTATGAATGTAGATATTAATCAGATACCCAACATTCGAAAGGCTACAGAAAGTCTGTTATAGTGCTCAAGGTTGAAGCATGATTGAAAATAAAAGGCTCTTTTAACATAATGTGGCAACAAAAGGGTCTAAATTAGCAAATTATTTTTATTAGTAAGTTAAAGTCTCCTCTCATGAAGTTTTAAATGCTATTTCTCAATCAGATATATTATTTATTTCATCTAGGAGCCAGGGTGTGTGTGGGAGGGGGCGGGGGGACACCTTGGGTACTAAGATATGGTGTAACTAAATTCCTATTACGGTCTTGCTGTTTGATTAAAGCTGAAATGGTAAGGTTTTTAATCCTCTGCGGCTAAAACGATGCCATTAAAGTTAAGTCTCTTTGCTACTCAAGATTTGTAATTCTGGAAGGGAAGAATTCGTTGATGTTAGGAAGGTACATCATTCTTCAATGTATGTATTACAGGGACAAGGTGTGGGGGAAGGGGAACCTATAGATCAGGGATCAGCAAACTGTGGCTTGTTGCCTAATTTTGTAAATAAACACAACACAGCCTTACAATTCACTTACATATTGTCTATGGATGCTTTTGTGCCACAACAGCAGTTGAATAGTTGTGATGGAGACCTTATGGCTCACCAAACCGAAGTGTCTGGTCCCTTACAGAAAGTTTGGTGATTCCTACATACATCGAATAATCCTGACTAAAAAGCAAAATACACTCGCATATACAATAGGCAATAAGAAACATACCCAGAATGATATATTCCAACCAATGAGAAAACTGGAATTTTAAACACTTACTAAACATTTGATATAATAATTTTGGAGGATGTAAATATGCTATGCTTTTTTAAATTAAAAAAACCACATTAAAATTAAATACAGATACTTAGGCTATCACTTTCCTTGCGAATACTTACAGAAGCTTATGATTTCATCCTGTAAGGTGATTTTTTTTTTCTACTACCCTGCAAAAAGTGAAATGAACATTAACCTAAGTATCTGCAATTTTAGTGAACTGCTTTATTGGATAGGAAAACTCCTCTAGGTCTTTAAACCCTCTCCATCATCTACGCCCCTAAAATGGTAGGCAGACTCTATCGTGTGTTTCCGAGTATATACCAAGTCTTCTGAGAAAATAGCGTTTCTAATTCTACAGACTTACCCAATATAGCTGATAGAAACAAGCAGCACTTAAAAATATATATATCCTAGAAAAAGATGTAACTGACCAACATTACCATCTTTCTATACCAGTTAATACAAAAATGTCAAGCACATGTCAAAATTAAGAGTTAACATCTTTTTCCCAAAACGCTGTAGTGCATTTTTAAGGTGAAAGTATTACTTCCCCTCTTATTATGTTGAAGGGGGACAATGTAAAGTGCTGTCTGTATGCATTCTTAATCTGCACTGTTTTATATTTGTCTTCATCCTGTAACCTGTTACCCCTCCTACCCGCTCCTGCTTTTAAAAACTGCTGATACAAGGCTGGGTGTGGTGGCTCACACCTGTAATCCCAATGCTTTAGGAGGCTGAGGCAGGCGGATCACCTGAGGTCAGGAGTTCGAGACCAGCCTGACCAACATGGAGAAACCCTGTCGCTACTAAAAATTCCAAATTAGCCGGGCATGGTGGCACATGCCTGTAATCCTAGCTACTTGGGAGGCTGAGACAGGAGAATCACTTGAACCCGGGAGGTGGAGGTTGTGGTGAGCCAAGATTGTCCCATTGCACTCCAGCCTGGGCAACAAGAGCGAAACTGTCTCAAAAAAAAAAAAAAAAAAAAACATTGATACAAAGGGTCTTTTTGGTAAAATTTCCCAGATGTCTAATTTTTCATCTTTCCCCATCCCAACTGACTTGACTTGCAGTATAGTAATAATTGAGAACACTATATACCCTGTGGTCTCATTATTCATCCAAGGGCCTAACAAGTGGGTATTCAATGTGTATCTGTGGAATGCATGTATGACCAAAGAGGAAGAGTCCACAGAATGAAACGGGAGCTCACATTTGAGTGTGGTACAAGTCCCCAGGAGCAATGAAAGACCACCACAGATGTCAGCTACCTTTAAAAGGCAAATACAGGATAAAAGTTTAGAATGATTCCTGGCTCCAAAACACTGTCTTCAGTCTAATGTAAGATTTTAATAAAAACATCTTTATGCCTATGAAATAAAAAAAACAATTTTTAGACAAATGCAAGATTAACAAAAATATACCTACATATGTAAAATTCTAGACTTCACCTTAAGTAAAGTCATTTTAGGATTTCTTCAAATTTCCTTTGCTATAAATGAGGATATGGCCCAGGACTAGTACTTTGGGATGCTGATTCAATTCCTACATTTGCTATTATTTGGAATGGGCACATTTTATTAATGATTTAGGTGACAAGTACTTGAAAAATTAGTGTGGGAAGATTTGCTTTGGAGAATTACCCATGTCAGTACATAAATGCCACCATCTCACTTTAGGAATCCAGATGCTACAAATATCCAAGGAGACTACTTGAAAACGGGACAGGCTGACAGAGATGCTAAGCTTCACATTACCTTTTACATGAATATGTCTTTCATATGGTAAAATATAAATGCCAAAACCCAACATACCTCTTCACAAATACCAAAATCATATTGGCAACTAAAACATCAGGTCATTTTAAAATATTTTTATTGATGTATTGCACGCTACATCAAAACTCCAACAGGGCTTTTCTTCTAGTTTTTTCACATATAGACCGAATGCTGGGCATTTAAATATTAGTGGTGTATATGTCAGACATTTTTAAACAAATATTTTGCAGCAAATGGCTAATAATTCTCACTAAATGTTGTTACGGAGATGGTTTAAAAAAATTACAAAGGTTACTTTTGCATTGAGATCTCCATAGTAACATCTGCAGTAGGTTGGATTTGGTCATTACATCTTGCAGTAACATTATCTACTAGGGTTATGTATCCAGGCAAAGGATCCCAAAGGCTCAGTGTGACACCATGTATCATATGCTTGGCAACACAAAATAACTAAACCAAACTGGCTTGATAGCTACATGCCATATGATACTAACAGGCGAAATCCTTAAAGTTGCTAGTGCCTTTAGTCATTCACTTAGTAAATACTTTTGAGCAACAAGCTATGTGCCAAATACTATTTGAGTGTACTTTGGAATCTTCTAACTTCAAACTTATCCCTAATCTCAAACATTTATTGAATGAGTTTGGTACAGGAAAAATAATACAGAAATGGAAGTTCAGGAGTCCTGGGTCCTAAAACTGACTGGAGTCACTGTGGCAATCTCTCTGGGTATGCTTCATTGGGTAGTCTCTTTTCAATCTAAGTAATTCTACAATAATCTTGAAACCATCTTATGTATTATCTCACCAACTGTTAGGACCTGTGCCAAGAAGACTGTCTTGTGTTTAGCTTTCACTAAGTTTCTAACGCATACCTAATTACACTTGGAAGATTAGTTTTTTCTTATTGCCAAATTTAAGACTGGCCGTGGTGGGAAAAAAATAATCTGGCTGACAGTAAAGTGGCAGTATTAATAGCAGGTAAGGCGCCATGCAGTTTTTCATTCACTTTAATTAGCGGAATAGATTTCCTATAGTTCAATTTCTTTCTTTAAACTTCAGAAAGACAGTCATGTCATAGCCTAAATTCTGAAGAACCTTTAGTTTTCTTACCTAAACATAGATCCAAAATTCAATTTCCTATACCTGCTCCCAAACACTGGTCTGTGGTGATTTGTGGTGAAAAAGAAAGAAGTTCAAGTAGTGATTTTTTCTATTAAGCTGAAGTTGGTGTCTAAATTCTTAATTTCCTAAATTATGTCATTTTTATTGTCAAAACATCCTTCGTCCAGTACTCACACATACAAAATTTTATCATTTTAGTTATTTGTTGACTAAGCAAAACAAAAAGTAACTACAACGGTCCCACACCTAAAAAAAACTAAGCAAAATCCAACTCTGAAATAGAAACGTTTGGTCAATACTGCCTTAGCCAAAATGATTAAGTAATCTCTTTGACTTTACGCAGTTATCTCTAGTGGCAGACCTTTTTCTGAAGCAGCCCCATTTCATCTTTGGATAATTAAAAACCGATTTTCAATCTTGAGCCAATGGTCCCAATCATGACCCCTTAGAAACACATAAAGTATCTTAATTATTCTGCCTCATGATAGCTCTTTACATGTTTAAAGATACTAGGCATTATAATGCTATGTAGGCTTCCCTGTATTGTGCCCTTCTCCAAACAAAATCAACAAACTCCTATTTTTCTAAGAAAAGTCTGAATAATCTAATCAGTTCTGATTTCCTTTGCTCTATTACTAACTTTGAAATAACCTAAAAAGCTAGTTATGTTTTCTCTACATTAATAAAATTTCAAAGACTTGAAATTTATAACATCACATCACTTGTAGTCAATCAGTCCACAAATATACAACACGGGATGAAGCAGTTTACCTTTGCTTTTCAACCCATTTCCAAGACTATGCACAAATGTAAATTAAAAGGGAATTTTTAATGTTTTCTAAAACCTGTAGAGAATCTTAAAAGATACACTGACTACAAATCACTGCTACTAATTAAAGCAGCATTACTTGGAGGTAGTTTGTCATTTATGTACTTTCATATAAAAACATACAAATAAACAAAAAACCCTTATAGTATTCTATAATTCAAACTTGTAAGCCTGAAGTACAAAGATATCTGAATTATACATGTCAAGTTCATTAAGGTGTTTCCCTTACCCCAATTAGTCTAAATTAGTACACTTGCAAAGAAATCTGAATTAAATGTCAGTCAATAAAATTCACAAAGCCAGAAGCAGTTTAGTGCTCACAAGTTTATATTTTTAGGTTTGAATAAAGACTCTTGTGTATTTTCTAAATACACAGACAAAACAGTTTCGGAAGTTTACATACATGTCTTAGGACACTTATATTAGGTAGGTAATTTACATTTTAAAAAGTTGGTCTTCGTAAAAGATCTTCCCAAAGAGCTTTTACAAACAGCAGGCAGAAGTGTTCTTTTATGTTTACAGTGTTCAAAATGCCAATGCTCCCACTAAATAATGGCCTCAACCATCACTCTCCTCAACCCAAAATATTGTTCTCAATAGCTAGTGTACTCCAAATTTAAGTACCCAATGTCATCAAATTTAGGGCTAGAAAACATCTTTTGAAGTGTGCTTATCCCTAACACATTTTAAACTATCTAGAATTCTTTAACTTCAGTTGAAAGCAGGGATACAGCAGGAAAAAAAAAAACTTTCCATTTTAAGTCCTAAAGTGACTAAACACCTGTTTAGTTCTAAGTGTGGATATTATGTACCATCGTTAAGTTTAAGGATCTGGGTGACTGAACGGCACAAAAACTGGGGTTTCTATCTAGTTCTTCAGATAAAAACCATTCTTTTATAAAATTAAAATGCCACAGCCGGTTAAGAGCATGTGCTACACTGATGTGTCTTAATATAGTCAAAGTGACAAAACAACTGCTTTATGAGGAAAGAGTAGTAAGGAAATTTGTTGGGGGGAGGAAAGACACTCAAAATTCTAAACACAGCTGTCTTATAGGAAAAATATAAATCCATAGACTCCATTAAGAGCTGAAATTCTACAAGAGTTGTTCAGTGAGGCAGCAATAGAGCCTCCTTGAAAGAGTATGGGCTTCAGAATCAGACGTGCTCAAAGCCCCCAGCTCTATCACAGCTGTGTTAAATTAGCCAAGTTTCTGAATTTCTCTGAGCCTTTCCTCATCTATAAAATGGAGACAATTAGCACCTACCTTATAGAGGATTAAGGTAAAATCAGGTATACAGCACAATGGCAAGTGTGGGCACTCAAAAAAAAATTGGTAGTTTTTTGAATCGTTTTTCAGAAAAATGAATCTAAACCCTTCATGCTATGTTCAGAAAATCCTAAAAAATATAAATAAAGCTTACTAAAGTTTTAAAATTTAAGATTTTTAAGAACCTATTTTCCATCACACTTTCCCCCATATGATACTACTCCAGTCATATTCAGGCCCTTTACACCATTTTGTATTAATATAAAAGACGAAGTCCTAATCCTTTCATTTCCTATTTTCTCCTTCCTTTCCCCTGTCTTTTCTCATTTCTTTTTCCTCTTGGTTATCTATTATTAAACAACTTTAAGATGTGTTATGCACCTATTATGTACCAGTGTTCTAAGCACTTTACATGAATTAACTCATTTAGCTCACTCTTCTCCATTAGGATGGCTGTTACCTAACCCAGCTAGTGTGTTTTCCTCAATTTCAAAGCTACTCATTACTGTTCAGTTTCCCTTTCCTATAATGTTTCCTCTTTTTTAAACTCTTAATTGCTAGTGTGCTAAATTTAGCAAAATATCTAGTAAATAAGAAAGATGAACAGGGGTCCATATGGAAGTATCTGTCTCTGAGAACTCTAAGAAATAATGCACAATCTTGATTTATGAGACTGTCTGTAACTACAGAGTGAATATGAAAGAAAGTTTATACTCTTCCCCTTCATTAAAATTAAAAGCTCTAAAATACTTTTTCATTTAAAATATAAATTACAAGAGACAACTTCGCCAAATGTGTAACATAATTCTGCCAGAGTTCCACAGACAAAATTATGAGTATTTCATTGTTACCTCTGAGACCAATCATAAGTTCTTAGTATCTATCAACTTCCTGAAATTTTACTGTAAGTCAGAAAAAGAATACACTTAAAAAAATAGAAATGTCCAGTAGTATACCTTAGTACTAAAACTATTTTTTAAAAAGATCTAGATGGGAAAAGGCAGTCCCTCGAGATCATGAAACAAAATAAGTTAGGCAGTCAGCAAGTAGAAAAATCTGTCAATTCTGTTTCTGGTAAAATGTTTACTTCAAAGAAATTTTTATATAGGCTGAGGCTAATATATTCAAGAGTATAAACACTTTTCCTTTGGATTACCTAAAAACAAACTTTTAAAGTATCATATTTCAATTGACTAAAAATATAGCCAAATCTGTCACAACACAACATAAAATGGACAATTATAGAATATTTTAAATTAACAGTAACAAGCCATCTACATCAAACCTTATTTCCAACTAAAACCAAACAAAAGCACAACAATCCCGTAGTGTACCAAGTGTGTATTTCAATTTACTGTATGCAATCTAACAAAAATTTGGTCATAATTTACCAGATATACATAAATGATTTAAGTAGTAAAAGAAAATTCAGCTTCAAGAGAGTAAGTTCATATCTTGAGGAAAAGTAAAAGTACATTAAGAATGTAAAGCCAAAGTCCAGTTTCTATGCAATAAGTGAACTGTAGTCTAATAAAGCAGATTTAGGTGATTTTTAGATATATATCTTTGTTCTTTAATATATATTTATATATAGACAGATCTACCAATTGTAAACTAGTTTATTTAAAGGAAGGGAATAAATGGGATGAAAGAAATCTTTATACTATACTTACATATTCACAAAGAACATTTTACGTTTAAAATACTTTTTCATTCATAGTATCTTTGCCCAACTAATTTCTACCAGAAATACATGTTACTCATTTGTCTAGAACATTAAGATGTACTCATCTGTTTTAAACAAAAATCAAACTGAAACTATTCTTATCTGTCAGGTTTACAGTTATGTAGAAACTACAATATAGATGACAAAAGATGCATCTAACCATGTAACTGTAATTTATCTTTGATTTATCCAAGCAGAAACATCATTGTCTAACAATAAACCATTATTCTACTGAAATCAGAGACAATGATAAAGCTTGTCTCTTAAAAAACATCAACTTTCCAACTTTGATCAGATGGAGCACCAAAGGGATTATATCTGTCAAAGCATCTTTGCAATTTTTTCCACATAACTAGCATAATTTAGTTACCTGATATAAAATAGGAAAATATACTCAATTTTTATTTAAAAGAAAGCTGAAAATATGACATCCCTCATCTTATATAATATACAATATGCTAATAAATGCCATACATGTTAACAATACGTGAAATGCTGCTGAGAGTTCCACAATCAGCTAATTCATGTCACCAGGCTAAGTAAATCTGACAATTTCACCTCAATATGTCACCCTTTGTACCCTGAAGAATTTAGTTTATAGAATAATAAAGCTTCTCAGAATTTTATTTGTAAGATTTTTGAGACTGTTGAATCATGGTGACTACTAGAAGGGCTGTATCAAGGTGTAGTGACTTCAAGGAACAGAAAAAAATAAATTAAGTATTGATCATAATTTCAAAACAATCAATATCCCGCTAAGTATGAAACGAAAGAGAATGCACATTTTGTGTTAATTTTAATGATAAAAGGGACATGGGTAAAAACCTGATATTTCACTTATATTGCATAACAAGCTAACCAAACTGGACATGGTGGATAAATTATAAAACAAATCATTTTACTTATTTCTATGATTTTTCTTTCAATTAGGTCTTTCAAATAGGACTGAGGTATAGTACACTGGCAAAAATAAAGAGGCAAACAAGAATAGTGCCAAAGTAACAGATACCCAAAACCGAATACCATGTCAGAAAACATCATATAGTAACCATTTATCAGATTAGAGCAGCAGAAGAAAGTTACTTCTAAATCATAATCATTTTAGTGGTATTTGTCAACTTCGCCACGGTAACTTCATAACATCATTCTTCATTTGTGAAGTAGTAAAATTCATGTCAAAAAGGAAGGGGGGAATGGAGGAAGTCAGTTAGTTCATTCCAATAAATTACCTCTCCAGTTCTTATAAACATGCCCATCAGCACAAAATTGAGAAATAATACCTAAGACTAGAAGAGACTTGGTTTAAGTTATGAAGCAAATTAAATGGAAAAATACAAGAAAATAGAACCAATGGGGTTGAAAAAGCCCCTCACTGAAAATCTGTATTAAAAAAAATAAAATTAATAAAAATAAAAATAGAAACAAAACTCTACTAGTACAAACTAGCCTGAGTGGTTTGATGGACAGAGTGATTGGGTCAATTGTCACTGTACTTCCATAAATGGATTTTCTCCATTCATGTTAAAGTAGCACATGAATGTAAGCTCTTTAAGGACTATTTTCATAGGACCCAAATAGTTACTGTATATCCTATAAATAGAAAATATTTTACTTTGATAACTGACTGAATATGTGGGGACTCCATGTAATCCAACCACATGGTTGTTTGCTGTATAGTCCTGTGCAAATATAAAAAAAAATTTTTTTTGCTATAAGGCTTTGACCCTACAGTTTTCACAGCAACATAACTACTATCCAGCATGTACCATATTTTGCAAGCCTTCAAGTTCAACAATCCAAATTGTCGATTCATATTAGGTCCAAATGCAGCATCCTTGAGGAGTATAGTAGGTCAGTTAATCATCTAGAGACATACAAACTTCTCCTGATTCATCCCATCGAGAGGGATCATTCTGATCTTCTCCATCATCAACTAGCTCTTCATCAGCTTCTCCTACTTCATTCTCCTCGTATTCTTCATCCCGAGGGAATTCTGTATCCTGTCCCTGATCTACACCTTCTTGCCCTCCTGGTTGTGATTTATCTGCACAGTCTACACAAACACCATAACGTCGAGATCCATGTCTTATTCCAACACTGGCTGCTAACATGAAGATCTTCTTACACACCATACATTTGTATTTTTTATCCTTTTTATGCACCTAATTGAAGGGGGGAAAAATCCAATATAAGGATATTATATATAATAGAATGCATTTGAACCACTCAAATTAAACCACACATTTAGTAATGAGTGAATATACCACTGTTTCTCTGTAAAAAGCTCACTATCAGTTCATAAAGTCAAACTCTTTGTTTAAAGCAATTTAGGAGACAATCTTCCTTAAATTCACAATTAACTGTTTAAATCCCTTTAAACTTCACTGACATAAATACAGTTTATCTCAAAGATCAGCTGTATTTAAAGTTACTTACCAGGGAATGTCTTTTTACATGTTCTCTTCGAGTAAACAGTTTTCCACAAATATCACAGCTAAATGATCTCACTCCTGTGTGAATGAGCAAGTGCCTTTTTAGTGTTCGTCTGTATTTGGCTACATAGCTACAATGAGGGCATTTTAACTTGTTCATGATTAGAGATGATTCACCTATGAGAATTAACAAAAAAAGAGAAAGTGCTTATTATACATTAAACAGAAAACTTGCTATCAAAACTTCTTATCTCTGAGAACAGCAATTATGTAGGACTACTGATATTTGTTTTTTAAAAAATGCAGAATATGAAAGCTTTTAATTCTTAACAATTATTTAATAATTCTGTATTTGTTTAGTTGACTAATACTTGCCATTTTCCCAAGTTTCTTGTTTTGGCCAAGATTCTGGCAATAATCCATACTTGAAATCATTTGAAGCACCTGGTATCAATCCATACTTGAAATCATTTGAAGTACCTGGTATCAATCCATACTTGAAATCATTTGAAGGACCAGGCATCAAACCATACTTGAAATCATGTGAAGTACCTAGTACAAGTTAAAAGTCTGAATTAGTAACGTTAATAAAGATCTATCTCTTATCAGAGTCAGAAAACAGAAAATATATTTATATCCTATGAGCATTATGATAGAACTTCTTAATGAGTTAAATAAAACTGTATTTTAGTCTAAAATTGAGATGTCTTCCTACTTTATTATCACAATTAAACAAAATACCATTCAACTATAATAGAAGAAATTCAGTTTAAAAAAAAAAAATCATGGGCCAGGCACAGTGGCTCATGCATATAATCCCAGCACTTTGGGAGGCTGAGGCAGAAGGATCACTTGAGCCCAGGAGTTTGCAACCAGCCTGGACAACATGGAGAAACTCCATCTCCGTCTCTACAAAAAAATTTTAAACATTAGCTGGGCATGGTGGTGGGTGCCTGCAGTCCCAGCTACTTGGGAAGACTATCTGAGACCAGGAGTTGCAGTGATTCAAGATTGCGCCACTGTACTCCAGCCTGGGTGACAGTGAGACCATGTCTCAACGAAAACAAACAAACAAACAAAAAAAGAGGTGCTGGTGGGGGAGAAAAAAACATGAGTATCATTTAACTGTGCAGACGCCACAAGACATTACCCTTTTAAAGGATGGGTATATTCAAACCAGAACTCCTAATAGTTGCTTTTTTCTAACTACTCTATCACTTGAGATTATATCACCCTAAAGCCCAGCTATCAAATGCGATATTCTCCTTATTACAAACCCAGGACAGGCACATAATTTTAAGATTAATTAGTATAGAAAAATGGACTGAGAATAAAGAATATACACAGGATAATTAAAAATTTAAAGTTCTATTACTATATCATTGTTTCAGACATATTAGGGCAAGGTAACTGAATGCTCTCAGGGTTCACTGAAATTTCTTTCTAACTCCATCCTTAAATAAAATAACGTGCAGAAGACAGAATCAAAATAGAATAATGCATGTGCCTAAGGATCTTCAGATTAGCAAGCGCGGGAATTATATCCACTGGATTTAATTCCATCTTTAATGTAATTCCTTGGACCAGGAAGGAACCTTTTGGCAATAGGAATATATCCAGAATCTTCCACAACTATTGCCACCCTGATCCAATCAATCGTGAGCTCTAGCCCCTGGACTGTCTTCAGTAGTCACCAAAAACTTATCTCCCTACTTCCACTGTTGCCTTCCTGGAGTGTGTTCTGAGGAGAGAAATCCCAGATTCTTTAAAACACTACCTCTTAAGGCAGATCACCATCAGCTTACAAGGCTGCAAAGACCACCCACCCTCACAGTAAAAGCTAGAGACTTTCAGTATCTTCCAAAGCTTTACCTGGTGGAGCCCTGGCTTCCAACCACCCTTTCAGTCACTCTATTCCAACCATACTGACCTCTGTGCTGTTCCTCATCCATGATAAGCATGCTCCCAATTCAAAGCACTTAAGCTGCCTAAAACACTCCTGGCCAAGATACAGTTCACTCAAGCAGCAATAATACATTTTCCTCCCATGGGCATCACGGTTTCAAAAGTAAAGAATGTTTGCCCAAATGGATTTGCTAAGAATCATTTCCCATATATGTTCCCAGACATGTTGTTCCTCTTAAAAATTAAGATAACTTAAGATTCCTTTTGGTGAAAGTCTTAATACCCAACAAAGTAAAAATGTCTCAAGTATTTTAAAACTGCACATCATTACTATTACTGTAAACTGTGCTGTACTTGGAATATCTTGACCGGTTTTTGATGTAAAGAAAGCTCTCTGCACCCATAGCTACATATAATTCAACTGTAATTCATCATAGTTGCACCTAATTCGTGTTTGAAAGTAAGCTGTAAGAATCCTAAAGTGAAGCATTTCTGTGTGAGGGATAAAGAATGGGATGGAGGTGGTAGCCTGGAGGTCAACCTACTGTTAGTTTCACATTTCTAAATAAAGTTTGAGCTTTATGATCCATATTTCTTGTCTAAATCAGTACAAAGTCAAACTCCAAGACAGCAAGAACTGTGCCTATCTTACTTGCCTTGGTTTTTCTACTGTCTAAGACATATGCCCTACAATTACTTGTAGAATAAATGTTATCTAGCACATGCCAATAAGTTCTTCTGACTTGCTTAAAATAACTTGGGAAACTAGTATCAAAAGACATGTTAGATGTTCTAATATCTATAATTATTCACAACATATAAGAATAAGGAAATAGGCCAGGCACAGTAGCTCGTGCCTGTCATCCCAGTAATTTGAGAGGCTGTGGGAGGATCGCTTGAGCCCATGAGATTCAGGCCAGCCTGGGTGACAAAGAGAGAGCCCATCTCAAAAGAAAGACAGAAGAATATCCCTAAAACAATTTGTAAACTGAAAATCTGAGATTCAACATCCATGATAACAAGGAATGTAACACTCTATCTGGAACACAAAATGGTAATTCAAATTAAGTAAACCTTGCCCCAAATTTCTTCCATCTCTCCTAATTCTTACAACAGAGAATACTTGTAGGAATTACAAGAGTGGCCTGAATAAAGGTACTCTCATTGTAATTCACTACACTTAAGGATCATTGAGGTCATAGAGCTCTTCAAAATGGTGCTTACTGATCAATAATATCCTTCTGGGTACATTATTCCATAATAGAAAACTAAGGAAAAAGCAATGTAAGTTTCTGACATCAAAATCATCAAGCAAAGGCTGATCTCAGATGCAAAAATACTAATGAATCTAAATGTCCCCTTTAAGAGGAATAACCCTATATCAAAGATTTACAAATTTAAAACTTTACATATGAATTCACACACCCCTAACTAAACCCATTCTTGGACTAGATTTCAAAACTGAGAAAGCAAGTGCAATAACATCTTCTTGCGCTGTTAGCAATTTTCTGTACAAACAAAATCTTTAAAATTCAACACATCTGAAAACTTGTTTTGTAAATTCTTTTAGACAGTCAGGGGAAACCACCTTAAGGCAGTTTCTTCAGAAATGTGGCTTTATTTTCATCAGTACATACTGAATTCAGAGCCCATGACTACTTTTTGTAAGAAGTACCTCATTGTCTCTGTTCTCATCAACTTTGAAAACAATTCCAAAGCTAGTAAAACTGAAACAATCAATAAACATCCATATCTATCTTCAACAAATACTAGTTTTGTCACGTTTTTATGTACACACACACATACATGCTTTCTATGCACTATCTGAAAACATGCATGCTCATAACTTCAAGCCTAAATGCATCTTCTAGAACATGCTCCTAGATAACCACCGTATAAGAAATTTAAAATTGCTTATCACTTAACACATACTACATATTCTAATTTCTGGTTGGTCCCAAAATGTCCTCTTTAGTCATTTTGTGTTCCCATGATCTAAGCAAGATCCATGCTGCACTTTAGTTTACTTCCTTGGTCTCCTTCAATCTAGTGGTTTCCCCACTTGTCTAGCATAACATTAATATTTTAGAGTTTGGACTACCTGTCGTATACATCGATGTCTGGGTTTTCCTTTGTCATCAGATACAAGCTAAACAGTTTCTCAAGAATACTGCGTAAGAAATGTTTTGTGCCAGGTAGTACATCAAATCAGCCAGCCTTTAATTTCAGTTTGTTCTCTTACTAATGACACTGAAGTTTAATCACTTAGTTATGACAATCTTCCTCAGATCTCTTTATTCTAAATTTACCTTTTCCCCTTTGCAAGTGGAAATCATCTATGGGAATCTATGGAAATAATTTGAGACCATGTGAATATGATATTCCCCAACAACCTTTCACCCAATCATAGTGGGACAAGCTCATTAACAGTGGCTTAACATCCACTGATGATTTTGAATTATTTCCTGTGGGGGTTGCAAAATAGCTATTTTTCCAATTGTATCATTCTTCTATCAGCTTGGCATTCTTCTGTAAAGATTGACTTTCTTTTATTCTATTTCATTCATAACATACTCATGAATTCTGTTTTTATTTTCATCAAGCTTCCTCCAATGCACTGCTGATATCACACAGAACTAATCAACATTTTCTATAGCCATTAACTACACCATTTTGCATAAAAACTAATTAAAATAAATTCAATCATTATCGTAATTACCATTTCCATTCCGTATCTATATACCAGCAGGAAGCCATAAGGCATATTAACTCAATTACTTTTTATATGTAAGAGTTTTTAAACTAAACAAATGACTCCCCCAAACATACAAAACCAGAAACATCAATTTGCATTTACCAATTTTCCAACGTCATCATAAACACAGCTAACATAGATTGAGAGTAGTTATATACAACAGAACCCCCTTATGGGAGAGAAATTACAGTAGGCTGCAGGTAAGATGTAACACTTCCCAATCTTAAATGTACTGTTGCTAAAATCTTACTGTACCTACCAGCATCACCTCCATCTTGACTAGTGCCAGCCTCAGCCAATAAATTTGCATTCACATTCCTATCACCATCTGGCCCCGAGAGTAGAGCACCATCTAAATCTGAAAAGGAAACACAGAAAAATTTATCTACAAACCACACCATAGCCACCACCCAAAACACCACTCTTTCTTGGAACTGTTTCTTAAATAAAAAGTACCATCTGTAAGTACTGAATTATCTACTGTGTTCAATACTACAAGGCTCACAGAAGCCTAAGACATGTACAGTGAGTACAGTGTACTGGTTACGAATGGGCTGTAGAACCAGGGTGAATTACATGCCACTCCTATTTCTGTTACAGGCTACGTGACCAAGTGCCTTAGTTTCTCCCTAATTTATATCATAGATGTGATCTAGGAATCTAATTGGATAATGTAACAAGCCAAGTGTTACAATTATGGTAATTGACACTCAAACAATACTGCTAGTACTAACCAGTAAGTACTAGATGTATAAAACACATTGTTGGTGCATCCGTATTGGTTCATAAGTGGATAAGACTAATTAAAGCTAGAATGCTTGACTGAAGTGGTGGCTCGGGCCTATAATCCCAGCACTTTGGGAAGCTGAGATGGGCGGATCATTTGAGGCCAGGAGTTTGAGATCAGCCTGGTCAACATGGAAAAACTACACCTCTACAAAAAATACAAAAATCAACCAGGTGTGGTGGCACACACCTGTAGTCCCAGCTACTTGGGAGGCTGAGGTGGGAGGATCTGCCTGAGCCCAGGAGGCAGAGGCTACGGTGAGCTGAAATCACAACACTGCACTCCAGTCTGGGGCAACAGAGTGAGACCTCATCTCAAAAAAAAAAAAAAGTTTGACTGTCAGAATACAGAATATAGATGGCAAATAAAACCATGGGAGTGAAACAGATGAGACAGTGAGAAAAGATTAAGTACACTGAAGAATCCTAACATTTAATGAGTTACAAAAAAATATATAAAAAACCTTTAAGGGAAAAGTAGTCCACTTTATCAACGCTCCCTAGAATTGAAGATGAATGCTAAAAATGGACATCACTTTCATTCAATAAGCACCTAGGATGTCACTGGTAATCTTACTGAGCGATACTGGTGAGTAGGTGGGCAAGCAGATAAAACGAGAGTGGTCTGTTGTGAAAAGATGATGATCAATTAAGAAAAAATGCTGACAATCTTTCTGAGAAATTTAACTATAAAAGGGAAGTATAGGAAATAGGGTAATGATTTTTTCTTTTTTAAGAACGTGAAAGTTACATTTTTTTTGGAGACAGGGTCTCCCTCTGTCACCCAGGCTGGAGTGCAGTGAGATGGTGCAGTGGCACGATCTCAGCTCACTGCAACCTCTGCCTCCCAGGTTCAACCGATCCTCCTACTTCAGTCTCGCAAATAGCTGGGACTACAGGTGTACACCACCACACCTGGCTAATTTTTGTAATTTTTTGTAGAGACAGGGTCTCACTATGTCGCCCAGGCTGGTCTTGAATGCCTGGGCTCAAGCAATCCTCCTGCCTTGGCCTTCTAAAGTGCTGGGAGTACACGCATGAACCACAGCACCTGGCCAAAAGTTACATATTTAAATGCTGACAGGAAGGAGTCACTAAAGGGAGAAGTTAAAGATACTAAAGATATTGCTGCGAAGAGAAGGAATTAACCATTGTGTAACATTCCTAAGGAGTCTTGCGATATAGGGGCACAGGTCTGGGTACTTAAGAGAGACAGCAGAGAATCAGTGTTAAAGCCAAAACTTAAGGACAGAGTTAAAGCCAAAACTTAAGGATATTCCACCAGGCTGTTGATTTCTCTTTTCTCTGTAAGGTGAAATTAAGTAGAATGTAGCATTATTGCTTAGAATAAATGGGTTAGAAGCCAGAACAATGAACAAGCATTTAATGTGGAAAGAACAGTAAATAGATACAAAACTCCTCTGCCCAATCCTTAAGAACAGTATGGATACTGTTTAGGTATTTTCCCAGTATTTATCATAATGCATGATAAATAAAAGGCTTTTTAAAATATTGTTTGCCCGGCATGGTGGCTCAAGCCTGTAATCCCAGCACTTTGGGATATATATATACTACAGTTAAATGCTGGCTTGAATAGTCTGCCCTTTGCAACTTGTATCACTAAACAAAGTTTAGTTTTAATTCATGGTATCTGAAGAATAATTTGGTTTTTTGGTCTACAATTAAACTAAAACCTATCATGAACTGAAAATATTTAATTGAAATTTAGTGGTTTTGTTTTCTTAAAGTTAAATGTATTTCAATAATCAAAAAATAACATTGGTCAGGCATGTACTAGTCCTAGCTACTGAGGAGACTGAGGTGGGAGGATGGCTTGAGCCCAGGAGTCCAAGGCTGCAGTGAGCTACAATCACACCACTATACTCCAGTCCCGGCAAGAGTGAGACCCTGTCTCAACAAAATTGAAATAAAAATAAAAAATACAATTATTCAATTTCACTAGACTTCTCTAAAAGTCATCATTCTGAAATGCAGTCTGTTCAAAGGACATTTCTCACAATTCTGCCGAGTGGGTTTTCAAATACAGGTTTCTATTTATGCAAAATTCTATAGTGAACTGATGAAGGCTTTCCTCAATTCTTAAGAGGCATTTCCTATCTCCTACCCTACCCCTAAAGTATTATATTAGAACTTGTGATTTCTAACTCTACATGGACAACAAGTATAGACCTTCTTGGCCAAAATCTTACGAAATAAATTGCAAGTGTATTTGTCTCATGTCTCTTTTGAAAGGCACCAACTACTTGGTTCTTGATATCAAAAACAAATCTCAATAACCGGTGAGTTCTTCCAAGTTGACAATCTTTTGACAATAGTGTGCTTAACTTTCAGGACGCAATATATTATGTCACTGCTTACCTTATTCAAAACCAGCTAAACCACCTAGTAACTCATTATTAGAGATGTTGATGTGAATGGAATAGAAGCCAGACAACCAACAATTTACTTGACATGAATAAATTTTGCTTCATTAGGAAGCATGATAGCAACTCTTGGTCATCATCTTTTTCTCTAAAATTACAAGATTACAAAATAAACTCTAATACACCTGCTTTTGTGATATCAAATATCTTCCTATGGGAATCTTAAGCTTCATTTAATGGTAGCAAAAAAAGGGCTAAGATTTCTTTGCAAACAGCACAAATCCTTTCTGAAGACTGATTCAAACATTAGTTTCCTTACCCCTCTTCTCACTACTGCACTTGTCTAAAACACACACACAGACACAAACACCACACTGGTTTCACAAGATGACAGCTATTTTTCTGACTGGTGGCAGGTACACCTGTGGCATGTAATATTCAAATGACCAGAACTAAATGACAAGCCATGTAGGATGTCTTCTATTTTAAAAAATGTCTTTTCTCAGTGAAAAGATAGCAATCTCTATAACAAAAACAGATTGTATGCATCCAGCAGTAAAATCTTTCAACATTTTATCAATGAGCAAACTAAGGCTGACAGAGGTTAAATAACAAGCTAATGGCAGAGGTCTGCACTATTTAGTAACTGTATTACATTGCTTCCCGACAGTTTATTACAAGCACCAAGCCTCAGGGCCTGGCACATAAGCAGGCAATCAAAAAACTGCAATTTGCAATGCTGGGAACATGAGAGCAGAAGTATATTCACACGTACTTTGCTGCTGACACTTGATATGCTCTTTTTGTGAAATGAACAAAAATAAACATTAATTCCACTCTGTCTTAAACCAGCATCCATTTTACTACTTTCCCTTTATTTAAAAATACATTCTCCAAAATCTTAAGGATACCAAGGTACTAGCTATCATTGCTCTTTACAGTAAGACTTTTTGTCTACTTTAAAGCAACCTCCTCCTTAGAATTCACATTTATATATTTCCCTAATTAACCATGTATTGCATTTTAAAAAATATATTCATGAGAGGTATTATTCATGGAAGGACAGATACAGTGGCTCATGTCTGTCTCAGTACTTTGGGAGGAGGCCAAAGTAGGAGGATCGCTTGAGCCCAAGAGTTCAAGGCTGCAGCGAGCTCCCACTGCACTCCCTCCATGGGCGAAAGACCAAGACCCTGACTCCTAAAAAAAAAATGAAAATATTACCATAGATTTTTTTAAAATCTTATAACAAACAGTGGAAAAAGAATGAGATGGGATTAAAAGACTGGTCTAAATCTCAGTCTCTACCTCCCAAAAATGTGCCCTTGACCAATGATATTAGTAAATGAAAACACTGAGCAAAGTACAAGACAAAACAAAGTATCATTAAAGACAAGACTAATCTTGGTGCCTTGGTCATGTCAGGAATCTCTTAGATCATGGTGGGCTACCAACCCTTCTGAATTATGTGTGAAGTGAGTAGTATAGCACCTGCCTGTGAATGCCAAATTAAACAAGACTGAGTTGGAAAGAAGGTTTCCCCCACCATTTGCTTGTGATTCTCAATATTCCAACCATTAGGCAAGTGCAGACTAATCCAGATTTTCTTAGAATACAAATACTCTTGAAAAGATATGAGACAAGACACTGGGAAAGAAGTTTTAAGAAACAGCTAAACAAGTTGTATAAAAACTCAGACTTAGATCCACTCAACTTTCATTTTCATATAAATACATATCAGCGCAAGTTTCTCTTATGGTAACAGTTTCAGAACTAAAAGCAAATGCATTCGGTGCTGCCCCTCCCCACCCCCAAACAGGTACAGACTTTTTCTCTTTGGTTTTCTCCTTTCAATGGACAGTAAATTCAGTTGCAAATGTATTATATAAACCACACTTTACAGTTCCTGAAGTGGCCTTTTAAACTCAAAATAGCTTCCCTTTCACTCGCAAACTCATTGACAAATGACTGACCCATCTTAGACTAGGCTCAAGTGCTTCTTCCTTGCATTATTCCAAAGTGCCGTTATTTCTCCCTAACAGGTTCCCCCAGTACATGCCCCACCTCCAATCCATGAAAAATGCTCTTAAACTTTGTAGTCTTAAATGCAATATAAACAGATCAAATCTCTAGTTAAAAACCACTCATTACTTCAGAGTCTGTAAAACAAGTCACAATTTATTACAATACAAAAATAACTAGTTATACCTATAGACAAGGTGGTAGGAAATTGGAGATGTCCCCACACTACTCCCTTTCTATTCTTCTACCCACTCATTCCAATTTCTTTCCACCTTGCAAGTCAACGAATGCTCTTCTCCTCCTCCTAGCAAACCTGTAAATAACAAAAGATTCACTCACACTGCCTTCTCTATGAAGCTTTCCGCAACTCTCCTGGACAGTTAGGACTGTTCCACTGCACCGCCTCATGCATCTTAAATAATCTACTTTTAACATTTATCACAGGGCACTGTGTATGCTTCTACCCCACAGTCAGCCTATTGTGAATAAGTTCCACATAAGGGACTCCTCAATCTTGACATTATGTGGCCTATTGCTCGGTGTCTTTAGATTTTAAATAAATACATTTCCAAATTTCCTATTGTATGTGGAAAGCTATTTTGGAGTTCCCAGAAAGTTGTAACATTTCTGAAGAGTAAAGCTTTGAATGAAAATTTATACTATCTGGTCACCCTACTACATATTAAGGCTGTATCAGAAACCAAAAATTCAGTTCTATAAAAAACTTTCAGGGACTGACCTTTATATGGTTTAGACAATTTAACACCTTCAGCAGGAAGAAGTCACAAAAATGTCTTAACTGACCCAGCTCTTCAGCTTTACTCTGACCACTTAAAGAGTTTCTAACTTACAGGTAATAATCACCAGTGCAGCCACTTCTTGGGTCAAGTACAATACAGGGAAGAAAAGCCAACAGTAAGCAGAGCAAAAGTGGAAAAAGTGGCAGACTACTATTTCCACTACCATATGGTTGCGTACTACCATCTTTTAAAATTAAATACTGAAAATTCTTATGCATTAGTATATCGTATAACTCATTAACTATTATTTATTTTTAAAAATAAGCATCAAGGCTGGGTATGGTGGCTGCAACCCCAGCACTCTAGGAGGCTGAGGCAGGAGGAGAGTTGAGCCCAAGAGCTGGAGACCAGTGTGGGCAACATAATGAGACCCTGTCTCTATTTTTAAAATCTTAAAAAAAATTAGTCAAGAGTGGTGGCCCGTGCCTGTAGGTGTGCCCAGGTACTCAGAGGCTGAGGCAGGAGGATCACTTGGGCCCAGGAGTTTGAGGCTGCAGTGAACTATGACCACTGCACTTCAGCCTGGGTGACAGAGGGAGATCTTTTTTTTTTTTTTGAGACATAGTCTCTCTCTGTCCCCCAGGCTGGAGTGCAGTGGCGCTGTCTTGGCTCACTGCAACCCCTGCTCCCGGGTTCATGCCATTCACCTGCCTCATCCTCCCAAGTAGCTGGGACTACAGG
>NW_012103654.1:1978081-1998254 GCF_000951045.1 Mandrillus leucophaeus | reverse complement strand
TAGAGACAGGGTTTCACCATGTTGGCCAGGATGGTCTCGATCTCTTGACCTCCTGATCCACCCGCCTCAGCCTCCCAAAGTGCTGGGATTACAGGCGTTAGCCTCAGAGGGAGATCTTGTCTCTTAGTAAAATATAAAATAAAATAAATAAGCATCAGGCTTTCAGCATCCTCCCCCCAATTATTAGAACCCCAGTTACTAATGAAAAATGAAATTAAATTCTGACTTGTAGCTCATCCTTCATAGCATGCTCCATGGGATGCCTAAAAGGTTTGGCAAAACACCCGGAATCTCCTAAGAGAATAAAAACTAATCCAGGTCCATAAATCTGTTATGTGAGACCCTTGGGGTAAAACTTAGAATGTAGAATGTTTCAGATTTTATAGCTATGACTGTAACACCTCATGTGGGGTCTGGAGTAGCACCCTATAATCAAAACATTAATATTTATACAAAACATTAATATTTATACAGTAAAACATGAATATTTGTAGGGCACGCTGGCTCACGCCTGCAATCCCAGCACTTTGGGAGGTTGAGGCAGGCAGATCACCCGAGGTCAGGAGTTCAAGACCAGCCTGACCAACTTGGAGAAACCTTGTCTTGTCTCTACTAAAAATACAAAATTAGCCAGGCATGGTGGCACATGCCTGTAATCCCAGCTACTCAGGAGGCTGAGGCAGGAGAATCGCTTGAACCCGGAGGCGGAGGTTGCTGTGAGCCGAGATCACACCATTCATTGCACTCCAGCCTGGTCAACAAGAGTGAAACTCCATTTCAAAAAAAAAAAGAAAAAAAGCCCATGAATATTCACATTTAAGGAAGTAAAAAAATATAAATAGCTGCTTTGTTGCCAAAATGATTAAGAAAAAGCTTTGGGTCTCTAGAGCTTTTAAGATTTCAGAATTTTAAGGTAGAAATTTTACTTCTTTCCCATTAGGGAGGCTGTCTGGGATATACTCCAGGCTAGTATTGTGGCAAAACTGAATCTAAAGCCCAAGTCTCCTTCACCAAAGCCATGTCCCGTGGTTTTGAAACGTATTTTAGACTGGACACGGTGGCTAAAGCCTGTAATCCCAGCACTTTGGGAGGTCAGGCTAGAGGATCCTTTGAGCCTGAGACCAGCCTCCTAGGCAACAAAGCGAGACTTCATCTTTACTGGAAAAAAAAAAAAAAAAAAAAAATTAGCCAGGCATGGTGGTGCACGCCCACCTGTAGTCCCAAGTACTGTGGGGCTGACTGTGGAAGAGTGAGGTGAGAGAATCACTTGAGCCCAGGAGGTAGAGGTTTCTGTAAGCCATGATCGTGACACTGCACTCCAGCCTGGGTGACACAGCAAGACTCTGTCTCAAATATATGCCTTATTAGGATTTGTTAAATCTATCTAGTTTGAATATTCTTTTCTCAAAATAGTTTTCAAAGTACCAAATTATATGCTTTTTTACCAAAAAAGCAATTACACAAATAAACGCAAAGCTTAAACCTGATTTCAACTCTACTTGTAAGGATTAATACAAACCTAAAAATGCTGCAAAACTCCTTTTCCATCAGAAGTCTAGGTGAAAGAAACTTCCAGATTATTTAAAAGAATTCTAAATTTTATCTTTTGATCAACTAAAATTACCTTACATTTGAGTACTCGTATGGCATAAGAAAAAAAATCATTTACACAGACTACATCAGCTTGTGGCAAAGATCAAAAAATATAATAATCGACTGCATTTACTAGAAAATATCTGAGGAAACTGTCCAATTATATTACTTGGTGTTAACTACATAAAAAATGGAGAAATTCCTTTCGGAAGACGGTACCAGGAAGTTTGTCATCCTGGTAGAACTGGTATGTTTTTCTCTTTTGAGTAAGGCTGTTTAGTATCTTAGAGCCAATTAAAAGCTTAATTAGGGCAACCACATTTATATCCATGATGAGCACTCTTCTTTGCCAATTTTACTTTATTTTGCTAATTTGTTTCTTTTGTCATTTCAAAATAAGGTATGTATGCATGCAACGTATATACAGAATAAAATTATTCATAATAGGCAGAAGTTGCTAGTATGACAGGTATAAATTTAAAAATCTAGGCTCAGAAAACCATGTTCCTTGAGCCCACAGAATAAAGTGATTTTAAAAAATGAGATTAACACCTGACTTGTTCTAATTAAATGGGACACAACATGTGTGAACACACATTGTAAAACAAATTTAGGCACTAGTTATCTGTACTTCTGTAATTCAATTTCTAATCTCAGGTAATCTACTTTATTTGGCTAAAATTTAATGTTTCCTGGTTGCAAATCAGCAAGACAAGGATTTTGAAATTTTTACATTATCAGAGCAATTCATTCATGACATCATTTTTACCCTTATTTGATTACCCAGATTTTAGTTTTTGCTGACAGTTTTAATTATTCCATAATCCCAGTATGTGCATACTCTCTTAGGACAGAAGTTTCTAACTTTCCTGAGTTCTACCTTCAAGTATTCTTGTGTATCAGAAATGATCTGAAGTGAAGTCTAACAACAAATATGAGGCTGTAGTGAGTCAAACAACAAATACGTTAATTTCAAGATAAAAAAATACCATCTGAATAAAAACTCTGCAGCTATGAGTATACCTTCTTATCTCAATTTTTAAAAGGCACCCAAACAAAAGCTTCAACATTATATAAGACAGCATTATTAGAGCTCTATCTTACAAACTCTGGGCTGAAGACCTGGGAGAAGTCACAGTAACTAGAAGAGACCCACAAATCCAAACATGCCAAGCATTGTTTGCAGACTGAACAATTCACTAAGACTTTTCAGATGTTTGCTACAGAACTTTACATTCATTTAAAAGCATTTATTTCATGGAAAACTTTTTGTTTTCTCAATAAATGGAAATTAAAGCATAACTAATGATGAAGGGGATCATAAAAATATTTTAAAGTTAAAAGGAACTAATTTTTTAAAAAGATAGGAATCTACTGCTTTAGTGGTTAATTGCAAGGTTGTAATGCTGGATAGTCCTAAATATGAAACCTGCCTCTTTCTACTTTTACTAGCTGAATGACCTTGGGAAGGCCTTAACCTTGGTAAACACAGGCTGACTGTGTTCTATATTGGTCAGAACTTGCCTGGAAAGTTAGAATAAATTCTGTGCATTAATTACAAGGTGGGCAGAAGAGCACATAGCCTACAAAAACAGGACTTTTTAAATGTCTAACATTTGAAGGGTTATCAGGTAGATTAGAGGAATTAGGTTAGGTTTAAATTATACTATTTCAAGCAGGGCGCAGTGGCTCGTGCCTGTATTCCCAGCACTCTGGGAGGCCAAAGCGGGCAGTTCACTTGAGGTCAGGAGTTCCAGACCAGCCTGGCCAACATATAGTGAAACTCTCTACTAAAAATACAAAATACAAAAATTAGCTGGGTGTAGTGGTGCACGCCGGTAGTCTCAGCTACCTGGGAAGCTGAGGCAGGAGAAAGCTTGAATCTGGGAGGCGGAGGTTTCAGTGAGCCAAAATTATGCCACTGCACTCCAGCCTTGGTGACACAGGGAGACTCTGTCTCTCAAAAAAATAAATAAATAAATACAATTAATTAATTATAAATTATACTATTCCCAATGACAGAATTAGGAAGTTATAGAGAAGCAAATTTTGGCTACATTTAAAATGACTACCTAATAATCAGTCACCCTACACTGGAAGCTGCTTAAGGAAGTCTTTACAAGCAGTCAAAAAAATCAAGCTGAGGCTAAGACCACCTATTTGGCATTTGGTAGAAAGCACACAGCACCGGAAAACTGATGTGAATAACCTCAATAGTCTTTTCCAAGTTTAAGGAGGACTGCCATGACCAAGAGAGTTATTTCATATTTGTCACTTCATTTTCATAATCTCTAAAATCAACACAATATTTTAATGAGGAAACTGAGGACAAGAGCTTAATTTGATCATGGACTACAGTGGGTAGGTGGCATAGCTTATTTTCAAATTCATTATGTTTGATTCAATTTAGGCTCTTTCCAATATAGTAATATTTGCTGATCTCAACCTTAACTCACAGAATTACCTATAGAACCTTAAAAAAAATTCCACATCCAAACCACATTCCATACCAATTAAACTGGAATCCACAGGAAGAGAGACCCCTTACGGTATGTAATGCTCCCAAGTGATCCCAACGTGCATAGCCATGATTAAGAACCACTGCTATATACAAAGGGTTGTCAAGTTTTACTGGAACACACCTACCTTCATTTGTTTACATATTACAAATGACTGCTTTCATGTCACAAGTGGCAGAGTTGATGAGCTGATTTTTATGGCCAACAAAGGTGAAAGTCTTTTTTTTTTTTTTTTTTACTGTTTTAGCCCTTTACAGTAAAAATTCGCCAGTCCTTGGCTCTAAATCATATTTTACCCTAACCATAATGCTCGAGACCCATTTTTTTTTCCAAACAACACTGGTGGCACTGATAGAACCAAATTTGTGAGTTAAGCAAGGTTCGGATACCAAACTGGTAACAACGAAATGAAAACGATCCTTTTTAAGAGATGGCTGGGCACGGAGGCTCACACATGCAATCCCAACACGTTGGGAGGCCGAGGTGGGTGGATTTGAGGTCAGGAGTTTGAGATCAGCTTGGTCAACATGGTGAGACCCCATCTCTAGTAATAATACAAAAATTAGCCAGACATGGTGGCATGTGCCTGTAATCCCAGTTACTTGGGAGGCTCAGGTAGGAGAATCGCTTGAACATGGGAGGCAGTGGTTGCAGTGCACCAAGATTGTGCCACTGCACTCCAGCCTGGGAAACAGAGTGAGACTCCATTTAAAAAAAAACAAAAACAAAAACAAAAACACACAGACGTAAGAGATAAAGTATGTTAGACCACCAATTAATTTACGATAGAACTAATCCATTGATACAACCATGGCTAGGAAATACTTGATAAAAATTGCTAGTAATATTATTTTTGAAAGTATGCATTGTAGTTCATTATTAATGCTTTTCTTTAAATCACTCCAATTATATGTGGCATTAATTTTTTAAATGGGGTTACTGCTGTTGCCATCAAACAACCACTACACCCAAAAGATCTTATTTATTCTTTAAGGAAAAGTATGTGTATTTAAAAACACTACAGGGTTCCCACCATACTGTTAAATAAGAATAATCCATACAGCAGGAAGACAATGTAGCTCTAATAAGAAATTTGTCAAGGTCTTCTATATAATTAAGACAAAACAAAGTGCTGGCTAAGGAGTCTATCTACCCTTAATATTTTATTTAACTAAATTGTCTCAGGGATTTTATTGTTAAAACTTGATATAAAGTACAAGGAAAAAGATCAACAAGGCCGGGCGCGGTGGCTCACGCCTGTAATCCCAGCACTTTGGGAGGCCGAGGCGGGCGGATCACGAGGTCAGGAGATCGAGACCATCCTGGCTAACACGGTGAAACCCCGTCTCTACTAAAAATGCAAAAAATTAGCCGGGCGTGGCGGTGGGCGCCTGTAGTCCCAGCTACTGGGGAGGCTGAGGCAGGAGAATGGCGTGAACCCGGGAGGCGGAGCTTGCAGTGAGCCGAGATCGCGCCACTGCACTCCAGCCTGGGCGACTAAGCGAGACTCTGTCTCAAAAAAAAAAAAAGATCAACAAATAGTATTCATTATATATACACACTAGCTGATTTTCACACAGTAAAAATTTCACACACACACACACACACACACACACACACTCTCTCTCTCTCCTACCTCTTAAAGCTAACCCGAATCTAAAAAGCCAGAGGAACATTTCACAGGATTACTATGGCATTTTGCCCTCTGGCAACTAAAAACAGTGATTCCTTTAACAGAAAATACTCCATCCTCAAATGACCACCATCGTGTAAATTAGACACTGAACAGTTATGGTGCTTTGAAGTGAAAAAACCAAGCATTATGACAGTGGTGGACAAGCCTCGGGTATGCATAGGAAACCTCAAACCACTGAGCTTCTTCAAATAAAGATACACACAGTCAGATTAAACTAAAGACTTAACAATGGTCTTCTTCTTTTAAAAAAATTCCCACTATCAATGTGATTCTCTAAGATTCCTATATAACTTTTGGAGGGAAATATATTGAAGAGAAAGGCCTCAGACGCTTTGCAACTAATGCAAAGGTGAATGAAAATCAGGTGACAGTGGACAAACAAAATAGCTTCTAGTGTGAGAACAGAACAGCAGCTGCTCTAGGCCAGATGTGGTGACTCATGCCTGTAATACCAGCACTTTGAGAGGCTGAGGCAAGCGGATCACCTGAGGTTAGGGGTTCGATACCAGCCTGGACAACATGGTGAAATGCCATCTCTACTAAAAATACAAAAATTAGCTGGGTGTGGTGGCATGCACCTGCAGTCCCAGCTACTCAGGAGGCTGAAGTAGGAGTATTGCTTGAACCCGGGAGGTGGAGTTTGCAGTGAGACTCCAGCCTGGGCTACAGAGTGAGACTCCCACTCAAAAATAAATAAATAAATAAAAACAGAAGAACAGTAGTCCTAAATAAACTAGAATACCATAATCTCATAATTGGCAAAATTCTTGGAAACACTTAAATATGTTTTAACAGCCAAAAATAAAATAAAAAAGGTTAAGGTGGTCTCTGAAATAACAAAGTGATTATATATTACAACTAAAGATTCCATCTTTCCCAGCACTGGGTATAAAATAGTGAGCACAGAGGCTAAAAATGAGGAAAGTCAAAGACCTATACATGCAGCAGAGTCCACGTTCCTTAACAATATATGCAATACCTGGCTATTAATACATGTTTTGATAAACTCACATATATATGTGTTGAAAAAAGACAAAGAAAATATACCAAATATGTAATGCATTTGAATGATGTCCCCTCTTCTTTTGTAAACAACTTTAGTATTACTTTATAATTAAAATAATTCAATTAAAAATATATTTCAAGGTTATATCCAACTAGAATTAAGATGAACAAGGAAGTATCTTTGTATATATATTTACCTGGTTCTTCCTTGATGAGTAGTGTATTTTCTTCTGGATAGGCAACAGGTGGCTGCATCACTGAGCAATCTTCTAAATTCGTTTCATTATTAGGTGGAATATTATAAATAAATCTTTTTGTAGTTTGGTTTTTCCTCCTTGTTTTGCCAGTCTCTTGAATTCCCTGGGAGCCCATATTATTCCAAATAAACACTTTTGTTTGACCTTCAGATTCATTTTCAGCCATTTCAGGAGATCCATCCTGGACCCAACTACTGTCATTCATTTGGTAGTTTTCTATTTGGCCCTCGTCGACATTACAACCATCATTTTCAACCTTTACATTGCTTGCCAAATTGGTAAGATTCCGTGTTGCCCAAAAACTGGCAATTTTTTGATCCCGTGATGAAGACAGACCATCTCTATTAACTGGTTTTCTATTATTATAGTCCACAACTACAGACTCTGGAGCTTCTGATTTAATGCTTATATTTAAGGCATCTTTAATGAAATTTCGGCAAGTTTGAACAACTTCACTCATCTGAAGATAGCTGGCCACTGTCATAACTTCAATGGCATTTTGGCTTGTGAGCACCAGGTTACCAGAATACAAGAAGTCCAAGATGACTGAAAAACCTTGAACTGCAGCAATATCTAAGTGGGTAGTATTGTTTTGGTTAGGGCTTTCTTTGTTTGAAAAGCAATATAAAGTCTTAAAGAAACGGCTGCCTGCAACCAGGATGTTCTTATGAGCTTTGAAGATTTTTCCGCTTACCACAATGCTGACATCACAAAGAATACCTTTCTTTCTCTGTTCATTTAGTTGTCGCAGAAGTTGATAGCAATAAGAGTTCTCATTTGGCCTACTATTAAAGTCACAGTACCCCTCTTCTGATGGTATTTCTGACTCCTGTAATTGGATAAAAAACATTAGTATTAAACTCTACTGACTTTTTAAAAAACTCCCAAACCAAGGAAAACAATTATCAAGCTTTTAAAAAGCGATAATCAAATCTATTAATCTGTAAGTAATCAAGAAAGAGAGTGAACAATGGTGGTGCAACCCATTTAAAAAAAAATCAACACATCTGACTGAAGATCAGCAGGATTTCATTTTAAAAATAACATTCATCATGTTATATCTTTCAAATATAAGCTAAGAATATGAATTGAGAATTTCTTAAAATTAAAAAGAGCAATTATTTTCTTCAGAAAAGAAACTTTCATTTATAGGAATTAAATGAGTTTGCTTTATCTCTGATAGGAAAGCAGCAGTCTCCCCTGATTGAACTTAAACTATCCAAGTTATATTTTGTGCTAGGCATATCACCCTGTCTACCATTAATAAAAAGGTAAATTTTAAGTCTTGGCAAACATTAAAATCAAACAGTTTAGGTCAATGAAGTTAATTAAATCTAACTAGAGATAAAGGTAAGACCCTAAGGGGAAAATCTGCTTCAACTGCAGGAATATCTAGTTATATAATTTCCTATCAACTTTCAAAACGATTTATCTCTTTAGGGTCATAAATACTATAAACTGTAAGGTAAATTAAAATTCCTGAATTCAAAATTCTAAATGTTTATAAATTTTGCTTCTTATCATACAGGTATTCATTATAGACCTACTTGCAGTCACAATTAAAATTGTGTGATATAATTGTTAAGAGTATGAGCTAGAATTCAGAATGCTGTCTGTACCAGCTATTAACTGCGTATCCTTGGAAAGTCACTATCCCCGAGCCTTTTCCCTAAACTATAAATCAGTATTACAAATGTTAGTTAAAACTTTATGACTTTCCTCAAACAGTGACTAGGTGGGTAAGCTCCCTCAAGGCAGAGCTGAATATCCCCTCCAGCACTTTGATTAAATATCCCCTCCACACTTTGCTAAACAACTGAAGTAATCATCTCTTTCCCAAGAGATAAACTGCTTAGACCATTTCTAGTAGAAAAGATAACTGAAAATACTGACCTTATTCAAGAATTGACCTTATGTCAATTCTTTGGCACAAAATATTAAGTTAAACATAGACCATTTCTATAAAATAATAAAATATATACACATATACATGGATCTATGATTTTACAAGCATGGAGAAAAACGTGGAGAAATAAATACTAGAGTGTAAACAGGTTCAAAGGACTGACACGCTTAGAAGAGAGGAAGTGGTGTAGAGATGACAGGACTGCAAAAGAAGTCTCACAAACAATATCCTAAATGGTGGATCCCTAAACAATCACAAAATGTGACTTAATGCAATCACATGCATGGCTAAATCATAAAAATTTTAGCTTTACTTGAGTCCATGTCACAGGAGGCCACACACACTGTCACACTGTCATCTCAATTCTCTGAAACTAACTCAGTCCATCTAAAAATTATAGTGCTGCTCCCACATATGAGAAGTCAACTGAAAGAACCAAAATATTAATATTCCAGGACACAGCCAGGTGCGGTGGCTCACGCCTGTAATCCCAGCAGCTTGAGAGGCTAAGGCGGGTGGATCATTTGAGGTCAGGAGTTCAAGACTACTCTGGCCAACATGGTGAAACCCCAAACTCCATCTCTACTAAAAATACAAACATTAGCTGGGCAGTAGTGGGGTGCGCCTGTAATCCCAGCTACTTGGGAGGCTGAGGCAGAGGTTGCGGTGAGCCAAGATCGCATCACTGCACTCCAGTTTGGGCAACAGACTAAGATCCTGGCTCAAAAAGAAAAAAAAAAGATTCCAGGACACACTTCAACTGTTTCACTGTGAAAATAGAATAGTATGAAAAACCCTGCGAATCTGGAGTATATGATCACTTCAGAATGAAGCACACAAAGTAGAGAAATTTCCTCATTTTCGACGATTCCTTGGCAACCTTCCCATTCCCTTCTGGTACCAAGTGCGTAATGCCCTTTTACCAAAAAACTCCCACCCATGCCCCCCCACCATATAATAATGTTCCATGCTCTAAATTAGGTATTTTCTCCTCCTACCAAAACATCCAATTCTGCAAAAACTGTTAAGTCACGGATAGAGGAATCAGAACAAGTCCATTCATGAGTAATACCCTTATTTTTGTTTTTGGGGAACAGCAGAAAGGAAGTAACGTAATAATGAGACTTATTTAACCTAAGCTTTTGTATTAAACCAGTATGTTGTATTGGATTGTTGCAAATACTTGCTTAAAAAAAAAAAAAAGTATGTTGTGCAAGTTCATATGTAGCAAAGAGGAAAGAAACGATTTACTACTTGTGTGAAAATGTCAAGAATGATACTGAAAACACCTATAACAATTACTTGGACAATGTAACTTCCTACAAAAGCATCATTCTGTTTACTTGGTTTCCCTTTTGAGACTGAGTCAATTTTTTTGCCTATGCTCTCTACAGAAATTCCAAATAAGGGGGAAGAATCTTGCTTTGATGCAGGCCCAACACTAAGCTTTGTTACACAAGCTGTACCTGAACCCAAGCTCATGTGGTTCAATGTTCTATCTACTATATATTACAGTAAAAGTATGAATATTGTATGAATATATGGAAGAAGCAAAATTTTCAACACTGAATATCTGGCAGCATATACCCATGAAGTGTTTGTGAAAGCAGTGAATCAGCATGCACAAGTCAAGAACTGCCTAAAGTTCATATATCAAACAGCTGAAAACACTTCAGGAGGTGGCTATGCCTATTGTAGCAGTCATAATAGGCTATGGTCACTGCACTCTGAATTTTCTGGGCCAGTGCCAATTGCTAAGATTCTCTGCCTTTACCATACCAGATGTTCTAATTTTTAGAAGTAACTAAGACAAAAGCCTATCCATCAAAATATCTGCCCATTCTACTCTGACACAAACTGTACAAATTAAACACTATTCAACCACTATTTTTTTTTCTCATTACTACGGTACAAGAACATTAATGTCGCTTGCTTTTATAACCAGTAACAGCAATTTCTTGTTTACCACTGATTAAAGCACTATTCCATATGTCTGCAGCAGCTATTAAATATGCCCTTCAAAAAAAAAAAAAAAAAAACAAAAACCACACAAATAAATATGCCCTTCGAAAAAATGAATCATTTCCAAGAGTACGTGTACTCTCTAAGGAGATTATTATTAAAGGATTTGGGTAAAAGAGCTAAATAAGTACAAAGCACTAAAAAACTGCCAATATTATTTGCTGAACTCAACAAATTAATAAATTCTTAGTGCCAGAGACAAAATCTTAAATAGGTCCCTAATAACTCCAGGTATTCTTTGCGTCTTTAGATCCTTCTTTAATGTTCTATGTCCACTTTTAGTATACTGATAACATCAGATATCACTGATAAGTTTTAAAAAAATTACTATATCCACAACTGGTCTTTTCAAATGTAGTGACCTTTTCTAACCTCTCTCCCAAAAAGGACAACACAATTAGCCCTGACATTATAGTCTAAACTGGCTAAACAAGGAGATTTTAAAGAAACAGACATTCAGAGCTAAATACGAAATCTTGAATTTTTTCATTTGTGAAGATGCCCGTTAGCAAAACTTTAGTCTGGATGAGACCTCAATATCAAGTCTTTTAAAATTTAGAAAACATAGATAAGTGTCCATTTATTAAAATCCTTATAACCTGTTATCTAGATGTTCAATATTTAAAGAACATAGGCTACAAAATAGTAAATATTTTACTCAAACGAAAATGCTTGAAAAGCCCTAACTTTACGCATTTATTTAATAAGTATTAAATGAATGCCTACTTTGGCCTGGGTCTACACTGGGAACCAAAATGATTCAGTTGCTAATTTGAAGTTACTGTTAGTGGGTAAGACTCTTAAGAAAGCAGGTGTATCTAATCCAGTTTTTTGTTTTTAAAGTATGGGGATGCTTTTTGGAAGAAACAAGACCTGAGCAGAGCTTTAAAGGATCCAAGAGTGGGATGGGTGGATGAGCACTTCAAGTAAATGAAACAGCATTAAAAACAAAACAAAACAACAAAAAAAAATTCAGCATTTAAAAAAACGTAAGATGGTCTATAGCATCCTCAAAAGTTCAGATTTGTAAAAGAATTTCAATGTGATTTTCTAAACAGCCCTATGGAATGCAAATATGCACTTGGGCACATTTCAGAGGTAAATGTCCATCCATTTTGACCAGATTATAAAGAGGGACATGTAATCCCAGCACTTTGGAAGGCGACAGGATGGCTGGTAGCCAGGAGTTCAAGACCAGTCCAGTCAACATAGCAAAACCCTATCTCTAAAAAAAAAAAAAGAAAAAAAAAAGAAAAAAAAAAGATGTGAACCCCCTTCCCCCTCCCAAATATTAGAACCATTGCTATTGGCACCTTACAGAGTTTTCAGAAGCAGTGATATAATTGAAATAACAAAGAGAAGAGATGACTATGGCAGCAAGGTAGAGATTTATTATCAGGGAAAGAAGACTACAGATACCGTGACCAGTTGGAAAGCTAATTTTCCTTTTTTTTGAAACAGTGTCACTCTGTCACCCAGGCAGGAGTGCAGTGGTTAGATCGTGACTCATTGTACCCTCAACCTCCTGAGTTCAAGGGATCCTCCTGTCTCAGCCTCCCAAGTAGCTGGGACTATAAGGTGTGTGCCACCATGCCCAGTTATTTTATTTTTAAAATTTTTTGTAGAGGTAAGAGTCTCCCTGTGTTGCCCAGGCTGGTGGCAAACTCCTGGACTCAAGCAATTCTCCCACTTCGGCCTCCCAAAGAGATAAGATTACAGGTGTGAGCCATGTACCCTCTGGAAAGCTACTGTGAACAGCGCAACATACTTACAAGAAAAAAAGACCTTAATTAGAGAAGATAGATGTCAATGAGGTGTCAAGCAGAGCCTACAAAAATAGTCTAAAAATCATCAGAACTTGCATGATAAAACAGATATAAGAGGTGGAGGGAGAGAATCATAGGGTCATCAGCATTCTAGCTTGCGGCCTAAACAATGCCGCCAACTTGTAGAGAATACAAGACCATCACCCAGTCTCCTACACTTTCGGGGGAATAGAGGAAGAGAGGCTAACTTCAGTTGCAAGTAATAGAAAGTCAAACAACACACCTGTAGTCAATCCATAAATGATAGGAAAATGTTATTCAACTAAAGAAACAAGCAATTAGTATTTACTACCGTACTCAATTACAGCCCTTTTCCAATAACTGAATTAGCAAAAAAGACATTTGAAACACAATCATTCAAGGGTAAACTAAAAGCAATGAAAACATCAAAATCTTCATTACTCTGCAGCAATTCACTGGAATATACTGAAAGAACAAAAACAGTAATTTCTACTTCCAAATTTTAGAATAAATTCATTTTATAGAAGGAAGACAAGGCCATAGCAAGTGTGATGCCAAACAAATACATGCTAGTGGCAATGACAAATTATAATAGTTGGTAGAGAAAAAGACAAGGTGGTCTCTTTCGTAGTTTTCTGATCATCTCTGAATCTTTGAGTGATAGCATCCTCTCTGGTAGCTTAAGTACTATCCCCAGAAATTCTAATCCTGTAAGTGTTAGGGAGCAGACAGACTATGGTTATTCAGGTATTTTTTATTTTTGAGATGGAGTTTTACTCTTGTTGCCCAAGGTGCAGTGCAAGGGTATGATCTCGGCTCACCGCAACCTCTGCCTCCTGCGTTCAAGCGATTCTCCTGCCTCAGCCTCCTGAGCAGCTGGGATTATAGGTACATGCCACCATGCCTGGCTAATTTTGTATTATTTATTTATTTATTTTAATTAGAGATGGGGTTTCTCCATGTTGGTCAGGTTGGTCTCGAACTCCCGACCTCAGGTGATCCACGCCCCCCCCCCCCACCCCCGGCCTCCCAAAGTGTTGGGATTACAGGTGTGAGCCACTGTGCCTGGCCTATTCAGGTTATTATAACAGCCTGCCAACCAGTTCTCTCCTCAAACTCTAAGCCCACATATATACTACGTAGGTGTCTCTGGATGGCAACGCATACACATTTGATAATGATTCTCCCCCGCTTAAAACTGCTATTGTTGCCCATTTGTCAAGAGAATGAAATTTAATGTTTTCAGCACGACAGGAGATCCTCCATGACCTTACTGTTCAAACTTGATTTTTCATCCTGCACAGCAACCAAACTCTCCTTTCTCTAAAATACCATTCTTCACTTTCCTCAGGCTGTGTGTGTGTGTGTGTGTGTGTGTGTGTGTGTGTTTTCTGAGGCACAGTCTCACTTGTCGCCCCGGTTGGAGTACAGTGGGGTGCTTCCTAGGTTCAAGCGATTCTCCTGCCTCTGCCTCCTGAGTAGCTGGGATTACAGGCAACCGCCACCACACCTGGCTAATGTTTGTATTTTTAGTAGAGACAGGGTTTCACCATATTGGTCAGGCTGGTCTCAAAGTCCTGACCTCAAGTGATCCACCCACCTCGGCCTCCCAAAGTGCTGGCATTACAGGCATGAACCACCACGCCTGGCTCCTCCTCAGGCTGTTTCTAACTGCACTGCCTAAATGCCCTCCTCACCCTGGTCAACACCTATTAATTAAATGCAATTAAAATTCAAGAGTCAGTTGTACAAGTTTCTTCCAACCTTTGCAGGTAGAACTGATCACTCCCTTCCTTAAGAATCTTCAGGCCAGGCGTGTGGCTCACGCTTGTAATCCCAGCACTGGGAGGCCTAGGTGGGCAGATCACGAGGTCAGGAGATAGCGACCATCCTGGCCAACATACTGAAACCCCGTCTCTAATAGAAATACAAAAATTAGCCTAGTATGGTGGCATGTGCCTGTAGTCCCAGCTAATCAGGAGGTTGAGGCTGGGAGAATCGCTTGAACCCAGGAGGCGGAGGTTGCAGTGAGCCAAGATCACACCACTGCACTCCAGCCTGGGTGACAGAGTGAGACTCCGTCTCAAAAAAAAAAAAAAAAAAAATCTTCAATGTACCCTGATTATACACTGCTACCATGGTATCTGCGTCTTTTTTCAGTCCTATCTCTCCTTACTAAACTACAAGTTCCTTGAGGGCAGAGAGAATGAATGTTTTATTTACAGATTTTTATCTCCAGTGCTTTGCATCAACCTAACACAGCTAAATTTAAGATGGAGAAGGAAGCTAATCCTAGGTACACAATAAGGTATAGTCAAACACTGCTAACTAAAGTTCGAAAAGCATAAGTGCTATGAACTAGCTGTTACTGAATAAAACACGAAGACTTAATAAATTATAAATAATGTAAAATAAATAAATAATAAACAATGGAATTGAATGGGTTACAGGCTCAACTCTAATTGATTTTTCCTCAGTGAAAGATCTTTCAGACTTTCTTCCGAAAGTGTTAAAAACCAACCAACTAACCAACCAACCAACCAATCAACGTTGGCCCTTATTTCTGCCAAAAACAAATTAGGCTGATAGATCTGCCTTATAGTCTTTGTTTGCTCAGCTACTGACATCAATATATTCCAACTAGATAGTTCAATCAGATCACTGGTCTGAATTCATTACTTAGTTTCTGTAAACGTTAACTAAATTTACAACAATAATACATTTGGGTGCCTGTTTCTCCTGGGAAGAGTTGACAGGATGTGTGCTTTAGGCTATGAAAATTTCACAATTGGGTAGAAAGTGGTCTAGACCAAGAATAAGTGGTAATCACTTAATTTTAAAGTCTTCTGAGCCAATGGTCAGATACTGAATGAGCTAATCATTAAAAATAACTCTGATCATATAGTCAATTGTTACTTAAAATTAAACTAGTAATTGTCCCTCATATCCTTATAAATACAGGGACATCTCTGAAATGGAAGGCTCAAAACACAGACTCAGAAAGCATGTTTTAAAAGACTCTCCCACAAATAGTCCACAATAACCAAGGTCCAATTAACAGAAGAATTAACTTTTTGGTCACTACCAAGGGATTAACAAAAAGATACTTTTCTTACTTAGAGAAAAGTAACCTTTCATGACATACAGTTATGCATCACTTAACGACAGGGATATGATCTGAGAGATGCATCGATTTTGTCACTGTGCAAATGTCACAGTATACACAAACCTAGATGGTATAACCTATTACACACCTAGGCTATATGGTCAGGCCTATTGCTCCCAGACTACAAACCTGTACATTATGTTACTGTAATGAATACTTTAGACAATTGTAACACAATAGTATTTGTGTATCTAATCTATCTAAACATGAAAAAGGTACAGTAAAAATATGGCACACCTTATAGGGCACTCACCATGAACAGAGCTGACATGACTGGAAGCTGTTCTGGGGTAAGTCAGTGAGTGGTGACTGAATGAAAGGCCTAGGATATTACTATACACTGCTGTAGATTTTATGAGCACCATACACTTAGGCTACACTAAGTAGATACAGGGTTTCACCACGTTGGTCAAGCTGGTCTCGAACTCCTGACCTCAAGTGATCCACCTACCTCCGCCTCCCAATCTGCTGGGATTACAAAACAAAGTGCACTACAACTTTACGGTATTACTAGGTGATAGTAATTTTTCAGCTCCACTGTAGTCTTTTTGGGACCATTATCACATATGCAGTCCATCCTTGAAAATGTTATGCAGTACATGACTGTTAAGATGTGGCCAAATTCCTCTCAGAAACAGGACTCTGAGAAATAATGGGGAAAATAGAAGTTTAGTACTCTTAGACTCAAACTGATTTCTTGCCTAAAGAATTCTAGAACTTTCATTTCCAGGTTTTTAAGACAAGATATTCAAGAGTGCCTTTGTGAAGCTGAGAAAAATTTCATGTATGAGAAATAGGCTCAGAATGTTCAAAGAACCTGATGGCCACAAAGTCTCTGAAGGTATAAAAAAGGAGAACTGACTGGTGATCAAAATAAGTAATAATGGCCAGGTTCAGTGGCTCACACCTGTAATCCCAGCATTTTGGGGAGGTCAAGGTGGGAAAACTGCTTGAGCCGAGAAGTCTGAGACCAGCCTGGGCAACATAGTGAGACCCCCGTTTCTACAAAAAAAAAAAAAACTTAAAAACTAGCCAGGAATGGTGGCGTGCACCTGTAGTCCTAGCTACTCGGGAGGATGCCTGAGCCCAGGAGGCTGCAGTGAGCCTTGATCTCACCACTGCACTCCAGCCTGGGCAATGGAGTCACTGCCTCAAAAAAACAAAACAAAAAGGTAATAATGATAATAAATAACAGCACTAAGTGGTTTTATGCTGGCACACATACTTTGCATACATATGGAAACTAAAAGTTAACTAATTTGCCTGCCCAAAAAAGTAGAGATTTAGGAGCAAAGTCCTCTGACCTTAAGCCATGTAGGCGCTTACATTACATGTTGTGTTATAGTGCCTCCTACAGGTAACTGGAGACGGCAGAAGAACGGGGAAAAAAAATGATTGCAGTCTCCAAAAAGAGTAAAACAGATGAGGAACCTGTCACTCAAGTTAAGACAAAGAGATATTTATACAGCTGGTACCTGGGGTTGATAACAAGATATCCCCTCAAGATTAGTTATAACGAAACTAAGAAATGATTAGGATCAATTCAAAGTGAAAACACTCAAAATCCAATCAAGGAGACTAATATATAACCTTAGGACACACAGGACTTACTAAAACTGTAGTCCTTAATATATGCATATTGTATAGAACGTCCCAAAGAAAGGAGATGGCCTGCAGACTGCACTGATGGGGGAATTTAAAGGAGTGAACAGGAAGAGACTCATAGTTCAGTTCAAGTTTAGAAAGGTTTTTCCTAGGAATTCCAAGACAAAGATATATACCCAGAGGAGAATACACCCAGGCTGAGGCTAACTTAAGGTTATCCAACTGATGCCCCTTCTTCTGATTTCAGGTTCACTAAAGGAGCTAATTATAATTTGCATTCCCATTCAGATTTACCTGCAGGGAGAGACTATGCTGATAGAGTAATTGGTCCACAGCAGATTAAGAAAATTCATCCCATTTAACATTTTCTAAGTAACCAACCTAGCTCTATTTGGAAAATTAAACTTCCATTTTCACAAGTCCCCTGCAACTCCATCATCTTACTACCTAACTTCAGGAATGTTACTTAACCCTTTAAGGCTTTAGATTCCTCTTCTGTAAAATGGGAACAAAAAATAAATACTTTGCAGAATAAATGTGTTTGGCACACGAAAGACAAGGAACTGTTAGTTCCATTTGACTCTATTGCCCAAGCTCACAAAGCTAGTTAATTGCAGAAAGTTGAGATCTGAACCCAGATTTACTCCAAATCCATTCTTTTTCCATTACGACATTCTTTACAGGCTCTAGCCTCAGTTGGGTCACCCTAGACTCTTAGGACAATTTACTTAACCTTTCTCAGCCTTGTATCGTTAAATGACCTTCCTCCTAGGGCTTAGGCAACTAAAATGTGTGCAAAACAACAACAACAAGAACCCTACTACATTGTCCACTGGGGGGGGGGGGGGGCGGGGAAATTACCCTGTGCTTTAAAGTTAAAGCCCTAACTTCTGAGAAACATGGGTGCTGTGTCTGTGGGTTACTGGTGCGCCTAATTAACCCACGGTAAGTGCGCTGAACAGCAGAATCATTCCAATAAACAGACTACTATCTGAGAGCTAACTTTATAAAATCAACGACTGGCTACCAACACGAAAGAATGAATTCCATCTACCACCACAGGTTGCCTTAAAGTCAAAAAGTGAGGACTGATCAACATCTGTTTGGCTTGAATACAGATTATCAAAATAGTAAGGCTTACTATCTTTAGACTGGAAATGTTAAAACAAGGACTAAGAACTAAAGTACAGCTTACTTTTTGTAAGCACTTTCACGGTGTTTGGTAAATAAATTCCCTACCAATCCAAATCCACTACTTGATACAAATAACTACACATTAAACATTTCTAATGCTAAGTTTAAAGTAGTTAATTGTAAGCTGCATTTAAAAATCTTTCTGAAAAGGAACAGCACGAAAAAAATCTCAGCACCGAAATCTGAGTAAACAAGTAAAAACTACAATAATTTACCAAAACCAGGCCTTGGTAAGAAAGTTCAACAGAGATTAATTTAGTAAAATTATACACAAGAGCAAGGAGTTCCAAATAGCATTCTCTACATTTACATACTCTCTCATACTTCACATTATCTTGATCTCATATAAAGAATGTTTTCGGCTGGACGTTTTCCTGAAAGGGGAAGCCTTAAAGGTAAAGGAAAACTGTTTAATCCACTCTTCAAAGAGTTGCCCGATTTGACTTCGACCAGCACACTAAACGTCTGTGAGCACAGAGCAGCTTCTCTAAAATCACAGCTAATAAATTTTTTTTTACCGCAAAGTCAGCCTTTTAGGTTAAAACCTTCAACCTCACTTTCTTTTTGATTCAATCTGATAAGAAATCTGAGTCATAAAAAAAAAAAAAAAATCCAGCGCTACGACAAGACAATTGTCATTCCATCCCCTTCCCCCTACAACACACAGAACTTTTCAAAACTTGTTCCCAGGCTTTCTCAACCCCCACGCGTAAGCTTCCCGCACCTCTCAACTAGAACGATGTCTTCACCCAGGAAAATGGTTTTGAGATTTTTTGGGGGGGTGGGGGGAGGAATGCTGATAAACCTTTCCCTAAAAGATCTCAAAAAAGTAGGAGCAGGATATACTGTACCTGGGCGTTGGCTTCGTGGAGTTTGTGCTCGGTAGAGACGTGGTGCCTCAGGAGGAGGGTTTTCTTGTAGTTGCGGGTCCCTCGCGAAAGCTCATCATGCCCCACTTGGGGAAGGTCCACGCTTCCCCCATCTGCAGGGGTCTTTTGGCACCAACCGCAAGACATAAGACCAGTATCCTTGGAATAGCGCAGCCAGGGAAAGTCCTTGAGCCAGGAGGTCTGGAAGGAACATTGGAGCTTCTGCATTAGAGACTTGGGCCGCGCGAGCGGGAAGTGCTGGACAGTCTCTCCTTCGCCAGCTCCCAGACCACTGCCCTCCACTTCGTCCCCGCCATCGCCGCCCGACCGCCTGCTGCTGCTGCAGCTGCCGCCTTCCGCCCCGCTGCCGTCGCCCAGGCTCGCCCCCTCCTCCTCGTCCTCGGTGCTGTCGCTCAGGGACGCGCCGTCCTGCATCAACTCCTTCCCCTCCAGCGCGTCCAGCTCCAGATCCACAGTCGCCGGCCCTCGCCCATTGAAATGCCTCAGGGGCCACGCCGAGGTCTCGGGGCGGCCGCGGCTACTGCCATTGTTGC
>NW_012103654.1:1963705-1976912 GCF_000951045.1 Mandrillus leucophaeus | reverse complement strand
GGGGCCGGGCTACGCGGAGGACAAACAGCTGGCGAGTGTCAGGGTCTGGCCGCCTCCCCGCTGCCCACACGCACCTACCCGCGCCCGGGACGCGCATTTTCCTTCTCTCGCCACGAGTTCACCTGGGACTTTGCAAATAACTGTGCGGTGGGAGCTGCGCTCCAGCCTTGTCATTTGCTGAGGGTGGGTGGCGGTGCCCAAGGAAGTGAACTTATTTTGTTCCTTCACAAAGACTGGACCAGGCGGTGCCTTTCACGCGAGGAGGTTACGACCACGGACACAACCTCCTCTGATGCATTGTGCGAGGCAGCACCTCGGGCCCAGGGCAATAATCATTTCACAGAAAATGCACCGCCCCGAGTGTCTTATTGCTGTGATGAAATGGAAATTTAAATAAAAGGTCGAACACGTGCGTTCACTGGGAAGTATTGACATGGGTGTTACATCACCAGCAGCCAATCAGATAACTCCAGTCGTGTTTATACTTCTACAACCACCTTGTGAGTATTACAGTATGTCATAACGTTATAAATATTAGGCAGGGTTTTCCCCAGGAGCGGGGAGGAGTCTGCTTCTACGGACATTGTGAGCGGCTCCGAAGATTGTTTAAAGTCAACAATTCATTTTTAAGACTTTTTGAACTGTTTACATTACATGGAATTCAGATTGATTCCAACAGAATGAACTGGAAATGAAATCCCACAATTATGATCGTAGGAGAGTTTTTTTTTGTTTTTCCAATTTAGGGCCCTTATGCTCCTTTAAAAAAATCTTAGTAGGCTAAATTTAGCAAATACTAAAGTGTTAAGACTCATCTGACAACGTGAGAATTTAAGCCTATTTCAGGTTAAAAAAAAGATGTTTTAAAGTTATGGAGGGGCTTTTTACTCTTAAGCAACATACGTATTAGAAGGTGAATCACAAACTATTAAAATGCTCAAGATAATTGTTGACTAAAAAAGAATATGGCAGGGCAGATGTTTTACATTAATACATATGTGCAGAAAATGAGAAATATACATGAACTCTTTACAGTTATAGATTATCTAATGGGGTTATGTTAAAGGCGTGAACCTCCTAATGTATTAATGTAAATAAAGTTATATATGTTTTATGAAGAGGAAGTGTTACAATTTTTAGACCTTCTAGTTTTATGATTCTTACTCTCTTCAAAAAGTTTTTTTCTATTTCAAAACTAAGAGCAATATGTAAAGCTTTGTATAATATGGAATATGGTATGTATTTCAAGGTTACTTTAAAAAGCAAGCTTTGGCTGGTCCCAAGGTAGTGAATTGTCTCAATTGGTTATTCACAGTTGGTTTCCCTTTGTGCACTCTTTCCCCACTTCCACTTGAGTGTCTTTTAAAAATAAATAAATATTTAAATAAAGAAGTCTTCTCAAACATATTATAAAAGGCCGTTTTCCTTAATATTTTTTAAATGGACTAAACACATGAATCCACATCCAGACTCATACTGATTGTATAGATTTATTCAAAGCAACATTCACTTGATTCACTGTAATTTTTAGTACCTGTGTTGATTGGCAGTGTTGTGTATCAAACAAAAAACATTGGTTCTATCTTATAGACTATAGGTAATTTTAATGTAAAGAATGACAGTACTACCCTGCCACAAAAGGATTTTGGCTTTGAGTATTTTTCCAGTAATAAACATATTGTCACTTGGCCACCAGTGCTCAAGAGCTTGAAATTCTGATGCATTTCCTCAGGTGAGTACAGTTGTAGGGTTTTTTGTTTTGTTTTGTTTTGTCCTGCTTTGTTTTAGCTGCTGAGAGGTTTAAGACGATGGAGTTTTTACCCTTCAGAAATAAGAGAACTCTGTCTAGTGAAGCTGTATATAATATGTGCCACATATGGAAGAATGCTATAATAATACTTGTGCTCTGTTTTTAATGCGTGGGTTTTTTTTTTTCATTCTAGACATTTTGAAAATACATACATTTATTATATTTTAATCACCACAGCCTCCACCCCCATAAAAACAGGGAAGAGTTACTGAAGTTAATTACTTATCTAGGATCAAGGTGATGGGAAATGAAAATGGACTTAAGAATTTTTATTTTGCTGGGCACAGTGGCTGACGCCTGTAATCCCAGCACTTTGGGAGCCGAGGCGGGTGGATCACGAGGTCTGGAGTTCAATACCAGCCTGACCAACATGGTGAAACCCCGTCTCTACTAAAAATTCAAAAATTAGCCAGGCATGGTGGCGCGTGCCTGTAATCCCAGCTACTCAGGAGGCTGAGGCAGAGGAATCGCTTGAACCCGAGAGGCGGAGGTTGCAGTGAACCGAGATTGGGCCATTGCACTCCAGCTTGGAGGACAGAGCGAGATTCCGTCTCAAAAAAAAAAAAAAAAAAAAGATTTGTATTTCACCTCTAAAGCTTGTTTTCATTCCAAAACTGTTAAATTCAAATATTTGCTACTTCTCATCTCATATCCTAATACACAGTTGGCATTATATAAGTTTATGTTAATATTATTTTTGCTAATAGTGCCAGAATCAACCAAAAACGTTTAAGTCCCTAATTGTGTTATATCAGAACAGCCTTTTTCTCACACATATATCTTACCTTATGTTTTATAAAATCCTCATTGTCTTCTATCTGAAGTTATGTTTAAACATGGACTAATTAGGAATGAATGACACTAGATTCAAGTGGTACAAATAAATGACTTAAATTCTAGGACCACTGAACTAACAGTATCAGAGTGATGTGTGTGTGTGTTTGCATGTGGTTGAGTATGCATGCCTGTGTATTTATATATTTATGATTTTATATGTATGTATATATATGTATTTAGTTTTCTTCCTCTAAGCCCTGAAGGAAGTTGGAAATCAGAAACAAAGCTCCAGGGGATAGTAATCACAAATGTCTCAGAATACTCTGTAAGAAGGGAACTTTGAGTAACAGAAGGGGATCTCCTACACTGTAAATGGAGTTTTTAGGAATTCCCCAAGCCCTTCCAGTCTCCTACTAGCAAGCAGGGATGTGTTCTCCCCTCTAACCCTTATACTTGTTGTTAGGGTACTACCATATTCAAGGGAATTCCCCCTTATGCTTACCAGGGGAACCCCTTAAGAATGGGGCATCCCCAACCAATTTGTCCCCTAATTTCACCTTACCCCACGTAAAACTGCTGTAGATTACACTTGTTACTGGCTCACCATATCTCTGTGATGGGGCTTAGCTTCTATACCTGGCCCAGCTGATCTTTGAGGGTCAAACTTGACTGTCCTTCACTCCCTTAGTAGAGGTACTTTGCCTCTTTAGGCTGTAGGGACAGTAGCCTTTCTGTCTGTGGGATTGACATGAGTCATCTACCAAAATGAAGCACATGAGAACAGGGACTGTCTTATACCTCCATCCTACCCCCACCAGTACATAGTAGGCAAGTAGTAAGTGTTGAATAATTTATTATATCTTCCCTTGCAGTCAATTTTGGTAGGCAACTTTTTCGTCTGTTTCCTTTCCTTTTTTTTTTTTTTTTTTTGGCTTAGTACAAAAATATTCTTCTTAAAGGTACTGAGTGACCAGGCATGGTGGCTCATACCTGTCATCCCAGCACTTTGGGAGGCTGAGGCGGGTGGCATCACCTAAGGTCAGGAGTTCAAGACCAGCCTGGCCAACATGGTGAAACCCCATCTCTACTAAAGATACAAAATTAATTAACCGGGCACAGTGGCGCATGCCTGTAATCCCAGCTACTTGGGAGGCTGAGGCAGGAGAATCACTTGAACCCGGGAGATGGAGGTTGCAGTGAGCTGAGACTGCACCATTGCACTCCAGCCTGGGTGACAAGTGAAACTCCGTCTCAGAAAAATAATAAAAAATAAAGGTAGTGAGTTAATGTTGCCATTGCCTTTATGTTAAAAATTGTAATAATCATAGTTAGATATAAATATTATTAGTGACATTTTCTATGTAGTTTATAGTGAATTACAAACATTGGGTTTACAGAACCTCCCTGAGTTAATTCATGATGGCTATTATTATCATCATTTAACAGATGAGGAGACCCGTGTGCAAAAAGGCTAAACAACTTGCTTGAGGTTATTGAATGAGGCAGAAGTTAAGTTTGTAAGATTGAAGACAGGAGTAATGCCCTGCAGTCTAAGGCACCATTGGCTACTATATATCTGCATAATTATAAGCTACATTAAATTTTAGATTTTCTTGTTCAATTATCTCATTGAGAGAAAGAAAGAAAGGATCACCTCTTATTTCCAGTACCCAGAATTAACCACTGTTGTATAAGTACAGTCTCCTTTTTCTCTGTGCCTCCCTAAAAAAAATTTTTTTTGGTGTTTATATGTTATAGATCCTAGATATTTGTGCTTTTAGTTAATAATATGTTTTAACATAATGAAATTTTTTGTATCATTTCAATGACTATGGATATATCATCATTGATTTAACTAGCCGGGGATAATGGCTCGTGCCTGTAATCCCACTTTGGGAGGCTGAGGTGGGCATATCACCTGAGGTCAGGAGTTTGAGACCAGCCTGGGCAACATGGTGAAACCCTGTCTCTACTAAAAATACAAAAATTAACTGGGTATGGTGGCGTACACCTGTAGTCCCAGCTACTTGGGAGACTGAGGCATGAGAATTGCTTGAACCCGGGATGGGGATGTTGCAGTGAGCCGAGATCGGCGGCACTGCATTCCAGCTTGGGCAACAGAGCGAGACTCTTGTCTCAAAAAATAAAATAAAAATAAAAAATACAAATTTAAAAATGATTTAACCAGTGTTCCACTGTTGAACATTTCATTGTTTACAGGTGGGCTTTGTGGTTTTTTCTTTTTTTTTAACCATTATAAACAATTCTTCAGTGAACATCCTTGAAAGTAGAACTTTGTAAATATTATTTCTTTAAGGTGAATTCTAAAAAGGAGAATCTATGGCAAAGGGAATGAGCATATTATGAACAAAGGATTTTTAAGGTGACTAGGAAAAAGAAATCTGTGATATATGTGACAGACAAAGGCTTAATATCACTGATATACACGGAGGTCTAATAAATCAATTATAAAAACAAATGTAGTGGAAGAAAAAATGTACAGAGGACATGTATTAAAAAATCTTATACAAAGTGCTACCGTCTAAAACACAAGTGCCATGGCCTGAACATTTGTGTTCTCCCCAAAATTTATATGCTGAAACCTAAGCCCCATGGTAATGGTATTAAGAAGTCAGGCCGGGCCGGGTGCAGTGGTTCATTCCTGTAATCCCAGCACTTTGGGAGGCCAAGGTGGGCGGATCACAAGGTCAGAAGTTCGAGACCAACCTGATCAACATGGTGAAACCCCATCTCTACTAAAAATACAAAAAGTAGCTGGACGTAGTGGTGCACACCTGTAATCCCAGCTACTCAGGAGGCTGAGGCACAAGAATCACTTGAACCTGGGAGGCAGAGGTTGCAGTGAGCCAAGATCGTGCTGCTGTACTCTAGCCTGGGAGACAGAGTGAGACTCTGTCTTAAAAAAAAAAAAAAAGTGGGGACTTTGAGGTGATTAGGTCATGAGGACAGGGTCCTGTGTTTTAGAGCCCTTATAAAAGAAGCTTGTGGAAGAGCTTGTTTGCCCTTCCACTATGTGCAGTGACAAAGTGCCGTCTATGAGGAACAGGCCTCTTCCAGACACTGAATCTGCTTGTGCCTTAATCTTGGACTTCCCAGCTTCCAGAACTGAGAAATACATTTCTGTTGTTTTTAAACTACTGTTTGTGCTATTCTGTTATAGCGGTCCAGACTGCTAGATTTAAGACAAGTGACTAGAAAACATTCAAAAAGATGTGCAGTCTTGGCTAGTAATCAGAAATTTGCATAAAAGTCACCATTGATAAGTAATTTTTTTTAACCCATCCAAGGTATAGTAAAATGAGCATAGTGGGAATATAGATAAGAACAAGTTTTCTGCTAGGTTGCTTGTATGTATCAACATATAAAACGTGTATATAACTTTTTACCCAGCAATTTCAGCACTAAGAAATTATCCTAGATAGATGTATTAAGATGTCCGTGCAAACATGTTTATTGCGGCACTGTTTACAAGCCTAAAAAACAGGATCAAGAAGATCCCTTGACCTTCCATTTATTCTATTCCATTCTATCCTATTTATATGCATTATGGTACATTTCTATTATAAATTATTGACCAGCCATTAAAAGATTGATCTTACAGAGTCTCACTTTGTCACCCAGGCCAGAGTGCAATGACACAGTCTCAGCTCACTGCAACCTCCACCTCCCAGGTTCAAGTAATCCTCCTGCCTCAGCCTCCCGAGTAGCTGGGATTACAAGCACGTGCTACCATGCCCAGCTAATTTTTGTTTTTTGGTAGAGACCAGGTTTTACCATGTTGGCAAGGCTGGCCTCGAACTCCTGACCTTGGGTGATCCACCCACCTCAGCCTCCCAAAATGCTGGGATTACAGATGTGAGTCACCGTGCCTAGCCAAAAAGATCAGTCTTTTGATTGAAAAGATCAAGATTGTCTGGGCGTGGTGGCTCACGCCTGTAATCCTAGCACTTTGGTAGGCTTAGGTGGACGAATCACCTGATGGATCACCTGAGGTCAGGAGTTCGAGACCAGCCTGGTCAACATGGTGAAACCCCGTCTCTATTAAAAATACAAAACTTAGGTGTGGTGGCACATTCCTGTAATCTCAGCTACTCAGGAAGCTGAGGCACAAGAGTCGCTGGAACCCGGGAGGCGGAACTTGCAGAGAGCCGAGATTGTGCCACTGCGCTCCAGCTTTAGTGACAGAGCAAGACTCCATCTCAAAAAAAAAAAAAAAAAAAAAATCAAGCTTACGTTGAGTGAAAAAAGCAACATATTAACAATAATTATTCAATTAGTATTTATTGAGCATCTATGTTGTTAAGCCCTGGGCATATATACGTTGCTGAACAAAACAGCCCTTGTTCCTAGAGTTATACGTCAAATCCATGTACGAACAGAAGCATGGAGAAAACTTTAAAAAGATGTTCACCAGAATAGAATCTATCAGCTCACTGCAGCCTCCACCTCCCAGGTTCAAGCGATTCTCCTTCCTCAGCCTCCCAAGTAGCTGGGACTACAGGCACATGCCACCACATCCGGCTAATTTTTGTAATTTTAGTAGAGATGGGGTTTCACCATATTGGTCAGGCTGGTCTCAAACTCCTGACGTCAAGTGATCCACCCGCCTTGGCCTCCCAAAGTGCTGGGATTACAGGCATGAACCACTATGCCTGGTGAGAATTTTAGTTTTTTAAAAAAACTTTCTTAATACATTTTCTGTAGTCTTATATTAAAAATGTAGTTTATATTGAGCATACAAAAAAGTCAGTAAAACTATTTTCATTTGGGGAGAAAGTTAACAACATCAATAATCAATGCCATATAGCCTGGGCAACATATTGAGACCTTGTCTCTACAAAAAATAAAAAAATTAGCTGGATGTGGTGGCTCACACCCGTAGTCCCAGCTACTTGGGAGGTAGAGATGGGAGGATCCCTTGAGCCCAGGAGTTTGAGGTTGCAGTGGGCTATGATCACATGGCTGCCCTCCAGCTGGGCAACAGAGCAAGACCTTGTCTCAAACAAACAAAATAAATGACATGGTTTTCCCTAGCATTTTGAAGGATAAGTACTGTTCATTCTTCTTTTTCTCCACTTATGAACCAATTTTGGCCTTCCCCCCAAAATAAACACAAAAGATTCAAAAGATAAAAACCATGGTATTTCTTTTCTTAGAAAATTTCAATCTCTTTAAAACATTATTTATTTTACAAGAGCTTAAATTTACATGCATATTTTCAGAGAAGCATCTGTCACAATAACTCACACATTCTGGCCGTGCCCTCCTATCCATTCTCTACAGAAGTCAGTAATCTTTTCAAAATGCAAATCTGATCCTATCACCCCACCCACACTCATGATTCTTGATCCCTTCATGCCTAAAACCCTTCAAAGTTTCAGTTATTTTCTGTTGGTCTATTACACATATCAAAACACTTCTAAAATGGCTACCAAGCCCAGCAAGGTTTAGTGGCCCTGTACTGCTCCAGCCTCATCTCTCCAACACTCGCCTCCTTCCCTCCTTCACATTTTCTTTGAGAACTATCTGGCCTTTGCACAAGCCGTTGTTCCCTGCTGTAAAACTCTTCCCTCCCTTCTCCTAATTGACACACATTCATCCTTAGATCACTTTCTTAGGGCAGCTTTCTCTGACCACCCACAGCCCCAGATATTCAAATATCTTAATACAGATTATCCTAGCATTCTTCTAACTCTCCCTCCCAGCCCTTGTCACAATTGCAGTTTTTAAACTTGTATAATTATTTCCTTACGGCATTGATTATTGCATTAAACTGAAAATCCTGTGAGGGCAGGGTCCGTTGTTGGCTTTGCTCAATATTATGTTTTCAGAAGCTGGAAACAGTGACTGTGACATGGTGGACAATCAGTAAAGATTTGTTGAATGAATAAATATATAAATCTGCAAATTTGTGGGCACTGTAGGTACCAAGAACCCTGAACTTCCAATAAAAGACTAAAACGTAGATCAGAATTTTGCTGAATAAGCCAGTAGAACAGAAACATAGTAGATTTTAAATGTTGATAATATTTGCATTGTATTTTTATTTTTGTTTATTTATTTTGAGATAGAGTCTCACTGTGTCACCCAGGCTGGAGTGCAGTGGTGCAATCTTGGCTCACTGCAACCTCTGCCTCCTGGGTTCAAACAACTCTCCTGCCTCAGCCTTCCGAGTAGCTGGGATTACAGGTGTGTGCCCCCACCTCCGGCTAGTTTTTGTGTTTTTAGTAGAGACGGGGTTTCACCATGTTGGCCCAGCTGGTCTTGAACTCCTGACCTCAAGGGGTCCACCCACCTTGGCCTCCCAAAGTGCTGGGATTACAGGCGCAAGCCATTGCGCCCGGCCAAAATGGTTTCTTTTTACAGTCTATTTTGATTTAAATGTAATTTTGTTATGGGCTGCAAAGAATAGGAACAATAGAATACAGGTTTATGTTTATTATTTGAAAGTAATTATTACTAATAAAACCATATTACTGATTTCTGTTCATTAGGAGACGTATCCCAAATGTTTACCTCACAGATGCTATTTGTTTCACAGACTCATTTCTCTGGTAAATCAATTTACTCGACTCTCTTCAGTAGCCACAGATTTCACGCTAATCCACTTCTTACAAGTTAGCAGTGCAAACCAGTTACCTTCAGAAGAATCAAGTGAGAAAATGTGGAAGAGAGAAAGATGCCAAGGTCATAATGGTATAGTGCTATGAAGAAATACTGTAAACAGGGCTTTCTACACAACTTTATGCAAAAACTTCATAGGAGGCTTTAGGTTCAAATAGGGTGACTTCAATCCCCCAAAATTTGGAGATAATGTCCAGGTGAGAAAATACCACACTTTGAAAACTAGAGATAAGAGAATCAGCATAAATAATGAGATCAGTCTTTACAAAAGAAATCTGCCGTCCCAAAGATGTGATTGGACTGACAGTCATCTGTTTAAGACTGAGAGCACATCCCAGGCTTGGGATGTAATGTCTTCAAAGAAAGCTCTAATACTTTCAGGTCTAGTCCAATGTTCTTCCAACTGGGGTACTTTAGCCCTGGAGGAACACAAAGAATTTCCAAGCAGTGTGTGAGCACATGAACTGTTTAAGAGAGTTGATTCTCAGGCTTTCCACTTGCAAATGGCCTTTTTCCCCTAGAACTAAACTGTTGGAGAATGCTTCTGTTGAGCTGTTTTTCCTTTTCCACCTCTCCTTTCACAATCACTCTTTTCCTATTTCACCAAGAAAAGTCATACTTTCACCATATAGGCATGCCATCCCTAGTCTTACTGTGATACATTGTCCCAGGATGGAAAAGGAACACTAGGCACAAATGGAGAAACTAAATGTCCGTAATCACTTGGTAGCAACACTTTTGCAACTCTTATGGTTTCCAGCTTTTACTTTCAACGAACTGAAGAAGGACCTTATAGAAGTGTCAGTTGATCATTAAAAATGCTTTTGAAGGGTTTTGTTTGCACATAGCTTGAAAGGAGTTTAAAGAACTTTGTGACATAGCTCAAGCAAAACCCTTTCTATTCCTGTCGTGCATAATTTTTTGTGAACAAATGTTAACACATAAGCAAAAGAAAAGAAAAAAGGGAATAAAATACATGATAAGCCCTGTTTTACTCTAGCAAACACATATTTGGCACAATCATTCATTGGAAAAAAATCATCTGTGAAATGCATTTCCAGTAAATGTATGTATCTTGTGTTTAATATCAATATTTATTCATATATTTATGTTGTTTTGATCAAACAGGCCTTGACAATTATAATAACTCAGTTCAAGGTTTTTTTTTTTAACATTTATAGTCATAATTTTCGTTTTCTTTTTCTTTTTCTTTTTTTTTTTTTTGACAAGGTCTCACTATGTCACCCAGGCTGGAGTGCAGTGGCATGATCATGGCTCACTGCAGCCTCAATTCCTAGACTCAAACAATCCTCCTACCTCACCCTGCTAAGTAGCTGGGACTACAGGTGGGTGCCATGAAGGCTGACTAATTTTTAAAATTTTTTTGAGGGGACAGGGTGTCAGTATGTTGCTCAGGCTGTTCTCAAACTCTTGGGCTCAAGGGATCCTCCCGCCTCAGCCTGCCAAAGTGTTGGATTACAGGCTTGAGCCACACACTTGGCCAGAACTTTTTGTTGTTGTTGTTGAGACAGAGTTTTGCTCTTTGTTGCCCAGGCTGGAGTGCAGTGGCATGATCTTGGCTCACTGCAACCTCCGCCTCCCAGGTTCTAGTGATTCTCCTGTCTTAGCCTCCCGAGTAGCTGGGATTATAGGTGCTCACCACCACACTCAGCTAATTTTTGTATTTTTAGTACAGACAGGGTTTCTATCATGTTAGCCAGGCTGGTCTCGAACTCCTGACCTCAGGTGATCCGCCTGCCTTGGCCTCCCAAAGTGCTGGGATTACAGGCGTGAGCCACCCTGCCCAGCCCAGAAATTTTTAAAATTAAATTTAAGTACATTGATAATAGACTTCTGAGTATAAATATATTGTGAAATGTTGTGGGGAAGTAGAATGGAAATCAAAGAAAAATGTAAATGTTCCAATTGTTAGTGTATTTTAAAATTATTGGTGGTTGCTATCAAAGAATTACAGTATAGAGATTCCATTGAGTGTATTTTCTAAGATGACATAATTTTATTTTGTAGTATTTATAACCTGCCAGAAATGACATTCATTACAACAACTTGAACATACCGTGAAATATCACAGATGCTAACTTAAGAATGTATACAAAACATACAGTTTTTCAAAATTATTTCAGGGAAGATGCTAGTCTAGTTCAGTGTTTTCCAAATACTATCTTTCACTAATTGGTGGTGAAATGAAAAATAAAGACAATCTAGATAATTTTTTTTAAAAGTTAAATTTGTACAATTTAAAATGCTGTCCTTATTCTGAAATTATATACTCTCTGATATATTCAGACTTAATATATATTTTTGAAATTATGATGTTAATGGATTATAGTTTTAATGTTTTCTTTGTTGCTCTCCAAAATGTTTTAAAATTCTTCTAAGTCACAAAATTCAAAACTGTGAAAGAACCACTGATCTAATGGAATATATAGGGGAATATTTTATAATACAGAATGTTGTGGCTGGGCACGGTGGCTCACACCTGTAATCCCAGCACTTTGGGAGCCCGAGGCAGGCAGATCACCTGAGGTCAGGAGTTCAACACCAGCTTGGTCAACATAGCAAAACCCCATTTCTACTAAAAATACAAACATTGGCCAGGCACAGTGGTGCATGCCTGTAATCCCAGCTACTTGGGAGGCTGAGGCAGGAGAATCGCTTGAACCCGGGAGGCAGAGGTTGCGGCGAACGGAGATCACGCCACTGCACTCCAGCCTGGGTGACAGAGACAGAGCGAGACCCTATCTCAAAAAAAAAAAGAATGTTGTGTAATTTTGAAGAATGGAGACAGCCAGTTTACTGCTTAGTTTATGGACATACCAAGCAATTGGAGGGCATTTTTTGAGTTTCTACTGTTTGCCCAAAATTAATATTTAATAAATAGGATTGTCCCAACTTTCAAGAAACTCACCTTTCACTCAGGGAGAACTTTTACATTGGTAACTACAATAGTTAAGTGTTGATAGAGGTATGTACAAATAGCTATGGAAACGTGGAGAATAGAATGACTGTTGCTCGTTTGAAAAATCAAATTGAGTTGCTAGGGAAGATAGATCCTTGAGCAGAGTTTTGAGATACAAATGTGAATTTCCCCAAAATAAAAGGAAATTTATTTCAAAAGTAAGGAAGTAGTAAGTAGCTCAGTGTGTTGGGGCTAAAGGACCAATGCTTCAGGTGAAGTTTGAAAAGAAAGGAGGGGGCGAGGCGCGGTGGCTCATGCCTGTAATCCCAGCACTTTGGGAGACTGAGGCTGGTGGATCACCTGGGGTCAGGAGTTTTAGACAAGCCTGACCAACATGGTGAAACCCCATCTCTACTTAAAATACAAAAAATTAGTCAGGTGTGGTGGTGCTCTCCCAGTTACACGGGAGGCTGAGGTGTGAGAACCCAGGAGGCGGAGGTTGCAGTGAGTTGAGATCATGCTGCCGCACCCCATCCTGGGCAACAAAGCGAGACTCTTGGATTTATCCCGAAAGTCACAGGAAGACGGAAAGGTTTTTATGCAAGGAAGTGACTGAATCAGATATTTGTTAATAATACCAGTTTCCTTTGTTCTAGTTACATACTCATCAAACAATCTGATCTTTAATTTGGCCTCCTATATAGATTATGCACTAGGAAGAAATTCCCTTAGTAAACAAGGTAGGTTACCTTGCCAGATACATGTTCTATTGAAAAATGATGAATTGGATCAGGTATGGTGGCTCACACCTGCATTCCCAGTGCTTTGGAAGGCCAAGGCAAGAGGCTCACTTAAGATTAGGAGTTTTTTTTTTTTTTTTTTTTGAGACGGAGTCTAGGTCTGTCGCCCAGGCTGGAGTGCAGTGGCCGGATCCCAGCTCACTGCAAGCTCCGCCTCCCAGGTTTACGCCATTCTCCAGCCTCAGCCTCCCAAGTAGCTGGGACTACAGGCGCCCGCCACCTCGCCCGGCTAGTTTTTTGTATTTTTGGTAGAGA
>NW_012103654.1:1959674-1961770 GCF_000951045.1 Mandrillus leucophaeus | reverse complement strand
TTTTTAGTAGAGACGGGGTTTCACCATGTTGGCCCAGCTGGTCTTGAACTCCTGACCTCAAGGGGTCCACCCACCTTGGCCTCCCAAAGTGCTGGGATTACAGGCGCAAGCCATTGCGCCCGGCCAAAATGGTTTCTTTTTACAGTCTATTTTGATTTAAATGTAATTTTGTTATGGGCTGCAAAGAATAGGAACAATAGAATACAGGTTTATGTTTATTATTTGAAAGTAATTATTACTAATAAAACCATATTACTGATTTCTGTTCATTAGGAGACGTATCCCAAATGTTTACCTCACAGATGCTATTTGTTTCACAGACTCATTTCTCTGGTAAATCAATTTACTCGACTCTCTTCAGTAGCCACAGATTTCACGCTAATCCACTTCTTACAAGTTAGCAGTGCAAACCAGTTACCTTCAGAAGAATCAAGTGAGAAAATGTGGAAGAGAGAAAGATGCCAAGGTCATAATGGTATAGTGCTATGAAGAAATACTGTAAACAGGGCTTTCTACACAACTTTATGCAAAAACTTCATAGGAGGCTTTAGGTTCAAATAGGGTGACTTCAATCCCCCAAAATTTGGAGATAATGTCCAGGTGAGAAAATACCACACTTTGAAAACTAGAGATAAGAGAATCAGCATAAATAATGAGATCAGTCTTTACAAAAGAAATCTGCCGTCCCAAAGATGTGATTGGACTGACAGTCATCTGTTTAAGACTGAGAGCACATCCCAGGCTTGGGATGTAATGTCTTCAAAGAAAGCTCTAATACTTTCAGGTCTAGTCCAATGTTCTTCCAACTGGGGTACTTTAGCCCTGGAGGAACACAAAGAATTTCCAAGCAGTGTGTGAGCACATGAACTGTTTAAGAGAGTTGATTCTCAGGCTTTCCACTTGCAAATGGCCTTTTTCCCCTAGAACTAAACTGTTGGAGAATGCTTCTGTTGAGCTGTTTTTCCTTTTCCACCTCTCCTTTCACAATCACTCTTTTCCTATTTCACCAAGAAAAGTCATACTTTCACCATATAGGCATGCCATCCCTAGTCTTACTGTGATACATTGTCCCAGGATGGAAAAGGAACACTAGGCACAAATGGAGAAACTAAATGTCCGTAATCACTTGGTAGCAACACTTTTGCAACTCTTATGGTTTCCAGCTTTTACTTTCAACGAACTGAAGAAGGACCTTATAGAAGTGTCAGTTGATCATTAAAAATGCTTTTGAAGGGTTTTGTTTGCACATAGCTTGAAAGGAGTTTAAAGAACTTTGTGACATAGCTCAAGCAAAACCCTTTCTATTCCTGTCGTGCATAATTTTTTGTGAACAAATGTTAACACATAAGCAAAAGAAAAGAAAAAAGGGAATAAAATACATGATAAGCCCTGTTTTACTCTAGCAAACACATATTTGGCACAATCATTCATTGGAAAAAAATCATCTGTGAAATGCATTTCCAGTAAATGTATGTATCTTGTGTTTAATATCAATATTTATTCATATATTTATGTTGTTTTGATCAAACAGGCCTTGACAATTATAATAACTCAGTTCAAGGTTTTTTTTTTTAACATTTATAGTCATAATTTTCGTTTTCTTTTTCTTTTTCTTTTTTTTTTTTTTGACAAGGTCTCACTATGTCACCCAGGCTGGAGTGCAGTGGCATGATCATGGCTCACTGCAGCCTCAATTCCTAGACTCAAACAATCCTCCTACCTCACCCTGCTAAGTAGCTGGGACTACAGGTGGGTGCCATGAAGGCTGACTAATTTTTAAAATTTTTTTGAGGGGACAGGGTGTCAGTATGTTGCTCAGGCTGTTCTCAAACTCTTGGGCTCAAGGGATCCTCCCGCCTCAGCCTGCCAAAGTGTTGGATTACAGGCTTGAGCCACACACTTGGCCAGAACTTTTTGTTGTTGTTGTTGAGACAGAGTTTTGCTCTTTGTTGCCCAGGCTGGAGTGCAGTGGCATGATCTTGGCTCACTGCAACCTCCGCCTCCCAGGTTCTAGTGATTCTCCTGTCTTAGCCTCCCGAGTAGCTGGGATTATAGGTGCTCACCACCACACTCAGCTAATTTTTGTATTTTTAGTA
>NW_012103654.1:1941853-1956956 GCF_000951045.1 Mandrillus leucophaeus | reverse complement strand
GGTTTCACCGTGTTAGCCAGGATGGTCTCGATCTCCTGACCTCGTGATCCGCCCGTCTCGGCCTCCCAAAGTGCTGGGATTACAGGCTTTAGCCACCGCGCCCGGCCAAAATTAGGAGTTTGAGACTAGCCTTGGCAACATAGTAAGACCCCGTCTCTACAAAAAACAAAATTTATTTATAATTAGACTGGAGTGGTAGTGCGTATCTGTAGTACCAGCTACTTGGAAGGCTGAGACAGGAGGATCTCTTGAGTCCAGGAGTTCGAGGTTAGAGTGAGCTATGATCGTACCACTGCACTCCAGTGACAGAGGGTGACTCTGTCTCCAAAAAAAAAAAAAAAAAAAGGCAGTCTCTTTTGAATTTTGCTGATTTAAGGTAGTGTCTGAGAATCTAATATATTTTAAATATAGTAATCAAGCTTAGTTTTGGTATGCTAATACTTAGTTGAGATTTAGGGAGATGTAGCAGTTATTTTCACCTCTTGAAGGCCTGCCTCAGTAACTTCTACTAGTGTTTCAAGAAGCTACTAGAATTTCTAACAATTTTCTTGTATCCACTAGATTACATATTCATCAACTTGCCACCCCTCAGGCACACTGAGAATTCCATAGTCATGATAGCAATTTCATAAAAGATGGCAACGATACTTTAAACATCCTTAACAAAAACTTCCAGAAATGAAGATGAAACTCTTCCAAACATTTGTGATCAACCAACATAAAATTTCCCTCAAACTCTGAAATATTACTCTTGCAGCGAGAGCCATAAGAATGACTGTGCTGTCGTTCTGTGTTCACAAAAGTGGTGGGTCAGTTAGTGTGGCTGGAGAAGGAAAAATGTACAAGTTCCTTTGGAGAAACTGCTCAAAGTAGTTGCACTACTTACAGTGGTTCAGTAATATTTTTTATTTCTTTTTTTTCTTTTTCTTTTCTCCTTTTTTTAAAAAAACCTTTTTCCTTAGAGATCCTTGCTCTGAGGGTCAGTAATATTATCTGCACATAGAAAGATGGTCAGCACAAGTGAGGAAGGCAAGTTGTTCTCCTGTTGGTGAAATAAGAATCAGGTCATTATTTTGGCTTGGTAAGTTTTTTGACTGAGGTATATTTGCCCAGGCCAGTCACATTCAGTGCTGCACATTGCAAAGTTATTATGCCTCACTGGTCAGTGGAACAGTTAGGCTCATTGAACAAGTACAATTCAGGTACAGCCTATTTTTTTCTTCTATTTAAGTAACCTGACCTAACAGCCATGAGATTCTGTTGTTGACTCTTAAATTCAGGATTTTCAGGTTTGCTTAAGAGACGTAAATGATCAATTTGTGATTCAGAGATCTCTTCTTTCTCACATGCTCCACGTTTCTTTGGTTAATAGATTGACATCTCCATAGACATCCACAAATGATGAGCACCAGTCACACGTAATTTTACCATAGAGGATTTCAGTATTTGTGTTGTGAGGACTTGAGAAAAGTATTTAATATCTCTGTTATCCTGGTTTTCTCATTTGTATAATGGAACTAATACAGAATTGTAGTAATCTCATAGGTTTGTTGTGAAGATTTAATGAGATAATCTACGTAAAGCACTTAGCTCAGTGCCTGGTAAATATAAACCAACAAGTTAATTTATTCATCATATTTAAATACTTTCTACCTGCCATACAGGAGTCAATATTGTGAGCGAAAATAGGTACAGTCCCTCCTTTCATGAAGCTTGCAATCTAATGGGGGAGGTCGATTATCTAATAATCACAAAAACACCTGTGAAAAGGAGGGGTGGGTAGGGAAAGGAAAGAAGGGAGGAAGGGGAAATGGAAAGGACATGGCCCTTTGGAGCTTATACAGATTGAGCATCCCAAATCCAAAATCCGAAAGGGTATAACATCTAAAATTTTTTTTTTTTTTTTTGAGATGGAGTCTCACTCTGTCGTCCAGGCTGGAGTGCAATGGCGAGATCTCAGCTTACTGCAACCTCTGCCACCTGCGTTGAAGCAATTTTCCTGTCTCAGCCTCCTGAGTACCTGGGACTGCAGGCGCGTGCCACCATGCCTGGCTAATTTTTGTATTTTTAGTAGAGATGGGGGTTTCACGATGTTGGTCAGGCTGGTCTCAAACACCTGCCTCAGCCTCCCAAAGTGCTAGGATTACAGGTGTGAGCCACCGTGCCTGGCCTAAAATCTAAAACTTTTTGAGCACTGACATGAAGTTTAAAATAAACGCTCTTTGGAGCATTTTGGATTTCAGATTTTGGAATGTTTAACCGGTAAGTATAATGCAAATGCCTGGTGCTGTGGCCCATGCCTGTAATCCCAGCACTTTGGGAAGCTGAGGTGGGAATTGCTTGAGCCCAGCCTAGGCAACATAGTGACACCTGTCTTGAAAAATAAAAAGTAAAAAAAAATTTTACATAAATCGTAATGCAAATATTCCCAAATCCGAAAAAAATCTGAAATGCAAAATGCTTTCAGTCCCAAGTGTTTTTAAACTGTAATAGAAAAATGTGACCCAGTTCTTTGTTCTTCTTGTTGTTGTTGATATGGAGTCTCACTCTGTTGCCCAGGCTGGAGTGCAGTGGCAAGATCTCAGCTCACTGCAAGCTCCGTCTCCTGGGTTCACACCATTTTCCTGCCTCAGCCTCCCCAGTAGCTGGGACTATAGGTGCCTGCCACCATGCCCGGCTAATTTTTTGTATTTTTAGTAGAGACAAGGTTTCACTGTGTTAGCCAGGATGGTCTCGATCTCCTGATCTTGTGATCCACCCGCCTCTGCCTCCCAAAGTGCTGGGGACCGAGTTCTTTAGAGTGATCAGAGACCTCCCTGGGAAAGTGACTCTTGAGCCCAAGGATGATTAGGAGTGAACTAGGTGAAGTGGAGAAGAAAGATGGCTTTCCATCCTGTGCAAAGACCCGCAGAGGAAGAGGTCATCACAGGTGTGAAGGGCGGAAAACAAGCCCAAATGGCTGGAACAATTGAGGAGAACAGGATGTGAGATGAGGTAGGTGTGAGATGTGGTGGGTAGGATCCAGGGGGCAGGGCCGTGTGGCAGTGGTGAGGTTATCTTTTTGATAAGAACAATGGGAAGCAGCTAAAGGGCTTGAATGAAGTAGGAGGAAGGGGCAGTGTCAAGTAACAGGATCAAATTTGAATTTTAATGTTTTTTTTAATTTATAAAGAGGTTTAATTGGCTCATGGTTCTTCAGGCTGTACATGAATCATAGTGCTGACATCTGCTTCTGGTGAGGGCCCCAGGAAGCTTCCAAATCATGGTGGAACGTGAAGGGGAGCCAGCACAGCACCTGGTGAGAGCAGGAGTAGGAGTGACGTCATCTTAGCTGCAGCGAATGGATACGAAGACGACGAGAGGATATAGAGGCTATTACAAGAGACAGTGAAAGCTTGGACTAGATCGATAATAGTAAAAGTGGAGAGAACTGAACACATATGAGAGATATTTAGGCGGGATAATTGATAGAAGTTGGTGATGGATTGGATAGGGGGATTTAGAAAGAGCAAAGTGTTGAGGATAACGTCTAGGTTTCTGACACCATACACTGAGACAGGTGACATCAAAAGAAGAAAGCTTGGGAAGTAAATTATGCATTCACTTTTCAAAATCTGATTTTGAGGTTCTTTGAAGACATATAAGAGCACATTAAATAAGCTGGAGCTCATAGGATATGTATATATCATAAGCACACATATATGACTATATACTCACACATACATCTGTGTAATCTGCATATAGTTGGTGAGTTATTCAACTATAAGATGGAGATGCTGACCCTATTTCATAGTGATGTTGTAAGAATTGAGTGGAGATGAGTACATAACATATGAAGTCTATATGAGTAACTGTGCTGGACAAAGAGCAAGGAAAAGAAAAACCTAGTAGTTAAAGAGGAATATGGAAATGCTTGAGACAGTGCTGCAAGGTGTGTCAGATCAGCAGCAGCCCGAATCTAGTGTGATAAACAAACCAGTCTGGTATATATTGCTTTTGAGGATTGATTTCTATATTCTGTTAGCCACTTAATACAGGTGTTTTCTAGATGAATAGTTATTGAATCTGAGGGCTGGAAAGGCTTTTCTTTTCTTTTTTTTTTTTTTAAATTCTTGAGACAAAGTCTCGCTCTGTCACCCAGGCTGGAGTGCAGTGGCATAACCTTGGCTCGCTGCAATCTCCACCTCCGGGGTTCAAGCAATTCTCCTGCCTCAGCTTCCAGAGTAGCTGGGATTACAGGCGTGTGCTACCACGCCCAGCTAATTTTTGTATTTTTAGTAGAGATGGGGTTTCACCATGTTGACCAGGGTGGTCTCAAACTCCTGACCTCAGGTGATCTGCCCACCTCGGCCTCCTAAAGTGCTGGGGTTAAAGGTGTGAGCCACCAGACCCAGCCTGGAAAGGCTTTTATCAATACTAATTACAGCATTATTCAAGAGAAGTTTTCATGGAAATTTATGAACATCTATTGAGGATCATTAGTCTAGCTTGGTAAGGTCAGAAAAAAATTGCTGGAACTTGAAAGTAGTGGATGACCACAGGAAAAAAGTGAGAAGGTGTTTTCTAGGAGAACTGAAGAGTACAGAGACCATAAAAAACAGAGACATAAACACATGACTGCAAAGTAAAATCATCTTGGAATTAACATTTGGGGAGTGACAGATGATATTGGACAAGCAGGGTCAAATGATGGAGAACAACTAAGTAGTGGGAACCCACTGAAAGATCTTAAGCAAGGAAATGACATGATTAGACTTCTTTTTAAATGGAAAGGTTTCCACCATCGTATAAACCAGAGAATGGAACTGAAGACTAGAGAGACAAGGGTGTCAGTTATGATGTTATTGCAATAGAACAGGAAGGGATGAAAGCTTGAAGTCCAGCAGGCATTTAGAGAATAGTCTGGATTGGAGATATTCAGATATATATTTGGGAATTACCAGTTTATAAGAGGTTAAGTAAAATCAGAGGAAGTAAAGGGAACTATGAAGACCATGCATCATGAGAAGAGAGAGAGAACTTAGAATTTTGTGACGGCCAGGTGCAGTGGCTCATGCCTGTAGTCCTACCACTTTGGGAGGCTGAGGCAGGCAGATCACTTGAGCCCAGGAGTTCGAGACAAGTCTGGTCAACATGGTGAAACCTCATCTCTACTAAAAATACAAAAATCAGCCAGGCATGGTGGCACATGCCTATAATCCCAGATACTTGGGAGGCTGAGGTACGAGAATTGTCTAAACCTGGGAGGCGGAGGTTGCAGGGAGTTGAGATTGTGTCGCTGCACTCCAACCTGGGCAACAGAGCAAGATTCTGTCTCAAAAATAAATAAATAAATAAATAAACAAATAAATAGAAAAAGAAAAAGAATTCTGTGAGACAGCATCATTTAAGGAGCAGGTACAAGAAGGGGATCCTGAGGAGATCTCACATCTAATAATTCTCATTTTCAAAAGTTCTTTTTTATATATCCATCTTAGGTCTTTCATGCTTTAATCAAAGTCTGTTTCTTCTGTTCACTCTCCAGTTGAGAAAGAAAGCAGCTGTTCATCATCTTGCATATAACAACCCTTCCTGGGCTTAAATACTGTTATTAAGAAACCTAGTAGTCTGATCTAAATTGGGCTAAATAATTTCTAGCTCCTATTTTTCCAACCCTTTAATCATCTCTGTGACTGTCTGTTGAATCCCTTCCACTTTCTGCACATCCCTCTTTAAGTTGTGGAGTCTGTTGCTGGACATTGAACTTTCAAGATTCACTATGAGGCTCATGGGAGGATTTTCTTAAATTTCTTATGTAATAACCTAATGTCTCCCAGTGCTATACTTGGAGTGCTCCATGTTTACTAGGATTTTTCATGAACCAGTTTATTTTGGTTACTTATGTCTAACTGGCTAAAGTAAGTTTTTGTATTTATTGTTAACTTTAAATCTCTGTTGTGACATTTCAAAGATATAATTTTCAATACCCTTATGTGGTTGAATGACATAAGTTGGTCTAATCCTGTTCTCATGGATGTCACTTGGGGTAGGAGGTAAGAGCTCTGCATGGACTCCAGGTATGTGCATAGATGACATAGACTATGGTATTTTTCTTCTCCTGTTCTTGTTTAACCTGAAAATCAGATTCAAGTGTAAATGTGAAGTAACCTCCCTTATTTCATGTACCTCACTGTATTGCTCATTGACTGCTCACATGTCTGTCTCTTATTCCACTTTGAGCTTCTTGGAGAAGGAGCATGATCCTGGTTGTCTTATATTTCCAGTCCACTTTTTACCTCAAGGAGAGTCACATTGGATGCCTGTCTTAAGTGTGAAAAGGAAAGTCTTGACCAGCAATGGCACTAGAATTTCATCTTGCTTGTTGGCTCCAATTGAATAGTACTAACTTAGTTATTGCTGAGTTATGTGATGTTAAGGATTCTGAAGCAGATTACTGGCTCATCCAAAAAATGCTATGGCAAATTGACATTGTTGGGAATTGGAATTGTGAATTGTGGTGGCAAATTGTTTACTGTGGACAAGAAACATAAAAGAGAAGGTATAAGTAGGCTGTATTTGTCATAAACAACAACAACAACAGGAATTATATCTTCATTCCTAACAGATGCATTGGTCCTAGGCTAGTTACAGACTACCCTGATGAGAAAGAAAACAGCACTTTGTTCAGTTTATAGACCATAGCAAAGACAACAGAAAATCTTAGAGGTCATGGCCCTACTAAAATATCCACCCACCCACTCATTTGCCCAATTACATAAGGTCTATTTTTAGTAACTCTTGGAATTTGGGTGAGTACTAATCTGCATGGTTGTCACACATGGTTCTGAAATGTTACTGTAAGTTTTGTTCATGGTTCTTTCCTGAAGCTCCTCAGAAAATAGTTTCAATTTGACTTAAAAGTAAACAAAAATCATAAGAGTTTTTTGTTTGTTTCTTTGTTTGGGATTTCTTTTGGAAATTAATCAAAGAATTCAGCTGCCACTTTGAAAGTTCCACAAGAGATCTGGTAATATTGGTAAATTGTTATGTTGACAGCATATTGTCAAATGATACATTAATAAAGAAACAGGCCAGGCGCGATGGCTCACACCTGTAATCCTAGCACTTTGGGAGGCCGAGGCCGGTGGATCACCTGAGGTCAGGAGTTTGAGACCAGCATGGCCAAAATGTTGAAACTTCGTCTCTACTAAAAATACAAAAATTACCCTGGCATGGTGGCGTGTGCCTGTTATCCCAGCTACCCGGGAGGCTGAGACAGGAGAATTGCTTGAACCTGGGAAGCGGAGTTTGCAGTGAGCCAAGATCATGCCACTGCACTCCAGCCTGGGCCACAGAGTGAGACTCTGTCTCAAAAGAAAAAAAAAAAAAGAAACAACTAGAACACTGAAAATATTATGACATCTTTGTGAGGCAGGTAGAGTTTGGCATAAAAGCTGAATGAAGTAGAACATACTGAAGAATTAGTATGTTGGGGGTATTGTTGAACCCCTGGAATATAAGAAATAGTACTGAAGAACTGTCAGTATATTCAATCTTAGATACTTTTGTGTATTTGCTTGTTTTTTTGTTGCTGTTCTGCGCTTCTTCACTTAACATGAGCCTCCATGGCCAAGTGCGGTGGCTCATGCCTGTAATCCCAGCACTTTGGGAGGCCAAGACGGGTGGATCACGAGGTCAGGAGGTCGAGACCATCCTGGCTAACACGGTGAAACCCCGTCTCTACTAAAAATACAAAAAAAAAAAAAAATTAACAGGGCGTGGTGGTGGGTGCCTGTAGTCCTAGCTACTCTGGAGGCTGAGGCAGGAGAATAGCATGAACCCGGGAGGCAGAGCTTGCAGCGAGCCAAGATCACGCCACTGCACTCCAGCCTGGGCAACAGAGCGAGACTTCGTCTTAAACAAAGAGACAAACAAAAAAACCATGAGCCTCCATGTCTAGGCTTTGGAGAACAATTTCAAAGATACATAAATCAGTGATAAATCTAGTAGGTGGACCCTTTCATGAATGGGTACTACATCTAAAGTCCACAGTTAATGGCAGAGAGAAGCCTGTAAAAGTACAACTTCACGGTGGGTTGAGAGAAAATTCTCTCAGCCTACATTATTTCTGAGTTACGTGACCCATTGATTTTAATTATCACAAATATGGTAATGACATCAAATCTACAGCTGCACCCCAAACCTTTCTCAATACCTGCTGACTGTCTGCTACATGTATCCTCCACCTACCTCTTAACCTCAGCAAGCCTAAAATCACCGAAGTTACCACTTCCCTTCAAACCTACTCCTTTTCCAGTATTCTCTATTGCACTTGGTGTTGATACTATGCCTCACAATAGTCTTGCACTCTTCCATTTTCCATATTTCCCACATTCATCCAACCACCAAGTCCTGCCAATTATACCTACTAATTATAATTAGCTCTTGAATCCTTTTCCTACTCTGCCTCTGCTGTTACTGCCCTGGTTTGGCCTATCATCCTCTCCTATCCCAAATACTGCAGCAAACCTATTAACTAGTCTTCTTCTTTTTTTTTTTTTTTTGTTAAGACGGAGTCTCATTGTCACCCAGGCTGGAGTGCAGTGGCGTGATCTCGACTCACTGCAACCTCCGCCTCCTGAGTTCAAGCGATTCTCCTGCCTCAGCCTCCCAAGTAACTGGGACTACAGGCATACTCCACCACGCCCAGCTAATTTTAGTATTTTTAGTGGAGACGGGGTTTCACCATGTTGGCTAGGATGGTCTCGATCTCTTGACCTTGTGATCTGCCTGCCTCGGCCTCTCAAATTGCTGGGATTACAGGCGTGAGCCACCATACCCGGCCAACTAATCTATTCTAATCTCTGGTCTGCCCTTATCTATATGTTTTAATTTTGTTTCCATATGTTATTTGTTTGGATTTTTTTTTTTTTTTTTTTTTTTTTTTTTATGGAGTTTTGGTCCTCTCACCTCAGTCTCCCTAAGTGTTGGGACTACAGGCCTGCACTAGCATGAATGTTTTTTTTTTTTTTTTTTTTTTTTTTTGAGAGATGAAGTCTCACTGTGTTGCCCCGGCTGGTCTTGAACTTCTGGGCTCAAGAGATACTCTCACCTCAGCTTCCCAAAGTGTTGGGATTACAGGCATGAACCACTGCACCCAGCCATTTTTCCCTGTTTTAAAAGCTCATTGACTCCTCATTGCTTGTAAGATAAAGTTCAAGCTTCTTGACATGGAATTCAAGAATTCTGTGATCTGCCCCTATCAAACTTTATATTTTAATCTCTCATCCTCCTCCACTTCTTCTCTTTCTACTTGTTCTCTAATAATGGTGCTGTTTCTCTGCTATTCCTATCTGGAACACTCTACCCTGCCTCTTTCTACCCTCTTCCTCATCATTTAGCTAATTCCTAACCATTCTTTTATAAAACCTGTCTTAGTTACTATCTCTTCCTAGAAAGTCTTCCTACCTACCTACCTACCTACACACATACACCTTTGTGCCTTTATGCCTTTATAATTCTCAGGATTCATGTTGCTCTTTGCCCTTCCTAAATTATTTTAACATGTCTATACACATATTTGTCTGCACTACCATACTATGAACTCTCTAGACGGATATCATGTCGTAGTTACCTCTGTATCCACAACACACTAGCATAGTGTCTTACACTGGTATTCTTGTTTTTTTGTTTTTTGGTTTTTGGTTTGTTCGTTGGTTTTTGAGACAGAATCTTACTCTGTTGCCCAGGCTGGAGTTCAGTGACACTGTCTCAGCTCTTTGCAACTTCCACTCCCAGGTTCAAGTGATTCTCCTGCCTCAGCCTCCCAAGTAGCTGGGATTACAGGTGCATGCCACCACACCCAGCTAATTTTTGTATATTTATTAGAGACAGGGTTTTGCTATGTTGGCCCGGCTGGTCTCAAACTCCTGACCTCAGATGATCTACCCACCTCGGCCTCCCAAAGTGCTGGGATTACAGGCGTGGGCCATAGTGCCTGGCCTACACTGGTAATCTTAATTGTTGTTGTTGTTGTAGAGACGGTCTCCCTATGTTGCCAAGGCTGGTCTTGAGCTCCTGGGCTCAAGCAGTCCTCCCACCTCGGCCTCGCAAAGTGCTGGGATTACAGGTGTGAGACTGTTAGAATAATCAGTGTAAAAAGAAGAAAATTGCGGGCCGGGTGTGGTGGCTCACACCTGTAATCCCAGCACTTTGGGAGGCCAAGGTGGGCAGATCACGATGTCAGGAGATCGAGACCATCCTGGCTAACACAGTGAAACCCCGTCTCTACTAAAAATACAAAAAATTAGCCAGGCGAGGTGACAGGTGCCTGTAGTCCCAGCTACGCGGGAGACTGAGGCAGGAGAATGGCGTGTACCAGGGAGGCAGAGCTTGCAGTGAGCCGAGATCGCACCACTGCACTCCAGCCTGGGCGACAGAGTGAGACTCCGTCTCAAAAAAAAAAAAAAAAAAGAAGAAAATTGCTAGTCATGCCCCGGTCTTTCCTTCATTGAGAGTCTTCAATAAAACAGATCATCTAAGTTCTAAAAACACACATTTTTCTCCCTGTAGTACTAAAACTATTTCCATTTTGAATGAAAAATTTTAAATATAGTTTATAATATTTCCATTTTTCCTAAATTATCTCCTAGTCTCCCCCAAAACTTGATAACCAAGACTCTAATAAAATGAACTGACAAGATGAATTTTTTTCATCTGCAGACGTTGGCATCTCTGCCTCCCTTTGCCTAGTAACTTTCCCTGTTTAGTCCCTAGATTAATCAATTATTTTCTCAGTTACCACATTTTATGTTTGTGTTTGTTAGACTTTATGCAAATGTACTTGTGGAAGGATTTTATTGAAAAGCCACAAACATTTTATAAGACAACTACAGTTTTTAACCATCCAATTTTAAACCTTTATTGATATTTTTGGTTTTAAAAAGGAAGTCATGGAAATACTTCTTTGCTTATTTTGGAGTACCTGCTGAATCTTAACAATTCATTCTTTGAATATTTTGGTTATTGTGCATTCTATTTTTTACTAGAAGACAGGTTCTTCATATTGTGCTCACTGAAAATTGGAGTGAGCTCTCCTTTAATACAAGCATATGACCATTCCTAAAATACCTACCTGCCAGGCTGTAATTGATTAGTGGGGTGTTGGATCAATGTTAGTGCTTTCGGAGAGTTCAGTGAGTGAGAGAATGCTAAGAAATCAAAGAGACCACAGTTGCTGTATTAGAGTTCTCTATTGTTCCATTTAATTTTTACCATGGACAAATTTAAAATAAGATTGTTTAATGTAAAATTTACTTTTCATGGCTAAGGGACAACCTGAGTAAAAATGTGCCTCTTTCTTCAAATCACATGAGACAAAAAGATGTTCTCTGTCTTTTAAAATATATGTAATTATGCCTTCTGTGCCACTTGCTATGAGATGTTTTTCACACTCATTCTCTTGCATTTTGATAAAAGTAAAAAATCTTGAAAGATTCAAGAATTTTACGTAAGTTTATACTTCTTTTAACTAATTTATATGGTCAGAATAATAGTCCTATGAATATCATTCATTCTTTTTTTTTTTCCTTGAGACAGAGTCTCACTGTGTCCACCCAGGCTGGAGTACAGTGACTCAATCTCGGCTCACTGCAACCTCCACCTCCTGGGTTCAAGCGATTCTCCTGCCTCAGCCTCCCGAGTACCTGGAATTATAGTCGCACACCACCACGCCCAGCTAATTTTTGTATTTTTGGTAGAAACAGGGTTTCACCATGTTGGCCATGCTGGTCTCAAACTCCTGACCTCGGGTGATCCAGCCTCCTTGGCCTGCCAAAGTGTTGGGATTACAGGCGTGAGCCACCACGTCGAGCCATTCATTCTTGATAGATATGTATGAAATAAGCAAACAAAGCCACCAATCAATGACATGAGAAAGATGATATGTTTTAAAATTTCTGTACAATATTTTAAATATGTTATGGTGTGCACCTGTTGTTTTATCTATCAAGTGCTTGTTCTGGGAACTGCCCCTCACTGACTTTTTTTTTTTTTTTTTTTAAACTTTCATTCTCAAAGGAGATGATCCCTCCCTGATTGTTAACGGAGCTGCCGATTCTCCCGTGACACTGTTGGTCACAGGGGTGGGCACTTGAAACAAACTGGGCTGGTGAATCCTAGTCTTTTGATCTAGAAAATAGGGTCATATGGTGTCACCATCTTTATAGAAAGAAAAGGCAATATAGTCAGTCCCTTTTAATGGCTGAGATTATAAGATGTAAGTCTGAATGATATTTGTGGTACTGTAGCTGTTTAAAGTGTAAGTTCTGAACTTGAAGAGGCTTCTACTGGCCAAAGATAGGACAATTTGAGCATCAATAAAAATATGAGCACCCAAGGCAGGTGGATCACTTGAGCCCAGAAGTTTGAGGCTAACCTGGGCAACATGGCAAAACCCCATCTCTACTATAGAGACAAAAAAATTAGCAAGCTATGGTGGCACACACCTGTAGTCCCAGTTACTCAGGAGGCTGAGGTAGAAGGATCACTTGAGCCTGGGAAGTTGAGGCTGCAGTGAGCCATAATCATGCCATTGGATGATTATGGGCAAATGGAGTCAGACCCTGTCTCAACTCATTATTTTGAACACTAGTTAATAAAGGGAAAGAACTAAGGATTTATCCTGCCTTCCTTGTATTTACTATACATTAAGGTAACTAAATAGTTTTTTTGTTTGTTTTTGTTTTTATAGAGTCGGGGTCTTGCTTTGTTGTCCAGGCTGGTCTCAAACTCCTCAGCTCAAACAGTCCTCCCACCTCAGCCTCCCAAATTGCTGGGATTACAGGTGGGAGCCACTGTGCCTAGCCACTAAATAATTAATGAAGAAAGTTCTTTCGTGATAGAGTTATTCTACCTAATAAAGGAAGAGCGAATGATAGACTAGATTACCCTCTGTTGCAGACTCGTAATGAAACAATGGATGATCTGAACTGTCCGATACAATATCTACTAGTTGTCCATGGCTTTGAGCACTTGAAATGTTGCTGGTTTAAATTGAAATGTGTTATAAGCAGTGGCAGGCTGGCAAATGTTTAATGACTGACTCTCTGAAAAGAACAAAACCCTGATTTGTGTTGCTCACCATGGTATGAATACTCCCACCATATCCAATTTTGAGCTCCCAACGAGATGTCATTGAATGTAGAGTTGAGATAAAATGCTTACAATGGACTCTCATTTAGCCAGTCAAGCTGGCTGCAGCACCCACTGGCTGTGAGTGAAAAAATCACACCAGACTTTGGAAACTTAAATGAAAAAAGAATATAAAATACCTTTTTAATAATTTTATCTTGGCTGGGTGCAGTGGCCCACACCTGTAATCCCAGAACTGTGGAGGCCACGGCAGGAGGATCACTTGAGTCCAGAAGTTTGAGACCAGCTGGGCAAGATGGCAAAACCCTGTATCTACTAAAAATACAAAAAATAGCTGGGCGTATTGGTGTATCCCTGTGGTCCCAGCTACTTGGGAGGGTGAGGTGGGAGGATCTCTGGAGCCCAAGAGACAGAGGCTGCAATGAGCCAAGATCATGCCACCGCACTCTAGCCTGGGTGACAGAGTGAGACCCTATCTCAATATTTTTTATCTTGATAACATGTTAAAATAATAATATTTGGGATATATCAAACTAAATAATATTATGAAAATAAATTTCACCTGTTTTAACTTAGTTTTTAGCTTTTTATACTTTCAACTTTTATTTTAGATTCTGTTTTTAACATTTTTTTTTTTTTGAGACTTGCTCTGTCACCCAGGCTGGAGTAAAGTGGCGTGATCTCGACTTACTGCAACCTCTGCATCCCGGGTTCAAGCGATTCTCCTTCCTCAGCCTCCCGAGTGGCTGGGACCACAGACACTCGCCACCATGCCAGGCTAAGTTTTGCATTTTTTTAAAGTAGAGATGGAGTTTCACCATATTGGCTAGGCTGGTCTCGAACTCCTTGTGATCCGCCTGCCTCAGCCTCCCAAAGTGCTGGGATTACAGGCGTGAGCCACCGTACCTGGCTTGTTTTTAACTTTTTAAAATGGTAGTACTAGTCTGGGCATGGTGGCTCATGCCTGTAGTCCCAGCGCTTCAACGTAGCAATATCCTACCCCTGTCTCTACCAAAAAATATATATATATATTAGCCAGGAGTGGTGTGTTGCACACCTGTGGTTTTAGGTACTTGGGAGGCTGAGGCAAGAGGATCGCTTAAGCCCAGGAGTTCAAGGCTACAGTGAGCTGTGATTATGCCACTGCACTCTAACCTGGAAATAGAGCAAGACCTTGTCTCAAAAAAATAAAAAATAAAAATAAAGTAAGAATACTAGAAATTTTAAATTATGTGTGTGTCTCACATTAAATTTCTTTCTTTTTTTCTTTTTTTTTTTTTTTGAGATAGTCTTGCTCTGTTGCCCAGGCAGGAGTGCAGAGGCACGATCTTGGCTCACTGCAACCTCTACCTCCTGGGTCCAAGTGATTCTCCTGCCTCACCCTCCCAAGTAGCTGAGACTACAGGTGTGCACCATCACACTCAGCTAATTTTTGTATTTTTAGTAGAGACAGGGTTTCACCATGTTAGCCAGGCTGGTTTCAAACTCCTGGCCTTAAGTCATCTGCCCACCTTGGCCTCCCAAAGTTGGGATTACAGGCATTAACCACTGCATCTGTCCAAAATTTCTTTGGGCAGTGCTGCTCTAGACAGCAATCATCACTAACTGCCAATACATCAGAGAGATAGTATGTGTCTCCTAATGGAAGTATTAACACCAGCTTTGAAGCAGTCTTTTCAAAGAAATAAACCTGTGCAATATCAAGCCTCTAAGATAAATTACTAGGTTGCAGGAAATACAGGGGATAGAGGAGCATGTTAAATGAAATGCTACAGTCAGCAAAATCCAGGATGTAGGATATGTTGTAAGATCACTTTCTTCAATATATTGCAAGGGGGGTGAAAGAGAAATGAAGGGAAAGTATACAGTGGAGGAAGCTTAAGAGGCCACCAACCAATTGTAATTTTTTTTTTTTTTTTTTGAGACGGAGTCTGGCTCTGTTGCCCAGGCTGGAGTGCAGTGGCCGGATCTC
>NW_012103654.1:1940163-1941005 GCF_000951045.1 Mandrillus leucophaeus | reverse complement strand
CACACGCCTGTAGTCCCACTACTCAGGAGGCTGAGGCAGGAGAATTGCTTGAACCCAGAAGGTGGAGGTTGCAGTGAGCCGAGATCATGCCACCGTACTCCAGCCTGGGAGACACAGCAAGACTCCATCTCAAAAAAAAAGAAAAAGAAAAGAAAAGAAAATTAATTAATATAAAAGAAAGTGGCTCATGCCTGTAATCGCAGCACTTTGGAAAGCCAAGGCGGGAGGATCGCTTGATGCCAGGAGTTCAAGACTGGCCTGGGCAACACAGCAAGACTCTGTCTCAATGATAAAAATAAAAATAATAATAATAATAATAAAGAAAGTAAAGAAGGAAGTTGATATGCAAAGAAACAGAGACTTGGAACTGTGGGAACTGATGTGATTCAGGTCTCTGGGTCCAGTTCCCTAAGATTCACATTACTACTCTCTATAAAACACTCCAGTATCCTCCTAATCAATTTCTCTTTTTGCTTGAGCTGGTTCACATTGTGTCTTTGTGATGTGCAAGTCACACAGTTCAAACTAATAGATAAACGTATACTCTCACCCTAATATCCTATTAGATATTTGAAGCTTTTTTGTCTGTTCTGGGACCAGCCAGTCTTTGATTACTTTTCTGGAGTTGCTACTTGGGCTCCAGGTTGGTCGCCTCTCAATTTGAATAAGTTATTCCACATTTAGCTTAAAATTTAGAAGTTTGCCTTCATTGGGTAGACCGATTATTAATCTTAAAAAGGCTAACTTGCGGCCGGGCGCGGTGGCTCAAGCCTGTAATCCCAGCACTTTGGGAGGCCGAGATGGGCGGATCACGAGGTCAGGAGATCGAGACCATCCTGGCT
>NW_012103654.1:1939480-1940113 GCF_000951045.1 Mandrillus leucophaeus | reverse complement strand
AGGATGGTCTCGATCTCCTGAACTCGTGATCCGCCCGTCTCGGCCTCCCAAAGTGCTGGGATTACAGGCTTGAGCCACCGCGCCCGGCCACCACTTGTAATTTATGGACCTTTTTTAGTTTGAAAAACTAAATAATCCAGTGAAGATGGGGCGAAATTGGTGGGGATATATATGAAACCAAAGTGAGCGTAAGTTGAGGATTGTCATAGCAAGATGATGAGTCCACACACAGAGACTAATACTAATTGTATTAGTCTCTCTACTTCTGAAAAATTAGAGTGTATATGCTAGCACTGTACTGCTTGGGTTTGAATCCTGGCTCTACCACTTCTTAACCTTATGACCCCGTGCCTCAGTTTCTCCATCCATAAAAAGGAAATGTTGGTTGTATCTACTTCATAGGTTATGAAAATAAAATTAATTAAGGCTGGGCACAGTGGCTCATGCCTGTCATCCCAGCACTTTGGGAGGACAAGGCAGGTGGATCACCTGAGGCCAGGGATTTGAGACCAGCCTGGCCAACATAGGGAAACTCCATCTCTACTAAAAATACAAAAATTAGTCGGAGATGGTGGCACACGCCTGTAGTCCCACTACTCAGGAGGCTGAGGCAGGAGAATTGCTTGAACCCAG
>NW_012103654.1:1891262-1938605 GCF_000951045.1 Mandrillus leucophaeus | reverse complement strand
GACTCCGTCTCAAAAAAAAAAAAAAAAAAAAAAAAAGGCTAACTTGCCTTCTCTATGATTTCATTTAAATTAATAGATTTAAGGTGTTATAACTTCCAGTAGTTGTACGTCTGAAATAACAGGACTCTATTTTTTTAAATTCTCTGGACTAGTTATCTCCAAAGTATCATGATCCATTGGAGTACATGAAGACATAGTTATCATTTTTATTTCTATTTATTTTATCCATACAATAAATCAATAATTGCTAATATTTAATGTAGAGATTGACAGTATTTTATCATTTGTAAATAAATACAATTTATCGGGCTACTTACTAATTTTTTTTTTGCTCATAGGCATGACAAATCTAAAAAACAGTTTAGAGATCACTGTCATCAGCCAATGAGTTTTAAACCTTCCTTCAGCACAACTGGCTGATATTCCCAGCCCCAACCGCATTCTTCCAATGGCTTACTTCTTCAAATTGAATTTATGATATTAACGCCTATACACTTATCACTCCATCTGGGTTCCTAATCCCATTAACTAACACCAGGTTATTATTTACGTTAGAAATATGACCAGTCATTCCAGAAACTTGTCCTTCAAACTCTTATCCAATCAATCACCAAATACTATCTGTTCTACCTCTTATATATTTCTTGAGTCCTCCAGTTCTCTCTACCAATGGGATACATTATCAAGTCTCACCTCCTTATTGTAATGACCCTTCCTAAGAAGTATTTCTGCATTCAGATTGGTTTCTCTCTATTTTGTGCTCTACCATGAAGACATATGAGCTCTTTAAAATATAAATCTGGTCTTGCCCCTCGGTTTAAGCCTCTCATTCAGTGTCTACCCATTGCTCTCAAGATAAAGCTCAAAATCTTTAAGTTCTTGCATGATCTCCCTGATCTCCACCTCCCCACTCTTTTCATCATGTTCTATCCAAAGTGTTCCCCTTCCAGTTCTTCCAACACCATACTGCTTTTTCTGCCTTGAGACCTGTGAATGCTCATAACCTCCTTCCTTGCCTAACAAACTCCTATTTACCTTGCATGTTCCAACTTAAATATCAATCGCCAAGGATGCTCCAAAGTAGCTCAGGTCTAACTCTCAAAACAGGCTGTGTTTTTCTTTCAAAGCACGTATATATTAATATCTACCTGTTCCACCAGCGTGTAAGATTCAGCAGAGCAGGAATGATACCCACAATGCCAAGCGCAGCATCTGACACCGAGTAAGTACTAGTGAGTATTTGCTGCATTAGTGAATGGACAAATATCTTTAACTGTGGTTACTTCCTTTCACTTTCCATTTCCCTAAATGATTACTTTATGTGTAAATTATCCTATTTATTTTTGTTTATTCATTTATTCTACAAATAATTGTTCCAGGTACTGCTCTCTTTCAACTGATTTGTAGTTCTTGCTTATCTTTCTTATATTTCTCAGGATATCATTTGTAACTAAATAATTCATAAGGTTAGAAGGTTTGTACAGACAGACTTGAGTTCTAGTCACTGCTCTACCACTTACTTGGGATGGGGACTTTAGACAAAATTAGAGGGTTAGTATGAGGTTTATATAATAAATGGTAAATAAAACACTCAGTACAGTTTACAGCACCTCGTTGGAGCTCCATGAATAATGTTCTTTTCTGTCCAGCCTCAAAGGTTAAAGAAAAAGGGCTCGGTCCTTGCTCCCTCCAAGGTACTGTATAATTCTTTCTCCATAAACTCTAATCAGAAAGGTCTCAGAGCCAAAATTCAAAGAGATCTCTCCCATTTTAATCCCTTATTAACTAAATGAGTCATTAAGTTTTCTGTCTGGTGAGTAAAAATTAGATCTGAATTCTGTAATTTAGGCTGTGTGTTTAACAAAGGAGAAAATTACAATTTTCCACAGGACTTATCCCTTCTTTCCATAATAATCAAACAGAAGATCAGTCTAGCAGCAGGATATGGAGTAGATTCAGGAGTCCGGAAGCCCATCCCGCAAGCTGTTGTAATAATTAATGTAGGCATGAGATGGTGAAGGCCTGTTGGCAAGGGAACTAGAAAGGAAGGGAGAGAGAGGGGAAATATCCTAAAGGGAGGCCTTTTCTGATGATCGGCCTGAAGTGGCCATTCTCTACCTATCATTTCGTCTAATTCTCTGTGAAATACTTACCATTATGTGATAATTTTCTTGTTTGTTTAGTTGCTTCTTTGCTTATTGACTGTCTCCCTCTATTAGAACATAAGATCCAAAAGGGAAGGGTCTGGTCAGTTCTGTTTACTGTTAGGTTTTTATGTATCATACCCAGAACAATGCATGGTAGAAAGTGGCACCCAGCGTATATCTGTGGGATGAGTAAATTGTTACTGGAAATGAGAAGCAGTCAGATATAACTAAAACAATTTCAAGATTTAGGCTGGGCGCGGTGGTTTATGCCTATAATCCTAGCACTTTAGGAGGTCGAGGAGGGTAGATCAGTTGAGGCCAGGAGTTCAAGACTAGCCTGGCCAACATGGTGAAACCCATCTCTACCAGAAATACAAAAAATAAGCTGGGTGCAGTGGCGCATGCACCTCTAGTCTCAGCTACTCTGGAGGCTGAGGCATGAGAATCGCTAGAACTCTGGAGGAAGGTTACAGTGAGCCGAGATCACGCCACTGCACTCCAGACTGGGCAACAGAGCAAGACTCTGTCTCCGCCAAAAAAAAAATTCACTTTAGTTCCAGGTCCTGTCCTAGGCCCTGAGGACACAAGGATGAACAACAGCCTCTGCCCTTTGGGAGTCTATAATCAACAGAAGGAAAGAGATACCTAACTAATTATGATATAAAACAGAAGTTATCATAGTAGTGTCATAAACACTATGCTATGGGAACACAGAGGAGAGAATGAGTAATTCTGCTCAAATTCTAGAGGTCTACAATATAGCTTCAAAGTGTGAAAAGATGGCTACTAAATTCTAGGAAAACAGATTGAAGCCCTAAGGCTTGGTGGTATTATTAATGTGTAATACACAATGTATTCTCAACATATCATTGTAAGATGAATGAGTAATTGAACAACAGGACTTGTTATTTTAAAAGATTGTATCCATATCATCTCTTTTATTGATATTAGAAACCATGTTTCTGAAGAATTTTTAGTAATATGGGAAAATGTTTGTGCCACAATAGGTTTTAGTAAGATACAAAATTATGTGCATAGTTTAATTGTAAAAATTTATTTTCCTCTTTACTTTTTCTTAGAGTTTCCAGATGCTTTACGCAGAGAATATATTAGTCACCTCCACCAAATACATATCAAACGTTTTTACGAAGGTGGAGTTGAGGAAGAAATAAAATAGCCAAAAAAAAAAAAAAAAAAAAAGAGAGGGATGGAAAAGGAGGTACATGAAAATGTTACTCATTATTACAGAACTGGTTCATGTAAAAAAGAAAAAAAATTAAAATTTTTTTTGTTTGTTTTTTTGTTTTGGGATGGAGTCTCACTCTGTTGTCCAGGCTGGAGTGCAGTGGCGTGATCTTGGCTCACTACAACCTCTCCCTCCTGGGTTCAAGCATTCTCCTGCCTCCGCTTCTTGAGTAGCTGGGACTACAGGCATGTACCACTATACCCAGCTAATTTTTGTATTTTTAATAGAGATGAGATTTCGCCATGTTGGTCAAGCTGGTCTTAAACTCCTGACCTCAAGTGATCTGCCCGCCTCGACCTGCCAAAGTACTAGGATTACAGGCGTGAGCCACCATGCCCAGCTGAAAAAAAAATTTTTTTTAATTACATCTGTACTTAACATGTACACTTTTTTCTTTATTTTTTTTAACTTTTTTTTTTAACATAGGTCTCCCTATGGTTTCCCAGGCTGGTCTTAAACTCCTGAGCTCAAGCAATCCTTCCACGTTGGCCTCCCAAAGCACTGGAATTACAGACATGAGCCAACTTGCCTGGCCCCCATTTTTTTCTTGTCATTATGCCCTAAACAATACAGTATAACAAATATTTACATAGCATTTGCATTGTGTTAGGTATTATAAATAGCATTTACATTGTGTTAGGTATTATACATAGCATTTACATTGTGTTAGATATAATCTAGACTACTAGATTTAAAGTATACAGAAGGATGTGCATAGGTTATATGCAAATACTACACCATTTTATATAAGGGACTTGAACATCCATGGATTTTGGTATTCATGGGGGGTCTTGGAACCAATCCCCCGTGGATATTGAGGAATGACTCTCCTTCTCAGCTGTCATATTTGGTCGCTCATTGTTCATGTATGGGACATAACAAATTTATTATTTGTGCCCTGCATGTTTCATGCCTATTTTTAGCTTTGCTCCTATTATTAAGTAATTTTCTCAACAGAGGTGTGTGGCAGGAGTGGGAGATAGCTAGATAGCCAATCAGTGAGTAAAATTGAACCTTAGACCATTGATCACAAGGTCTTAACTTCTATTTGGTTCACCACTTAAAAGGTATGTGATCATTAGTAAATAATATTGACCCCTTTGAAAAACCTGTGCACTTCACCAGGTTACTGTTCATTTCTTCTTTACTAATTCTCATGAGATAGATAATAGATAGATCAATTTTATAGACAGGATTTTACTCGGTTACCCAAGCTGAAGTGCAGTGCTGCCAGCATAGCTCACTATAGCCTCCAACTTCTGGATCAAGCAATCCTCCAACTTCAGCCTCCCAAATAGCTAGGCCTATAGGTGCTTGCCACCACACCTGGCTAACTTTTTTTTTTTTGAGGCGGAGTTTCACTCTTGTTGCCCAGACTGGAGTGCAATGGTGCAATCTCAGCTCATCGCAACCTCCGCCTCCCAGGTTCAAGCAATTTGCCTGCCTCAGCCTCCCAAGTAGCTGGGATTACAAGCATGTGCCACCACCCCCTGCTAATTTTGTATTTTTAGTAGAGATGGGGTTTCTCCATGTTGGTCAGGCTGGTCTCGAACTCCCGACCTCAGGTAATCTGCCCACCTTGGCCTCCCAAAGTTCTGGGATTATAGGTGTGAGCCACATACCCGGCCGACTTTTTAATTTTTGGTAGAGATGAGGTCTTGCTCTGTTGCCCCAGGTGGTCGTGAGCTCCTGGCCTCAAGCGATCCTCCTGCATTGGCCTCTCAAAGTGTTGGAATTACAGGAGTCAGCCACTGTGCTTGGCTCCCATGTAATGAGTTTTTATTGCATATTTACTACTCAGCAGCTCTGTACTAGGCATTCATCAGTGAACAAGATCAATATAGTCTCTATGCTCATGAATCGAGAAAGAAAACAGAAAAAAAAACTCAATTGAAAATAAAGCAATTACAAATTGTGACAGATGTTATGAAAAAAACAAGAGAGCAGGAAAGAGAAACTTTATGTTGTTGTTGTTTTTGAGATGGAGTCTCGCTCTGTCACCCAAGCTGGAGTGCAGTGGCACTATCTCGGCTCACTGCAACCTCCACCTCCCGGGTTCAAGTAATTCTCTGCCTCAGCCTCCCGAGTAGATGGAATTATAGCCACCCACCATCATGCCCAGCTAATTGTATTTTTAGTGGAGACGGGGTTTCACCATCTTGGCCAGGCTGGTCTTGAACTCCTGACCTTGTGATCCACCTGCCTCGGCCTCCCAAAGTGCTGGGATTATAGGCGTGAGCCACCGTGCCCAGCCAAAACTTTTTATTTTATTTTTTTAGACAGGTCTTACTCTGTCACCCAGGCTATAGTGCAGCGGTGATGCAAACAAGGCTCACTGCAGCCTCGACCTCCTGGGCTCAAGCCATCCTCCCACCTCAGCCTCTCAAATAGGTGAGACCACAGGTGTCCAACACCATGCCTGGCTAATTTTTTAAAAAAATTTTGTAGAGGCCGGGCGCGGTGGCTCAAGCCTGTAATCCCAGCACTTTGGGAGGCCGAGATGGGCGGATCACGAGGTCAGGAGATCGAGACCATCCTGGCTAACCCGGTGAAACCCTGTCTCTACTAAAAAATACAAAAAACTAGCCGGGCGAGGTGTCGGGCGCCTGTAGTCCCAGCTACTTGGGAGGCTGAGGCAGGAGAATGGCGTGAACCCGGGAGGCGGAGCTTGCAGCGAGCTAAGATCTGGCCACTGCACTCCAGCCTGGGTGACAGAGCCAGACTCCGTCTCAAAAAAAAAAAAAAAAAAAAAAAATTTTGTAGAGACAGGGTCTTGCTGTGTTGCCCAGGCTGAATGAAAGAGAAACTTTGGATAAGAATGAGTACAATAATATTTTAGGTAGGGAATATGTTTTTGAAACAGAATAGTGTACATAAAGACCCAGAGATGGAAAATACTGTAATATTGGAGGAGTTGAAAGAAGATGCTTGTCAGGAGTGAAGTGGATGATTGAGGAGAATGAGGTGAGATGATGTTAGAGAGAAGGCAGAGCCAGATCTGTACGGCCCTACAGCCATAGTAAGGTACATGGAGATTATTCTAAGGGTTGTGGGACAGCAAGAGGGTTGTGACATGGTCTGGTTTCACTCTGAGAAATTATTCTACCATTTGTATAGAGAATGGAATAAAGTAAAAGCCATTGAGTATAGCCCAGGGTAGCAATGTTGAAGGCCTGGACTAAGGAATGCACTGTCAACAGAGAGGAGTAGACATACTTAAGGGATATTTTGGAGACAGAAATTATGAAGACCGTATGAAATAATGAATTTAACAAGCTCAGTAAACTATAAAATGCTTGTATATTTTAAGTTTTAGTATCACACTTCTGAGTCTTATGGAACCAGAAGGATTGTATAATGTTAAGTTATTCTGCTACCAGTGGACTTAATTATATCTGTTTTTTTAATCTGTACTGTATCACCTGTCTTATCTAACTAAATCCGCTCTCAGAAAAAACTACTTTGTTCTTAAATTCTCAATATAAGAATTCAACAAATATTCATTAAACCAAAAATATGGGACCCTTAGCATAAATGTATTTAGATAGCAGATTTTAATATAATTTGGTGAAAACATTATATATATTTACATTTAAAGATATACAGTACTTGCTCTGCACAGCTCTTAAAATACAAAAGAAGCTCCTTTATTAAACTGTGAGAATTATGTGCTAGCACAATGCAAAGATTGTTGGTGGAAAAAAACAGAACAAAATAATAATTTGCACTGACACTTAAGGTTATAGAGGCTCATAGTATTTTCATGTCTAAATAAATAATGACAAATTACCTGAGTAAAGAATATTAAGAATTACCAATGTATATGACTACCTCTTTGATTTTAAAATCTTTCTTTTACTAATAAAATACAGTACAGTAAATGGATATTAGTGAATTTTCCTACACTTTAATAAAGCCAAGTGTACTTCTATACAAACAAGAAGTCCTTCTACCTGCCAAAATAAAATTCAAAACAAAATGAAAAAATGCTTATTTTGCCCCAATTTAGCCCTAACATTCTTTGAGGGGGTTCTGAATTTCAAATAGATCCAATCACCCCCAAATAGTATCAAATTCCATCCTATCTGCCTACTTAAATGCCTAGCCTTTGTTTAAAGTAAGTGGATTAACATTTTCATTGTTGGGATGTTCTTCTCCAATCTAGGTTTGATAGATTATCAGCAATTTTTAAAAACCTACCACAACCTTCCCTGCTCTTTCTGCCCACTCCTCCCTCCCCTTGACAAGAACCTTTCTTTCCTTCCCACGGTAAGATTCTATGACTCATCTCTTTTGAATGCAGGCAATAGTCTAGCACCTTCCTTTCATCACTCAGTTGCGAAGGTTTTTCGTTATTGAACAGCTTTTGATAAATGTTTGTCTATTATTATTATTATTATTATTATTATTATTATTATTATTTAGAGATAGGGGTCGCTGTGCATGATGGCTCACGCCTGTAATCCCAGCACTGTGGGAGGCCAAGGCAGGATAACTTGAACTCAGGAGTTCAAGACCAGCCTGGGCAACATGATGAAACCCTGTCTCTACTAAAAATGCAAAAATTAGCTGGGCATGGTGGCATGAGCCTGTAGTCCCAGCTACTGGAGAGGCTGAGGTTGGGAGATTGCTTGAGCCTGGAAGGCAGAGGTTGTATTCTAGATTATGCCACTGCACTCCAGCCATGGTGACAGAGTGAGATTCTGTCTCAAAAAAAAAAAATAAAGATGGGATGGTTGGGGGCAGTGCTCTGTCACCCAGGCCAGAGAGCAGTGGCACAATTATGGCTCGCTGCAGCCTTGAATTCCTGGCCTATAGCGATCCTCCTGCCTCAGCCTCCCGAGTAGCTGGGACTATAGCCTTAAGCCACTACGCTCCACCCTAATATTATTTTTAAATCCAGGTGTCCCTGTAAACATTTTTAACATGAAGAGTAAATTATTTGCCTCTGGCTCTTTCCCCATCACTTTTTTCAGAGCACTTCTAGTACTAGGCAGCCCAAAGCAAGGTGTTCAGGTTTGTTTTTTTTTTTCTTTTTCGAGACAGGGTCTCACTCTCTCGCCCAGACTGGAGTGCAGTGGCTCAATCTCGGCTCACTGCAACCTCCACCTCTCAGGCTCAAGGGATTTTCCTGCTTTAGCCTCCGAAGTAGCTGGGATTACAGGCACATACCACTACCGCCCAGGTAATTTTTGTATTTTTAGTAGAGATGGGGTTTCACCATGTTGGCCAGGCCAAACTTCTGACCTCAAATGATCCACCCGCCTCAGACCCCCAAAGTGCTGGGATTACAGGTGTGAGCCACCACGCCCAGCCCATTCAGGGGTTTATACATTTAAGCACCCCTGAGGCATACCTAAATGGTCCCCTCAGCATTTCACTTCCAAAGCTGCGGCCAGGACTTCTGGGCATCTGTGTTTTCCTATGTCATCTTTTTCACTGATGATCAACTGGATTGGCCCCAAACAAGAAGTAACCCAAGGCTGTTTAACACATCCATGCATGTCATTTAGGAATAGAAAGGAAGGTTCCTTGCCATGTGCAGAGCTTGCCATTAGGGCATTTCTCCAAACATACGGATACATGTTTGACTGGGCTTCATTTTCATTCTCATTGTGACCACAAATATCATAGCTTCTTGAATTGTGCCTCTGTTTTTAAATTTTACTTTTCATTTCTTCCCTATTTCAGTAAGCGTATGTTCTCCACCTCTTAAAGTTTCCTAAACACTGACATTTATAGGATACATAATTTCATTGTCTTATCAATAATGGAACACTGAAAAATATTTATGGAAGATATTGATCTATGTTTTTTTGATGATGATATGCAATGTAAAGTGATTATTATATATATACACATATAAAGTATATATTCTCTAATATGCAAAATGCTTCCGTTTATTCCTGACTCCATTTCCCCACTCCCTTCTGACCAAATCTTGTTTACGTCAGCTATTAGCATAGCACCCATTTCTGACAAGAGGAGGCACATCTTTTTTTTTTTTTTTGACAGAGTCTTGCTGTGTCGCCCAGGCTGGAGTGCACTGGCACAATCTTGGCTCACTACAACTTCCGTCTCCCAAGTTTAAGTGATTCTCCGGCCTCAGCCTCCTTAGTAGCTGGGACTACTGGTGCATGCCACCACACTCAACTAATTTTTGTATTTTTAGTAGAGACAGGGTTTCACTGTGCTGGCCAGACTTGTCTCGAACTCCTGACCTCAAGTGATCCACCTGCCTTGGCCTCCCAAAGTGCTGGGATTACAGGCATGAGCCACTGTGCCTGGCCAAGGAGGCACATCTAAATTCTGACAGAAACTGCGTTAGGAATGGCATTGCTGAACTAAATCCCTGACTTTCCATGCTCTTCTCTTTGCAGCGGTGCCAGAGCCTAAACTATAAACGTGGAGATATTTGGAACTTTGGAACCTCTGACAGTCTAATGTGTCAGAACTAGCACAGAAGAGGAGTCTTAGAAACCGGATTCTCAATCTGAACTTCAACCCTACTAGCTAGAGATCCTGAGTAAGTATTTACCTTCTCTGAGCCTCGGTTTCCTTTTCTGTTAAATAGAAATAATCCCTTACCAGTTCAAATGTATATCATAGTATTTATAAAGTGATATGCTAATGTTAGTTGTTGCTCTCATTTAAAAGGAAAGGCAGAGACTATAACCAAACAAACAAATAAAACTAGGAATTTAAAGAATCTAACTCTGGAAGCCCTAGTCTAAAATTGCCTTATCCTAACCTGAATTTACCCCTTTTCTATTACTCAATTGCACAACGTTCTTTCCCCCATATCATACATGTTTGAAATAATATATATTCCCTGTCTTTTTAAAAATAGCTTTGCAGGCCGGGCGCGGTGGCTCACGCCTGTAATCCCAGCACTTTGGGAGGCCGAGGCACGTGGATCACGAGGTCAGGAGATAGAGACCATCCTAGCTAAGACGGTGAAATCCCCTCTCTACTAAAAATGCAAAAAATTAGCCGGGCGTGGCGGTGGGCGCCTGTAGCCCCAGCTACTCGGGAGGCTGAGGCAGGAGAATGGAGTCAACCTGGGAGGCGGAGCTTGCAGTGAGCCGAGATCGCGCCACTGCACTCCAGCCTGGGCAACAGAGTGAGACTCTGTCTCAAAAAAAATATAAATAAAATAGCTCTGCAAATATTCGGAATTCATTAGTCATTCACATATGGGTGTTCAATGCTTTAATGGGAAGTTAAGATAACTATGCTGAGGGCATCGAAGTTTTATTAGGGAAGAAAGAAGCAATCGTTAGGAAATATGACATTATGTAGGAGTTGGAACAGGCCCAAATGGAGGGAAGCAGTGCTGCCTTGGGCCAGGACAGAGGCCCTGGTGAAACACCAGCAGGAGAGAGAAACATGAAGAAAAGGATGGAGATAACAAGGCAGGCTTCACATTTTCTGGAATTTTCCTCTTTATATAGAAAATGGGGGTAAAGCTCTATTTATTCCACTCTTCTCAGTAATACTTCTAGAACCCAGAATTCAAATGAGTAGTATACTTCCAAAGTTGACCAGGTTTTTGTGCAATAGCCTGGGAACTCAACCATCACAATGTTTCTGAAAAAAATGTATTCCAATTTTCAAAGAGCCAACCCTGAAATGCATTTTTGGAATGCAATCTGTTTGAAAATGAAATAACAAGGCAGCCTGTATAAGTTAGCTTTCAAATAAAGTTTGGGGTTAGAAACATATCAACTACTATGAAAAACTGGTTTCTAATGGGGACTCAATCTTTTTGAGATATCTTGGATACTTTTTGGAAGGAGGTGGCTACAAATATACAAACAAGGCTTCTAGATAGAAAAAAATTTAAATGGATTTTAAGACTTTAACATGGAGCTATAGAACAGTCTCACCAGTTCAGAGATCCAGGAAATCTTTCCCATAGCCCTGGAATCAACTATTCACTTTAGAATACAATTGCGCTTCATCCACTTTGGAGTAAAGCCCAATTATATCCTAAGAATAATCTCTTCTACATTAAATCACATCCATGTGGGGAAAAAAAAGCTCCTCAAAAAATATACACTACTGTAGCCATGGCCATGATTTATTACACCTCTTTATAGTATTTAGAATCACTAATACTCACAATTTAAAAAATAAAGTGACAGGTTACGGTGAAATGATTTCCGTTTCTTTCTTTTGTTTAATGTACCCAAGATAGTACTTCATGAAATAATTTCCAAAGTTCAGTAACTTTCTTCAGTTGGAATACATATAACTTAGAATTTCTACCACAGTAATTTTACTCAGATAAATGATATGAATAATGGATTATTCATTACCAAATTTTTTTACACAACTCATCTCTTTCACACACTACCTTATATCTGCAACCCCAGTAAAATTTGTGTTCAAGAAAAGAGCTAGGCTGGGCATAATGGCTCAGCCTGTAATCCCAGTACTTTGGGAGGCCCAAAAGGAAGGATCGCTTGAGCCCAGGAGTTCGAGACCAGCCTTGGCAACAAAGTAAGACCCCCAACTCTACAAAAAATAAAATTAGCAAAGTTTGGTGGCACACCTATAGTGCCAGCTACTTGGGAGGCTGAGGCAGAAGGATTGCTTGAACCCAGGTGTTTGAGGGTGCAGTGAAATATGATGGCACCGTCACACTCCAGCTTGGGCAACAAAAGTGAGATCCTATCTCTAAAAATAATAACATTTTTAAAAATGTATTAATAATTTTAAAATAAGAAAATAACTAACATGTTTTTCCTTCTAAGGGCAGTCACCCATATAAGTAGGTGACTATAACTTATGGTCCAAACTGGATGCTGTTCTCCAGAAAAATGATAAACCAGATGAGACATCAGTAGGCATAGAACAGGACTGCCTTGGGAAATCATGACTGTCATACTCAATTCATAGCTGCCCTTTGACTGCCCGGACTTCCCTCTCACCAGAGCATGACCTGCAGTAGAGAGGAAGGAGCATGGCCTAATGCAAAGATCACTGCATCAGCTCTCTTGGGTGCCATCCTACCTACGGAACAGACATATCATCTACCTCCTCTTTAAATCAGAAACCTAGAAGAACGCTGGATTCCTTATTCTCCCTCACTCCCTTCTTCCAAACACATATCAAGTCTTACTAATTTCACTTCCTAATCCATCCATTTCCACCCACTCTACCAACACTACGTTAGTTCAATTCATCACTATCTATCACTTTCTTATTACAACAGCCTTTTACCTCCTGACCCCTCCAATCCATTCTTCACACTGACACCCAATTGATATTTATCAACCAATCATTATCCTTAAAACCCTCATTGGATCCCCTTATCCTCAGCTAAATCTTGAGCTTGTCCTTCATAATTGGTTGCACACCTCTAGCTTCCTCTCAATCACTCCTTCCCCCCCAACTTGCACAGTGTTTCAAATTACATTCAGTTCCTAGAACACACCTTCATTAACTATATTTTGCATAAAAGCTTCTCCTCCATGCTCCACACACCAGCGCACCTCACTTCTTTCCCATCCCACTCCTGTACCTGAAATTCCATCTCCATGATTTAGATCTCAGCTTAGAAAGGACTTCCTCCAGGAAACCTTCCTTTCCAAATCCTTCCCATATGCTACCGTTGCACTAATCTCTACTTCCCTTGTCAGAGCGCTGGGAACTCAGCCATCACTGGAACTCCGTTAGCAAACTAGGGGTCCTTTCTTAGTCCAAACCCCACCTCAGTGAGGGCCAGCACTTCAAACCAAACTTTCCTGGCCTTGACCTTCTAGCAACCTGTTTTGTATAAGAAATCAAGAAAACCTCCTCACTTTCTGGAATGGCAGCCTGAATTTGTGCCCTTTTTTTTTTTTTTTTTTTTTTTTTTTTTTGAGACAGAGTCTCACTCTGTCACCCAGGCTGGAGTGCAGTGGCGCGATCTCAGCTCACTGCAACCTCTGCCCTCTGAGTTCAAGCGATTCTCCTGCCTCAGTCTCCCAAGTAGCTGGGATTACAGGCACCTGCCACCGCGCCCAGCTAATTTTTTTGTATTTTTAAGTAGAGACAGGGTTTCACTATCATGGCCAGGCTGGTCTTGAACTCTTGACCTCATGATCCACCCGCCTCGGCTTCCCAAAGTGTTGGGATTACAGACGTGAGCCACCGCGTCCCACCTTGTGCCCATTCTTAATCCCCAGCCTCCATCCTCCCACCTCAGCCTCCCAAAGTGCTGGTATTACAGGCATGAGCCACCATGCCTGGCCATTCCCAATTTTTATACCCTTCTGCAGATCATGGTAAATAACTAATCATACAGTCCTGTGTCTTTCATTTTTCCCCTATGCTGTAAGGCATCTCCTTCAGTGGAAATGAATCCCATGTACCTTATAAAAGTGCTCCAGGACAAACAACATATGGAAAGAAAAATTGGCTTATTGCCACCAAAAATACTAACTCAGCAGATTTTCCTTTCCTCCTAAGTTTAACCCAATGAAGAAAAGTGCTTACATCACCAAGGCTTCGAGACCCCAGGGAAATCGCTGACAGCTGACCTCTCAATCTCTCTTAGAGCACAGTAAAGGGCAAATGCCTCAAGTTGTAGGAATTGTGCATTCACAAACCATAAAATACTACATAGATATTCATTAGTATTGTGTGCTTATGATCACTATATTCTTTTGAAAACATTAATTGATACATTGTAATAGTACATGTTTTGATAAATATCTATGCTGTTTAATAATCTAGTCAGGGTAGTTAGTACATCTGTTACCTTATGCGTTTATCATTTCTTTGTCATGAGAATATTCAAAGGCCTCTCCTTTAGCTATTTTGTAATGTACATATTTTACCATTAACCATAGTCACCCAACTGTGCAGAATTTATTTTCTATCCGATTGTAACTTTGTTCCCATTGACCAACTTCTCCCCAAACTGCCATTCTTCTCTCCCTCCCCACTCTCTGGTAACCACTGTTCCCTTCTCTGCTTCTGATATCAACTTTTTTTTTTTTTTTTTTTTCCAGATTCCACATATGAGTGAGATCATGCAGAATTTGTCTTTCTGTGTTTGGCTTATGTGATCTCTGTATTCTCATTTTGAGTTTGAGAGTGTCCTTCAAACACAAGAGGATAAAGAAACAGTCTCCTCCTCATTTGGGAGAATACCTTGGAGGCACAAAAATTCAGTTTATGCAAGAACAAACAATGAGAATAAAAGAGCTAGCAGTAGAGTGATCTTCCAGATTTCAAGTATGAGGACAGCAAGATTCAGCCCTAGCTAAAAGCATCTGCTTCCCCCCCCAGCTCGATCTCAGGTCATATTCCTTTGGAATTTCATGGCCAGGACAATAATCAACTGGAGAATGTTGCTTTTTGGAACCAGTGTGCCCAGAGTTAAAGAGAAACAATTTTAGGCCAGGCATGGTGGTTCACGCCTGTAATCCCAGCGCTTTGGGAGGCTGAGGTGGGAAGATCGCTTGAGTTTGAGACCACCCTGGGCAAGTTGACGAGATCCGGTTTCTACAAAAATAAAAAAAATAGCCAGGTGTGGTGGCATGTATCCGTAGTCCCAGCTACTTGGGAGGCTGAGGTGGGAGGATCACTTGAGCCCAAGAGTTCAGGGATGCAGTGAGCTATGGTCATCTCACTGTACTCCAACCTGAGCGACAGAGCGAGACTCTGTCTCTCTGAGAAAAAAAGAAAAGAGAGAGAAAGTTTTGCTTTCTGGATCCTTATGTCAATAGCCCTTTTTCTCTGTGAATAAGGTTGGATGAGAGGGCACCAGGAAGGGCCAAGCTTCTGTCAATATACAGGTGACTAGATCTACTAAAATGTTCATATTCTGAGAAGATGTTCAGTATAAGAATATTCTATTCTGTATTCTGAAAAATAAATAATTTCATAAATACTATTTGAGTGTCTGATAAACAAAATTAGGTGATTATGTAAATGCAACATAAATCAGCACTGCATGAAGTAATTTAGATAGACTGTGACTGGCCTACCCCTGTCCCCATTTTTCATACTGTGATTAGAAGGAAATTGCTTGGAATGGCCCACACACTCTGCATGATCTGGTCTTGCCCAGCATGCTGTATCCATCCACATTGGTCGTATTTCAGTTCCTCAAACACATGAGGTTCTTCTTTTTTTTTTTTTTTTTTGAGTTGGAGTCTCACTCTGTTGCCAGGTTGGAGTGCAGTGGCACAATCTCGGCTCACTGCAACCACCGCCTCCTGGGTTCAAGCGATTCTCCTGCCTCAGCCTCCCGAGTAGCTGGGATTGCAGGCGCCCTCCACCACGCCTGGCTAATTTTTGTGTTTTTAGTAGAGATGGGGTTTCACCATGTTGGCCAGGCTGGTCTCTAACTCCTGACCTCGTGATCCGCCCGCCTCAGCCTCCCAAAGTGCTGGGATTACAGGTGTGAGCCACCGCGCCCGGCCACACATGAGCTTCTTCTTGTTATTTTTAAACAGAGATGGGATCTCCCCATGTTGCCCAGGCTGATCTCAAACTCCTAGGCTCAAGGGATCCTCCTGCTTCTGCCTTCCAAAGTGCTAGGATTTTAGGTGTGAGCCATCGCACTCAGCGTGGTGGTGTTGTTGTTTAAGACAGGGTCTTACAATGTTACCTAGGCTGGAGTGCAGTGGCTCAATTTTGGCTCACTGCAACCTCCACCTCCCAGGTTCAAGAGGTCCTCCTGCCTCAGCCCCCCAAGTAGCTGGGACTACAGGTGCTTCCCATTTTTTTTTTTTTTTTTTTTGATATTTTTAGTAGAGATGGAGTTTTGCCATGTTGCCAGTCGGATCTTAAACTCCTGGACTCAAACAATCCAGCTGCCTCGCCCTCAGCGTCCCAAAATGCTGGGATTATAGGTGTGAACCACTGCGCCCAGCCCAGTCTTGTTGTTAAGAGATAGAGTCTCACTGTTTTGCCCAGGTTTGCCTTGAAATCATGGCCTTAAGCAATTCTTCTGCCTCAGCCTCCCTATTAGCTGGATTTCAGCACAAGCCACCATGTCTGACTATGTGGCTCCTTCTTTCTTTCTTTCTTTATTTATTTATTTATTTATTTATTTTGAGATGGAGTCTTGGTCTTTCACCAGACTGGAGTGCAGTGGTGCCAGTCTCGGCTCACGCAACATTGGCCTCCCGAGTTCAAGTGATTCTTCTGCCTCAGCCTCCTGAGTAGCTGGGACTACAGGCACACACCACCACGCCCAGCTAATTTTTGTATTTTTAGTAGAGATGGGGTTTCACCATGTTGGCCAGGATGGTCTCAATCTCTTTTGTGATCTGCCTGCCTCGGCCTCTCAAATTGTTGAGATTACAGGCGTGAGCCACCACACCCAGCCTGGCTCTTTCTTAACTAGGCCTTTGCACATGCTGATCCTTCTCTTTAGAATGCTACTCCCGCACCTCTTTCTGTGCTAGCTGCTTCTTAGACCTTAGATCTTAGTCTAAAACTTACTTTTCTGGAAGGGCCTCATTTGAATACCTGTTTCTTTTTCTCCTATTTTATTCTAACATTTTCCAGATTTTTTTTTTTTTCACAAGAGTCACCCCGTTTGTTATTACCTGTTTGATTATTGTCTGTCTCTCCTATTAGACTATTCATACCTTGAGGACAGGAATTACCTCTAGCTTGTTCACCACTGAGTTCCCAGTACCTGCACAGGACCTGGCACATACTGGGTTCTCAGTAGATATTTGTTGAATGAATGTATTAGTATGCAGATTGTAATATTATATAATGACATCAATTCTGTGGATTAAGTATTGTTTTAAATATATTTATGTTTTATTAATCTCAAATATCTATATACATTTAAAAAATATACAGCATCTTTTTTTGTTTGTTTTTTGAAACAGAGTCTTGCTCTATCGCCCAGGCTGGAATGCAGTGGTGTCATCTTGGCTCACTGCAACCTTTGCCTCCCAGGTTCAAGAGATTCTCCTGCCTCAGCCTCCCAAGTAGCTGAGACTACAGGTATGCACCACCACACTTGGATAATTTTTATGTTTTTTAGTAGAGATAGGATTTCACCGTGTTGGCCAGGCTGGTCTTGAACTCCTGGCCTCAACTGATCCTCCTGCCTTGACCTCCCAAAGTGCTGGGATTACAGGTGTGAGCCACCACGCCCAGCCCAAGGATCTCTTTAAAATTAATGAGACAATGAGTGAGGCCAGGCCCAGTGGCTCATGGGCTCTCAGCACTTTGGGAGCCCAAGGTGGGCAGATCACTTGAGGTCAGGAGTTCGAGACCAGCCTGGCCAACATGGTGACACCCAGTTTCTACTAAAAATACAAAAATTAGCCAGACGTGGTGGCGCATGCCTGTAATCCCAGCTACTTGGGAGGTTGAGGCAGGAGAATTACTTGAACCCAGAGGGCCAGAGGTTGCAGTGAGCTAAGATTGCACCACTGCACTGCAGCCTGGGTAACAGAACAAAACTCTGTCTCAACAACAGAAGAGATCCTTGGTAAAAGCAAAAAAGAAATACTGAGACTGTTTTTAAAAACATAAAGAAAAACAACAACAACAACATAAAGTGGAGGCTGGGCGTGGTGGCTCACACCTATAATCCCAGCACTTTGGGAGGCCAAGGCAGGCAGATCACCTGAGTTTGAGACCTCCCTGACCAACATGAGAAACCCCGTCTCTACTGAAAGTACAAAATTAGCCAGGCGCGGTGGCGCATGCTTGTAATCCCAGCTACTCGGGAGGCTGAGGCAGGAGAATTGTTTAAACCCAGGAAGCGGAGGTTGTGGTGAGCTGAGATCACGCCATTGCACTCCAGAACTTGGCAACAAGGACAAAACTCGGTCTCAGAACAAACACAAAAACAAAAAACATGAAGTGTAAATCTTCTTCTTTCAAAATTTCAGCAAAGTTACTGGGTTCTAGTTAACTGAGGTTTTTCAAACACTTAGTAATCACTGAAGTCCAGCCTTTGCTTTTTGCTGATTTAATTTTATTATGCAAATTCTTTATTATTTTAATTTTTGTTCTTGAGGAAGGGTGGATCTTGCTCTGTTGCCCAGGCTAGAGGGCAGTGGCACAATTATAGCTCACTGTAGCCTTAATCTCCTGGGTTCAAATGACCCTCCCACCTCAGCTTCCAGAGTAGCTGGGACTACAGGCACACCAATATACCTGACTCATTGAACTTTTATTTAACTCCTACTAGATGCTATGGAGGCAAAGATGAGCTCCTTTTAGTAGTCCATGGCCCACTGGGAAATATCCATAAACAGTTATAATTCATTGTAACTCAGGGAGGAAGTTAAACTCTAAGTCTACCTCACCCAACTTGAGGACATCAGAGACAGTTTCTTACAGGAAGTGGCCTATGAACTGAAACTTGTAGATTGCATAGGACTAAGCTGAGAGAAGTAGAAAGGGCACAGTATGCAGAAAGACATGGAAACAAGGAACATTCCATTGTGTTCCAGGAATTACAAGCAACTCAGTGCTCCTGGAGCGTAAACTTTGGGAAGGGAGTGGCAGCTGTTGACGCTTTGAGGTAGGCAGGACCAGATGCAGGAAAGGGAGCTTGTACCTTATTAGGGCACTTGGACTTTGCACCCCCAGCCATGGGGATCCACCAGAGTGTTTTGTGGAAATTGTTAATAGTTAAGCTCTAAGAACATGTGAATTGAAAAATTTTATGCAAATTACATTCCATTTTTACACTACTAGCAGTTGGAAGAGATAGATCATAAACAAAAACTTCAAAGGATTTACAATCCGGCACTCTTTTAATTGTATTTATGCCAAACACTTTCCACATCAAAATGGATGTTTAAAACGAATAAATTTGATACTGTGAAGTAGCCCATCTTTAGTCCTGATGTTTATTAAATAGAAAGACTCAAAATCATCCAATTATTCTTGGAAAATGTACATGAATGTGTGGTATTTGGAACTCTATTTTAGAACCCAAATGTCATAGACATCTGGACACAAAAATTATGCAAGAGAGACCTTTAGAAATGTGTTACTAATTATTGACTCTCTCCTGCAACAGCATAACTGAGCCTTTGTTACAGGCACTGTGTAGACTGGCTTTTTTCACATGTGATGGTTGATTTTCATAAGACAGTTTTCATAACCAGAATCACAAAGCACTTCATAGAGTTAAGAAGGCCAATAAGACTCACAAATCAATTATATTAGCTGGGATGAATGGACAAAATAACAGCTTAAAATTATCTAGGGAAAGAAGAGAAATATGATCAAGCTAGCTAAAGAATTAGGGAAAGAATTCAGAGCAACTAGCTAACTAGCTGTAATGGAGTGGCTGTGTGAAGTTATGGAATTAGAACTGGATTATAGTACTTGTCTTTTCACTTGCCAAATATGTCATTTAACCTCTCTGTGCTCTCATTTTTATTATCTATAACAGAAAGGTCAGACTTAATAGTCTTTGAGGCCTTCTTTAAATTCTAAAATTTAGGTTATAGGAGTTTAAAATATCAAGAAATCAACTCCTATTGAGTAACTGCTATATGTACCAGGAAAAATTCCAAGCAATAGTGTCTAAGAACAAGGGAAGATCCCTTTTCTCATTGAGCTGAAATTCTAGTGGGAAGGGAGGACAGAGAGATAGCTATAAATAGATAAAATAATTGTAGTTAGAAATACATGCTACAAAGGAAATAAGACAGGATAGTATTCTAGAGAAGGACTGGGTGGTCTAGGGGATGACATGACATAGGTAGGTAGAGAACTCTGAGACCTGAAGAAGAGCAGGGTCCAGATTTGGGAAAGATGGGAGTCAGGCACTCCTATTGAAGATTTCAAGTGCCAAAGAACTGGGCGGGGGGGACAAATTGGACTTCCTTGAGGAACACAGAGAAGCCAGTGATGCTGAAATACAGAAATGAGGGGGAAGAACAACCAGAAAAGAGGTAAGCTAAGTTATGCAGAGCCTCACAGGCTGTGGTAAAAAGTTTGAATTTTATTTTAAGTGCGGTAGTCAGCACTTAATGGAATTTAAGCTGAAAAGTGACACCATCTGATTTATTTTAAAATATCTCTTTGGCTCTGTGTTGAGATTTGATTGCAGATGGCAGACTGGAAATAGAGACCAGTTTCAGAAGCTATTGTAAAATGTCAATTAAGAGATTATAGTAGGTGGGGCGCAGTGGTTCACGCATGTAATCCCAGCACTTTGGGAGGCTGAGGCAGGCGGATAACCTGGGGTCAGGAGTTCAAGACCAGCCTGGCCAACATGGCAAAACCTGTCTCTACTAAAAATACAAAAATTAGCCCAGCATGGTGGTGGGCGTCTGTAATCTCAGCTACTTGGGAGGAGGCAGGAGAATAACTTGAGTTCGGGAAGCAGAGGTTGCAGTGAGCTGAGATGGTGCCACTGCACTCCAGCCTGGGTGACAGAGTAAGACTCTCTTTAACAAAAAGAAAAAAGATAATAGTAACTAGCACCAAGATGGTGTAAGTGGAGAGAAAAAGCCTAAAACAAGGTATTACTTATTGTTCTGAATCCTTGTATTTAAATATCTCCTGCGTTAATGTGGTATTTTAGAAACTGACTCAACTCACAAATCTGGTAACCATGATAGAAATTTAATGAGAAATTAAGGAGGTCAGTTAGGAAAAGAGTAATGCCAAATAAACGCAACTTGCTCTGATAAGTTTTGTGCTGAATTGGGTGCCCTGCATATTTGGAGATTTTCATTTGAAGTTTCAAGTAATTTCAGGAGAAATAGTATATTTGGAAAGATAAATCAAGCAAATTTAGGATAAGTTGATAACTAGCAAGGATTCTCCATAGACATTGCTGTCCAGTTCTGTTTTCAAAATATATGAATTTATTCAACAATGTATTTTGTGAAGATTAGATATTTTCAGTAGATAGACTCTGTACTTGGAACAAGTCCTCTAAACCAATTTTGGGCAATTAAACAACTGAAACTATCTTTAGAAAATATAAAATATATCTATTTCTACTGCTTTTGTATTAAATATTTACAGTGATACAAAAAATATACTGGCCAATAACAGTAGAAAATCAAGACATGCACCCAATTTGGAGAGAGCTAAGGAATAAAGGATATTATTATAACTAATGTAAAGATATTAGCATGCGATATCAATATATTTAATAGAGACACGAGCACTTCCTAAGTTTAAATAATTTCACTCGTATACTATTTATTTAAAATTCAAGAATCGTAAACCCAACACATTGGGAGGTGGATCATGTGAGCCCAGGAGTTCGAGACCAGCCTGGGCAACATTGTGAAATCATGTCTTTACAAAAAATACAAAAATTAGCTGGGCATGGTGGCACACACCTGTAGTCCCAGCTACTCAGGAGGATGAGGTGGGAGGATCAACTGAGCCCAGGAAGGTAGAAGCTGCAGTGAGCCAGGATCATGCCACTACACCCCAGCCTTGGCTACAGAGAAAGACCCTGTCTCAAAAATTGGCCTTTGAGCCCCTATGCTCAGGCCCATTCCCACACTGTGGAGTGTACTCTCATTTTCAATATCGCTTCGTCCCTTCCCTGGTTCATTTGTGCGTTTTGTCCAGTCCTTTGTTCAAGATGCCAAGAACCTGGACACCCTCCACCGTTAACGTATTTTTGAGAGCCAACCAGGAGGAAGAGCAGGGTCACCAGGGCTGCTCAGGGAGAGAGAACCCAGAAACTTGGCATGCCAGCACAAGGAGACCATCAAGCTTCAGATGATCGTGCAACAAAGGTTCCACCCAGTTCCAGGTGAAGACACCACCCCTGGCCATCAGGAAGCTACCCTGCCTCCACTAGTTGGAGTAGAACGAGAGTTCCATGATCCCCAATAGGTAGGGACTACACCCGGAGCCAGCATGAAACAGTTACAGAAAAAAGACCATCGGTCCTTCTGCCTCCCATAAAGATTTATGGGGATCACATCTCTCAGAGGAGAGATGAGGCAGTAAAATAGGGTGTGGAGGCAGGGAACATAAGGCCAATTCATACTTTAGCTATGACAGGAAATATCCTCTCCACAGGGCATGTACGGAGTAAATGACTTTGTAACTTTACTTCATCCTCTTCATTTACATGGGGCGTACCCCAAGTAGCAGGTATATAAACTCACAAAAACTCTGTAACAGGGCCTTTGAGCCCCTATGCTCAGGCGTGTTCCCACATTGTGGAGTGTATGTTCATTTTCGATAAATCCCTTCATCCTTTCAAAAAAAAGAAAAAGAAAGAAAGAAAAAGCCAAAACATGAACTTATGTTGGAGGCATGGTAAATTAGAAAAAAAACAACAACAACTTCAAGAATAATTTTCCCATAAAACTAATATAACCACTCAGGCCAGCCCACAAATATCTGTTTAACCATTACATAGTCAAATAACAGTGAGTGATATCATTAGTTATAAGGTTACAGGAAGACTAAGGGTCCCCCTTATGTAAGAAGGTGAAGAAGAAAAATATTTCCACACTTTCTGTGTATACAGGCATAATCCTGGAAAATTATTTTGCCATATAATAATTGTAGGACTCTGCCATCTCCCTTTCTGCAACTCATTGCCCTGAAAGTCCTGTGTTCTCCCAGGTTACTTAGGCTCCTACCAGTTGACTGAACCCAATTTAGTCTACTTCTCCAATTGCTCTTTACCCTCAGATTACCTGCCTCTTCTCCCTGTGAAAAAGTATTGTTTTCCTCAGTGTCATTAAAAAGTTAGGAAAGCAATCTGATTAAACAACACATTAATCTATTAATGGCTAGCAGATAAGTAAACTTTTGAATTATGTACATCTTTAAAAATCCACAACTGCCTATTAACCTAAATGAATCCTAATTAGTGTAAATTTAGGCAATGTAATAAAAATGAAAGATAATGGAGCTGTATTATTTTTCTTATTTTCTTTACTTCCAGATCCCCAGATTCTATCATGATTCCATGTACACATCCTTTATGGATTTTACCCCAGTTAATCTTTATCACAGTTCTGCAGCTAAATAGTACTCTCGGTTTCAGAAGAAATTGAAATATATCTCCTCTTCTCAGGCAGTTTTGATTAAAATCCCTTACTTCTGGTGGGCTTGTTCTCCAAGCAGGGCTAAGAACCAATCCTTCACCTCATGTAAAAGTCACCTTTTCTCTGCCACTCAAAGAGCCCTTGACATCTTTCATGTTGTCTATAAAGTTTTCTCAAGCCATTAAGAAAACAGCATTTTTTTTTTTCTATTCCATGAACACTGTACCACAGAAAGAGAGAAGTAATTGTTGACATGATGTCACTCTGTCTGAACCTGGAACGCCTGTGTGTGTCCTTCCTACTCAGTGAGACAGGAGGGAGAAAGACCAGAGTTATTGACCCTTTTTATACCAACTCTATCACTAACTTGAACAACTCTTGAACTTTCTGTGTCTCTGTCCAGAACTGGAAGGGGTGGGGTGTGTGTGTGTGTGTGTGTGTGTGTGTGTGTGTAGAGGTACAAGAGGTGTATAATACCTGCCTCCTCATCTTTACAGAATTGAGGCCCAGGTCAATAAGATGATATATCTGAAAATGCTTTGACTAAATACAAAGTGCTGTAATTGTAAAACACAACTATTTGTTGAGCTCTCACTATGTGTGGGCACTGTGCTCAATGCTTTACAGGATTTGCATCATTTAATCACCTCAATAAGCACTAGAGTGAGGATTATTAACCCACTTTTACAGATGAAGGAACAGAGGCTTAGATCATAAATGCCCAAGGTCCATAGGACATGGTCCCCTAACTAATGGCACGGGGAGCCAACCGCAGAGCTGGAAGATGAGCCCAGGCCTATCTGGCCCCCTTGCCACTTTCTTCACCATTGGAGTATACTGCTCCCCGTTCTGCACATGGAAGTCAGTGCAATCTGCCTCATCTATTTTTATTAACCTTCAAGCTACTTATCCCTAATATAAACATCCTAAATCTAATTTACTAATTTTATAGTGATATTCTGCTCATTTATTTATTATTTTTGAGATGGAGTGTCACTCTGTTACCCAGGCTGGAGTGCAGTGGCACAATCTCAGCTCACTGCAACCTCCACCTCCCAGGTTCAAGCGATTCTCCTGCCTCAGCCTCTCCAGTAGCTGGGACTACAGGCGCCCACCACCACACCAGACTAATTTTTGTATTTTTAGTAGAGACAGGGTTTCACCATGTTGGTCAGGCTGGTATCGAACTCCTGACCTCGGGTAATCCACCCACCTCGGCCTCCCAAAGTGCTAGGATTACAGGCATCGGCCCCTGTGCCCCTCCTATTCTACTTATTTTGCTGTTCATATGTTACATGTCAGTGTACTTTGTAAAATTGTAAACTTTTTGGCAATAAGACCTACTTCCTTACTATGTCATCTGTATTGTCCCCTGCACAGAAGTACAGTCTTCCTGAGTATTTTATGACGATAAGGAGAAAATCAGGAATCCAGGCGTCAGAGTTGAGTAAATCTATTGAGGTGCCCACAAGGCCAGGTGTGGTGGCTCACACCTGTAATCCCAGCACTTTGGGAGGCTGAGGCGGGTGGATCACTTGAGGTCAGGAGTGCAAAACCAGCCTGGCCAACATGGTGAAACCCCTTCTCTATTAAAAATACAAAAACTAGCCGGGCATGGTGCCGGGCACCTGTAGTCCCAGCTACTCAGGAGGCAGAGGCAGGAGAATCGCTTGAACCCAGGGGGCAGAGGTTGCAGTGAGCCGAGATCACGCCACTGCACTCCAGCCTGGGCGACAGAGTGAGACTATCTAAAAAAAAAAAGAAATAAATAAAAGAGTTCACAAAACAAATGATCCTCACAGGAGCAACTGAGAGTTTTATTTAATTCTTCTAAGTGGCCAGCTATAATATAGTTAAGCACCAGAATATGCTGATATTATGTAAAGATGATTTTAAAAGTTGTATGTGGGTAGAAAAAAGTTGTGAGTCATACACTGAAAGAGGCTTAGCATTTTTTTTTGTATTATATAAATAATTAGAATCACATTTCAGAAATGTGCCCCAAACTCAGCAGCCAGAATTTTAAAACTTTAAAAAATACATTGAATAATTTCTTTCTTTTGGGGAGCTGAAATTGGTTTATATGTGTATAGTAGATCAAGACCAAGTTTTTTTTTTAATATTCCGGTATACAGTTGTGAGAGATAATACACAAGTTATGCTCTTCAAGGTCAAGAATAATTATGGCCAACCTTGGCCAAAAAACCAGGCATCCTGTGAGTAGAAAAAAAAAAAAAAGACCAAGCGTGGTGGCTCATGCCTGTAATCCCAGGACTTTGGGAGGCTGAGGCGGGCGGATCACGAGGTCAAGAGATTGAGACCATCCTGACCAACATGGTGAAACCCCGTCTCTACTACAAATAAAAAAAAAAATTAGCCAGGCATGGTGGCAGGCGCCTGTAATCCCAGCTACTTGGGAGGCTGAGGCAGGAGAATCCCTTGAACCTGGAAGGCGGAGGTCGCAGTGAGCCGAGATCGCACCATTGCACTTCAGCCTGGGCAAAACTAGCTAAACTCTGTCTCAAAAAAACAAAAACAAAAACAGAAAACAACAAAAAGGAAGTCACCTCTTGAACAACACAGACAATGCCTGTATATACATTCTCTCCCCTGCCTCTGCAACCATGGAAAATCATTGCAGGAAATTGCAGGAAGATGATTTGAACAGAGCTCTTTTTCTAGCCTCTGGCAGGGAATAATTCTTCTATTCCATATAATCTTATGAGGGTCACCTCCCATCTTCAGCTTTTTTTTTTTTTTTCTTTTTGAGACAGAGTCTTGCTTAGGCTGGAGTATAGTAGCCTGATCTCAGCTCAATGCAGCCTCTGCCTCCTGAGTTCAAGTGATCCTTCTACTTCAGCCTCCCGAGTAGCTGGGATTACAGGTGCCCACCACCATGCCTGGCTAATTTTGTATTTTTAGTAGAGATGGGGTTTTGCCATGTTGGCCAGGCTGGTCTTGGACTCCTGGCCTCAAATGATCCACTCATCTTGGCCTCCCAGGGTGCTGGAATTACAGTCGTGAGCCACCGCACCCAGCCCCATCTTCAGCTTTTGAGTGGAGGCAGAAGTGTTTTGAAGAGTCAGTATGAGAAAGATTCAGTTCATCATGTCTAATTTTTCCTCTTCCTTTAAAAAAAATATCTTGGGACAGCAGTAGTTGTCAAGACCATCATGTTAAGTATAGTCAGTATCTAGGGAACTACTGTTAGGTACTCCCAGAATGTTATTCTCTAAGAAGAAAGCCAGAAAGGATAAAAATATTGAAGATGGGACCTGTCTTCTGCAGATGAGACAGACCATAATTGAATGCTGAGAAAACTGCAACCATCTGAATTTTATCACTATGACTGCCTTATTGCCTGGTCTACCAGTAAGGTGATGGAGAAGAAGTGAAAATCATAACTAGGATACCAAGGACAGGACAGGACAAAAAGGCCAAGTTGCAAAAGTGGTTAGGAAAGTCAAGAGTGAAAGGGGGTGAGTTCTGAGGTCACTGTTTATTATGCACTGTCTGAATTTAAAAAAAAAAAAAAAGTGTTAGCAGAAGGTCAGAACCTAGGCAATGGAAATGACAAAATCCATCTCTCCTAGAAATAAATTTAGTAATGCTCCTGCATTGTCCAGGAGAAAGAGTCATTCACTCTACCAGACAAAGTGCATCCAGGCCCTGGAGAATCAGTGTGCTCTGTTACAGTGAGGATAGGAATAGTTCACCTTGCTTTTCTCTGGATTGGAAAAAATGTCTTATAAGACTAGTAGTTTCTCTCTCTTTTTTTTTTTTTGAGATGGAGTCTCGCTCTGCCACGCAGGCTGGAGTGTAGTGGCAAGATCTCAGCTCACTGCAAGCTCCACCTCCCGGGTTCACGCCATTCTCCTGCCTCAGCCTCCCAAGTAGCTGGGACTACAGGTGCCTGCCACCACGACCAGCTAATTTTTTGTATTTTCAGTAGAGACAGGATTTCACGGTGTTAGCCAGGATGACTTCGATCTCCTGACCACGTGATCCATCTGCCTCGGCCTCCCAAAGTACTGGGATTACAGGTGTGAGCCACTGCACCGGGCCAAGACTTGTAGTTTCTATACAAGAAGCAGGCAGGATTGAAATAAAATAAAATTAAATGTAAAAAGACTAGTAATTTCCCTTTGCTCCAAGTCCACACTCAGCACGTAACTCTCTGATTTCTTTATTTTTTATTTATTTATTTATTTATTTATTTTTGTTGAGATGGAGTCTCGCTCTTTTGCCCAGGCTGGAGTGCAGTGGCGTGATCTCGGCTCACTGCAAACTCAGCCTCCTGGGTTCACACCATCCTCCTGCCCCAGCCTCCCGAGTAGCTGGGACTACAGGTGCCCACCACCACGCCTGGCTAATTTTTTTGTATTTTTAGTACAGATGGGGGTTTCACGTGTTAGCCAGGATGGTCTCGATCTCCTGACCTCATGATCTGCTGGCCTCAGCCTCCCAGAGTGCTGGGATTACAGGCGTGAGCCACCGCACCCGGCCAACCCTCTGATTTCTAACTTACCTCTTGCTTAGGCATGAGTGGACAGGAATAGAAAGATCTTTGCACGGGTCTTTATCTTTTATTGTTAGTTAATACACTGGCATTTTGTTTTATATCTTGAACTTTTATACTTTGAATTTTGATTTTTGTTTGTTTGAGTTTTGTTTGTTTTTTGAGACAGAGCCTCACTCTGTCGCCCAGACTGGAGTGCAGTGACACAATCTCGGCTCACTGCAACCTCTCAGGTTCAAGAAATTCTCATGCCTCAGCCTCCCGAGTAGCTGGGATTATAGGCATGCACCACCGTGGACTGGCTAATTTTTGTGTTTTTAGAAGAGAGAGGGTTTCACCATGTTGGCCAGGCTGGTCTCAAACTCCTGGCCTCAAGTGATCTACCCATCTCAGCCTCCCAGAGTGCTGGGATTACAGGCATGAGCCACTGCACCTGGCCTGTTTGTTTGTTTTGATACAGGGTCTCACCCTGTTACCCAGACTGAAGTGCAGTGGTGCAATCATGGTTCACTGCAGCCTCTACCTTTTGGACGCAAGAAATCCTCCCACCTCAGCTTCCTGAGTAGCTGGGACTATAGGCATGCGCCACCACATTGGCTAATTTTTCTTTTAATTTTTTGAAGAGACAGGGTCTCACCCTGGCTGATCTCAAACTCCTGGTCTCTAGCAATACCCTCGCCTTGGCCTTCCAAAGTGCTGGGATTACAGTCCTGAGTCACCGTGCCCACGCTATACTTTGACTTTTGAGGTTAGTGGTTATGCTTAATAATGTAGTCGGTTCAAGTGCATCTTCAAAATCAAAATTCTTAGATACACCTAGACATACCGGGGTTAGACACCCTAAAACATGTAATTAGAACAGAATAAGGCAAAATTAGGTGCCCAGCTGGCTTTTCTTTATGATTCCTTTATGTCGTACAGATATAATTTCAGGAATAGGAAGATTTTTGTGGTAGTTAAAACAATTTTTTCTCTTACTCTGTAACTAAAGACAAGAATGAGCAACTGCTACAGGTGACAGGTGGTAAAGCTGTGTCATTCAACTTCAAGTATCTGGCTCTTCAGAACATTTGCATGAGAGGCAAAACTTTTCCAGTTGTATCATGTCTGATATCATTTAACACACTATGTGGTATTGATGAATGCAATTATTTCTTAAATTATGCGTACCTATTTCACTTCAGGCTTTGTGTGGAACTGTCTGGAAATTCACACTAAACAAGACATATAAATAAATAGCTAAAATAATTATGTGATGGGCGGGGCGTGGTGGCTCACGTCTATAATCCCAGCCCTTAGGCTGAGATTGAGGTCAGAAGTGCAAAACCAGCCTGGCCAACATGGTGAAACCCTGTCTCTACTAAAAATACAAAAATTAGCCGGGTGTGGTGGCTGAGGTAGGAGAATCACTTGAACCCAAGGGGCGGAGTTTGCTGTGAGCCAAGATTGTGCCACTGCACTCCAGCCCGGGGGAAAGAGCAAGACTCCATCTCAAGAAAAAAGAAATTGTTAAAATAATAATAATTATGTGATGGATTATGAGATTACGTACAAGGCACAGGGATGGCAAGGGATGGAGAAATTCCTGGTCATGGAACCAGGAAGACTCCCTAGAGGAGGTGGCCTTTGAGCTCGGTGTTGAGGAAAATATAATGTATTTCCCTCTTGGCATAGGAGGAGAAAGGGAATTCCAGGCAGAGGAAATGGCTGGAAAGCAAAGCCTAGAAGGTACGAAACAGATTGGCTTGTACAGCAAATTGCTAGAATATTGATTGAGCAACAAGACGAGGTAGGAGGTATGCCTGCTAATGACTTAATCGGGTGGGTGTTGGAGACATTTAAAATAGGGAAGCGATATGATATTAAGAAAAGTTTTTGTAGTTGGCATGACAATGAAGCAAAAGGGAGCAAGAGAAAGGAAGTCCAATTAAGAGTCTAGGTCCTAAATTCAGGCAGTTGTAATGAGAATGGAAAGGATAAAACAGGTTTGAGAATGGTTTGGCAGCTAGAATCAGTAGGGCTTGGTGACAGATTGTGTTTGGGGGCGAGAGAGGGAGGAACTAGCATAACTCCCAAATTACTTGCTTTGGAACATAGGGATCTTTTATTAAATCTTTCTGTAAACCATTATACATTATTCATTATGAGATTAAAGATGTGCCTGCGTTGTGAATCATCATTAGCTTCCGACTAAGGGAATCCCTAGATTAGAAATCAACTCCTACCCACTTCCAACCCTGCTCTTCCTGACCATTTTGTGCCTTTCACCGGAAGCTGTGAGATCTGACTTCAGGCGGAAAAAAATGTAACTAAAACAGACCTATTGTCCTAGAAAAAAGAAATATGAAAGCCAAAAGATACAATTAAACACATTTGGAATGCTCGGAACGAGGTGTCCATGGCTTTATCACAGACTGTAGCTGCACTGTATGTGTGCAGCTTTGCCTGGTTTTCATTAAGCAAAGAAACTGGCTTTCAATAAGCCAAAATGTGAAAAGTTATTTAGTTACAGGGTAACGAGGAACTTGTGCTTGAAAATGTAGATGTATATTAGTAAAATTACATCTTGGCCTTTTCAACTGGATAAAAATAATGAAGCAAACATGTATTATCGTAAATAGATACTGCATTATCAGATTACGGGTGTTTGAGGGTTAAAAGTTTATGCAACTAGTTGTTCCTTGAATTTTGCACAGGGTTTCATTATTGCTTCTGGGCAGCCTTTAGGAGAGCATTCTAGCATAGCAGTTAGAAATCTTTGCTCTGGAGTTCAAACACTCATGTCTTTGGGCATGCCATCAATTGTCCCTGTTATTTTGTCACTCACACACACATGAAATTAATATCAGCATGCTCTTTGAGTGGAACGCAATTCCAACACAGAAATACTAGATAGATAGGACTTGACTTCAAGAAATAGATAATTAAGTGGTTTTCAAACATTATAGTGCATTCTAGTCATCTGGAGGGCTTGTTAAGCCACAGATTGCTGGGCCCTAAGGCAGAATTTCTCATTTAGTAGAAGATCTGCAGTGAAGCCTAAGAATTTGCATTTCCGACAAATCCCAGATGATTGTCTGGGGCCCATACTTTGAGGAAGACAAATCTAATTGGAAAGGAATTAAGTGGAGAAGGTGGAAGGTGGAGGGTGGAGAAGCACTTAGAAAACAGGTGTACATGGTTTGCTGTTGATTGTTTTAATGAGAGGGAGTCTTGCTATGTTGCCCAGGCTGGTTTTGAACACCTGAGCTCAATAAATCCTCCTGCCTGAGCCTCTTGGTAGCTGGGACTACAGGTGCTCTCTGCCATGCCCTATTACTGATTTTGTTTAGGAAGCTGAACCATACACAATAAGAACTCCAGTGATTGATGAGCCATTCACTTAACTGAGAATAATTTTATTACTAGGATGACGTTAAGTTTCTACCATCTTAGGAATATATCTCCATAATTCCAGTGTGCATTTGTCCCACTCAGGGAAACAAATATATTCCAACTGACTTTTTCCACAATGTCAGGGTTTTATGCTTAACCTGAACCAAACCAAACCATGAACCATTTAATTGGGATACACCAGGCTAATTGGTTATGCTCCAAAACTAAACTGCATCTGAAATATCCTTTCCCTGAAGTGTGAACCAAATGAAAGATTTTTTTGTTTGTTTATTTAAAAAAAATAGTGAACTCGTTCAAGTTAGAAACATTTTGGTTTCTTGAACTATTGAAAAGCAAAATTATATTCCCTGACATACTGATTCATTAAAAAATAAATGACTCTCAAGTTACCATTATACTAAGTAACAAGTAGTTGACTGAAATACTAAAATATGCAGTCCCTAAAAGAGTCAGAGTCCCAGCAAGAAAGAGTATTCCCCTCATAGGGGTCAAACTAAGATACTTTAATGAAGGAACTACTTACCTAGCTATGGTAAGGGACTTAAGGGAACTAGAGAGGGGTGTTTAGGTACCAAGAAACTAGCAACAGCAGGAAGTGTTTACCACCCTGGGCATAAAGAGGCAAAAGAAGGATGTAGTGTTTACTGAGTCCAATTAGAAGAGGACCTATGTTTCCAGGCTGTCTGACAAGAGGTCTAGTCTTAGGGATCTCTCTCTCCCTCCTCAAACACACACATTAGAATAGAGTTGCTAGCTCAGGGAGCAAAGGGAGAGACATAGCTCTGCCCCTCTCCCCTGCTACCTTCTCATCTCCTGTTGGTGCCTTCCTCTGTCTGAATCCAGCTGAAAGTCAGGTGTCAAGGAAGCCCAAGTGATCCATTTGCAGGAGTCAGCTTCCTGGCAGAGAACGGCCAGTGGTGGAAGGCAAATGGAGACTGACAGCTCAATCCTCTTTTACTAAATTAATGCTAGGCATTATGGGAAGTATTAGCAAGTGAGTTAATGTATATAAAATTCTTAGAAAATTCCCTGGCACATAGGAAGCGTTATATCCTAACCATTAGCTATTATTATTGCTACTATAATTAGCCCTATTTTACAGATAAGAAAACTAAGTTTCATAGACTTTAAGCAACTTCTCCTTGGTTAACAATTAGTAACAGAACCCACACTCAAATCCAGATTTTTAGATGCCAATTTTGTACAAATTATATTAATGTTTACTATAGCACCATATAAGATTAGGCATTGCATACATACTTAATTTTATGATTTATGGTAGAATAAAACATCTTTACTCTTGATTTAACTAAAGAAATCTGTAACCAAATTGACACTTTTTGAAATACATAGAAATAAAATAAGTGAAACTATTATTTCAAAGGCAACTCTACCTGGTCAGTAATATTAATAGTCATGGTAATGCTGGTGTTAGTAGTGGTAGTAGTAATAACAGTTGTTGCAATTCTTGAATGTTTATTATATGTCCATCACTGTGCTATTTTTAAGGCATTGTAATAACGTAACCACTGATCCATGGCACCCATTTTTTATTTCCTGTTCATTCTTTTAATTTTTTTAAACTTAGAAATAATTCACTTGGATGATTTTCCTGGCCCTTGTTTGACTACTTAAGGTTTTATAAAATAATTTAAAATGTGAGGTATATATTATCTTCTTTAAAAACTCCCAGATAACATTATTTTTTCCCTATAATTATTGGATAATTTATTCTTCCCATTATATTGTCATGATACAAAGTTAGCCCTAAGGCAAGAGGCATGAATTAGCCATGCATTCCAAATTTGATTACATGAAATAAGACATTTTTGAATATAAACATAGTTTGCTGCTTATTTGTGTCAGGTCAGCTTTTTTTGGCAACAGATTTTAAACAGTGAGATAGCCTTTTACCCTTAGGTCTTTGCATTTTAGGTTTTTAGAGTTTCAGTACAAAGAGGGTGTCATCAGTAAGCCGAGACATCATATGTACATTTCCAGTCAGCTAAAGAAACAAACAAGAAATGCTTTTCCTGTGGGGCTGATTTCCATCCTGTCACACTATCTGTCAACTCTTTTCTGATGATTGGAGCAATTATCAGACAAGGGCACTGGAACCAATGGCTCATCACAATTGAGTTTCTTTCTTGGCAGTCAAGTTACAGAGTTGTCATTAAGAAAGTCAGTGAAGCAATAGCATTATAGAGGCAGTGCTACACTGAAAACCAACCACATGAAAGAAAAAAATCCTACACGTACACCATTTGCTTTGCTTTCTACTTTATTGTCTAGTTATTGCATAGGGTGACCCATAAGAAACCACTAACTACATAGAGGTTGAACCATATAAAATTGCCAGTATTTGACCAATAATTGACCAGTTTGACCTATGAAAATGGGAGTTTCATGTGGTTCATCCTAATAATTCTGATTCTGATTTAAGCAGTCCGTGGAGCAAGAACATTTTATTTACAGATCATTTTACAGCCCACTCCCCCACCCACCATTGGTAAACATATTGCTTTTGCACATTCTAAGATGACAGTCACTTCTGATTTTTTTCCTCTTGTTGAGGATTTCGATTACATTTTAACATCCAGAAATGTGTGTTGGCCGGGTGTGGTGGCTCACGCCTGTAATCCCAGCACTTTGGGAGGCCAAGGCAGGCAGATCACTTGAGGTCAGGAGTTTGAGACCAGCCTGGCCAAGATGGTGAAACCCCATCTCTACTAAAAATACAAAAATTAACTGGGTGTGGTGGTGCATGCCTGTAGTCCCAGCTCCTCGAGAGGCTGAGGCATGAGAATTGCTTGAACCTGGGAGGCAGAGGTTGCATTGAGTGAGTATGGTAGAGTGTGTACTATACTATAGTATAGTATCTGTATATATCTGATTTTAAAGAAGGAACAAACAGAAAAGGAAGGGATTGTTTATGCATTTGTATAAACTACATATTAGAAAATGTCATAGTTATGATTTTTTTCTTTGTGAGACTGGGAAATGATTTCTCACACATAGATGTCTGTTTTGTGGTGAGTTTGAGGAACAGACTTATGCAATTAAGATGAAAACATCATATTTAAAACATGAAGAGTTTTCAGAATAAGATATTCATTTTATAATTATGCTAGTCTACCCAAATTCTCACTTATTATTTAATATCTATATGTAAATTCTTAAAATTTGACATGTTCTTTAAAACTTCTGTAAGTAATTTTCTCTTTGATGTTATTATAGCTGCTCTTAAATACAGAGAAAAAATGTGTGAAATACAGAGCAGTTGAGTGCTGCATCAGGCAGATGAGTCAGCAGCTATGGCCCAGCTATATGCATGGTCCACAGGTGTCCTTTGCCTTGGGTAGACTTTCCAGGCAGAATTTTTTTTTTTTTTTTTGAGATGGAGTCTTGCTCTGTTGCCCAGGCTGGAGTGCAGTGGCGCAATCTTGGCTCACTGCAACCTCTGCCTCCCCGGTTCAAGCGATTCTCCTGGCTCAGCCTCCTAAGTAGCTGGGATTATAGATGCGTGCCATCACGACCGGCTAATTTTTGTATTTTTAGTAGAGATGGGGTTTCACCATGTTTGCCAGGTTGGTCTTGAACTCCTGACCTCAGGTGATCCGCCTGCCGTGGCCTCCCAAAGTGCTGGTATTATAGGCGTGAGCCACTGCGCCCGGTCTACAGGCAGAATTTTTTGAAGGGGCTCATGCAAACTTTACAAATCTATTTCTTCTGCAGCTCCTTTGCAGTAACCACATCTACAAAACACACCCTAAATACCAGAAGCTGGCTGGGCGCAGTGGCTCATGCCTGTAATCCCAGCACTTTGGGAAGCTGAGGCGAGTGGAGTGGATTGCTTGAGCCAAGGAGTTCAAGACCAGCCTGGGCAACATGGCAAGACCCCCACCTCTACAAAAGTACAAAAAATTAACCGAGTCTTAGCAACTCGGGAGGCTGAAGTGAGAGGATCTCTTGAGCCTGAGAAGTTGAGGCTACAGTGAGCTGAGATTGTGCCACTGCACTCCAGCCTGAGTGACGGAGTAAGACTCTGTCTCAAAAAAAAAAAAAAAAAATCCTAGAAGCTTTAATGACCAGAGTGTAGGAAGTTTGGTGATTTCCTCAGCAGTATGACGCTAAGTCAGAGACCAAGGTTTAACAGGTGCAGGTTTATGACGCAGATTTGATTCATCAGGCCAGCCGTCTTGAGCAGCACATTTTTAACACGCTCCTGGGGGATCGCATGCTGCTGCTCTGCGGACCACACTTTAGCAAGGAACTCGATAGTTCCACTTTCATGACCTACTAGCATCTTACAGTCAACAAAACCCAATCCAGTCTTACCATCTTCCTTCCCAAACCAGTCTTCCTCTTGACTTCTCATTAATTTTTGCCACTCTTCCTTCTCCACCTAACCACAAAGCAATGAGAGGCTTCTAATCTCTCCCACACTCACATCCAAATCACCAATGAAGTTCTGCTGACTCTCCCCATGTTTCACATCACTGTTTTTTGTTTGTTTGTTTTTGAGACAGAGTCTCTCTCTCTTGCTGCCCATGCTGGAGTGCATTAGCATGATCACAGCTTACTGCAGCCTTGACTTTAGGGGCTCAAATGGTCCTCCCACCTCAGCCTGCTGAATGGCTGGGACTACAGGCAGGTATTACCACTCCTGGCTAATTTTTTTAAATTAAATTTTTATTTTTTATTTTTTTTTTTTAGAGACAGAGTCTCCTATGTTGCCCAGGCTGGTCTTGAATTCCTGGGATCACGAGATCTTCCTGCCTTGACCTCCCAAAGTACTGGGAGCACCTGGCCTGAGACACTGTGCCTGCTCAATTTTTTTTTTTTTTTTCTGTAGAGACAGGGGTCTCACTATGTTGCCCAGGCTGTCAAATCATTTTTCATTCCATTGCTGCTACCAGGACCTAGGCCTCAATGACCTCTTATTCCTGACTGTCCTTCCAGCTCTCCCAGTCTCTGCTCTGCCTACTCCAAATCTATGCACTATTGCCGTTCTAGAGCAGTGCTTATTCATGTGGATAGTCCACTGAAACAGCACATGGAATAGAGTCTAGAGTCCTTGACCTGGAACTCCAGGTCCCATGCTCCCACCCTGGTTTTCCATTCTTTTCTCTTAACATTCTCACGTGTGAACCTTGTGGGTTACTTGCCATGATCTGAATACCTTTTTTTTTTTTTCAGACAGAGTCTTGTTCTGTTGCCCAGGCTGGAGTGCAGTGGCACAGTCTCAGCTCACTGCAACCTCCACCTCCCAGGCCTCAACCTCCCAAATCACTGGGACTTACAGGCGCGCATCACCACGCCCAGCTAATTTTTGTATTTTTAGTAGAGATGGGGCTTCACCATGCTGACCAGACTGGTCTCAAACTCCTGACCTCAAGTGATTCGCCTGCCTCCCAAAGTGTTGGGATTTCAGGCATGAGCCACCGAACCCAGCTGCTGAATACCTTTGATGCTTTCAATTGTCCTCAAAGATCCCAAGTTCCTATGTCACTTAAAGTGTCATATAAGTGCTAGCAAGTGTCATAAACATCCAAAAGAGCCTGGGATGAACAGCTTCATGACATAAGTGGCATTTCTCTGAACCTGTAGGGTAATAAGGATTTCTACAGAGATTATTAATTGTTTCTACATCTCTGTATCATTGAACTTGTTTAAAGGCATTCATCATTTAGTAAAAAAAAAAAAATCCAATAAATTAAACATATTTATAAATACATTAACAACAAGAAAAGACAATCTTTTGGGCTTCTGTTTTCATTGCACAATCCACAACCAAACAAGTGCAAATACTATTGTAATTTTTTCTTTTTTTTTTTTTTTTTTTGAGACAGAGCCTCACTCTGTTGCCCATGCTGGAGTGCAGTGACCTGATCTCAGCTCACTGTAATCTCCTGGATTCAAGAGATTCTTGTGCTTCAGCCTCCTGAGTATCTGGGATTACAGGCATCTACCACCATGCCCAGCTAATTTTTGTATGTTTTGTAGAGACAGGATTTTGCTATATTGTCCAGGCTGGTCTCGAACTCCTGAGCTCAAGGGATCCACCCGCCTCGGCCTCCTAAAGTGCTGGGATTACAGGTGTAAGCTACCACACCCAGCCTGTAATTGTTTTTTCTTACGTCTCTTCTACACTAAGCTCATCCCCAAGAGGCAATATGTATTGTTCAACTTGCATGTGCAGCATTTAATGTAATTAGTGGTACAGAGAAGGCTTTCAACCAAGGGAATCTAGGGAGTTTGGAGTCCATGAATCCTGCTTTCTCACTTCCTTGCTTTCTTGCTTGCTCACTTGCTTTGTTTTTTGCTTAGAAACGGGGTCTCACTCTGTCTCCCAGGCTGGAGTGCAGTGCTACAATGATAGCCCCTTGCAACCTCAAACTTCTGGGCTCAAGCGATCCTCTCACTTCAGCCTCCCAAGTAGCCAGAACTATAGGAGCTTGCCACCTCACCTGGCTCATTTTTAAAAAAATTTTTTATAGAGATTGAGGGGATCTCACTATGTTGCCCAGGCTGATCTGGAATTCCTGGTCAAGCGATCCTTCTGCCCAGGCGTCCCAAAGTGCTGGGACTCTAGGCCACCACGCCCAGCCAATCCTGCTTTCAATAAATTTTTTTCCTGTTGTTACATTTTTATTATTTTAGTAAGAGAAAAAAATAAGGAAGTCCTGTTGACTCATTCATGAGTTTAATAACTATGACCTTTCACGTTGTGCTCTCTGAGTATGGGGATGCCCAGTATCACACATCTGATAGATCTGCTTTTGGGAAGATAATTTCTTTCAGGCCACATGTTGTAGGGGCACCTGACTTTTCTGGAGTTTGTAGAAATTTCAGATACCCCGGGATCATTCTTTGACAACACAACCTTCACTAACAATTATTCTAGTGAAGCCAGCAGTTTTCAAACTGTGTGTCCGTATTTTTTATTTGTTTGTTTGACACGTAGTCTCACTCTGTCACCCAGGCTGGAGTGCAGTGGCAAGATCTCGGCTTACTGCAAGCTCCGCCTCCCAGGTTCATGCCATTCTCCTGCCTCAGCCTCCTGAGTAGCTGGGACTACAGGTGCCCATCACCACACCCGGCTAATTTTTTGTATTTTTAGTAGAGACGGGGTTTCATTGTGTTAGCCAGGATGGTCTTGATCACCTGACCTCATGATCCACCCGCCTCAGCCTCCCAAAGTGCTGGGATTACAGGCGTGAGCCACAGTGCCCGGCCCTGTGTGTCTGTATTTTGAAATAAAAACATTGCCTTGGCTAGGTATAGTGGCTCACACCTGTAATCTCACCACTTTGGGAGGCACAGGCAGGAGGATCACTTGAACCCAGGAATTCGAGGCCAGCCTGGTCAACATGGCAAGACACTGTCTCTACAAAAAGTAAAAGAAATTAGCCAGGCATGGTGGTGCACGCCTCCAGCTACTTGGGTGGCTGAGGTGGAAGAATTGTCGAGCCTAAGAGGTCAAGGCTGCCGTGAGCCATGATCATGTCATTGTACTCCAGCCTGGGTGACAGAGGACAAAATGAGACCCTGTCTCAAAAAAAAAAGAAAAAGAAAAAGAAAGACGAACCAAAAAAGAAAACATTGCCTTATAAAACTATGATTCTCTATATCTCTCAAAATGCATTCAAGATGGGCATGGTGGCTCACACCTGTAATCCTAGCACTTTGGAAGGCCAAGGTGGGAAGATTGTATGAGGCCAGTAGTTTGAGAGCAGCCTGGGCAACATAGCAAGACCTTATCTCTATATTTTTTAAAATAAAAATGTAGACTAGGCGCAGTGGCTCACATCTGTAATCCCAGCACTTTGGGAGGCTGAGGTGGGTAGATCACCTGAGGTCAGGAGTTCGAGACCAGCCTGGCCAATATGGTGAAACCCTGTATCTACTAAAAATACAAAAAATTAGCTGGGTGTCATGGCATGCACCTGTAGTCCTAGCTACTCAGGAGGCTGAGGCATGAGAATCATTTGAACCCAGGAGGCAGAGGTTGCAGTGTGAGCCGAGATCATGCCATTGCACTCTAGCCTGGGCGACAGAGTGAGACTCTGTCTCAAAAAAAAAAAAAAAAAAAGGAAAAAAGGAAAAATTGTAAAAATCTGTTTCAAATAATATTTTCTTCCAACTACAAACTTCCCTACAAAAATCACAGACTTTGAATTAAGTTTATATACTTTTTTATGTTCTTCAAGGGTACATTCCTTATAGTTTTACAAAAGGAAACATGGTATTAGACACGTTTTATAGTTTCATGTAATTTTGAAATATATACATACATACTTCGAAATGTATACATAGTACTCCATGAATTGCTATTTTAGTGTGACTAGGAGTGGCTGAAAAGAGCATTGTTGGACCACTATTCCAGTCTATACAACTCCCTATCTGAACTTGGTTCCCCCACCCCGGTTACTCTGTTGCCACCCTGTTTGTTGTGCTCATAGCCCTTATACCAAACTTTACTATCTTGCTTATATCTTTGTTTATTGTTTGTCTAGGCAGCCTCCCAGATGATGGGTTTTCATCTGTGTAGACTCTTGTAAATGCTGATACTAATTGTAAAGACCATTCCATTTCCCACTAGGTCTTCAGATTCTAGGTCTGCAAAAAGTCATATGACAAGATAACTACTCCTCATGGTAGCTTCCTACAAGCTTATCACACCAGCTCCAGAGGACTAAGCTTACTGGGACACCCAGCTCCCCCCCTCCTCTCAGCTGCCAGTTTACCCCACCTCTTTCCTTTCTACTACCCTCCAGCTAAGTCGGCCTTATCATTCCTGAGTGCCTTCATTCGCTTCATTCCCTCTAGATTGCTTTCCCTCAAATCCGTGCCCAGGCTGGGTGGAGTAATGGTTTAAATCCTAACGCTCTGTATCTTGGTTACAACCACTTAAAACTTCAATTTCTTTTTTTTTTCAAGCATCAATTTCTTCATCTGTACAATGTAGATACTAAATAAAAGTACCACTCTAGTGAGCATCTCATAGTAGGTCTTCAGTAAATGGCAGTCATCATTGTTGGTTTTGTTATTATTTTTCTTCTTTCACGCTTCACCTTTTTGGCTTGTCTCCAATAATTGTTTATAATTATTAACAATTTTTAAAATAACTGTTCAAAATTATGTTGCATTTGTAAGTTTTGCATCTTGAGCTAGGTTTAACCTCTTTGAAGGGAAATGTTCTACTGTTACTATTTACGTACTCCACTAAATGTGCCTTGTGTCTAAAGCAGTGATTGTTAACAATACAATTAATCCATATCACTTGAAGTGGTTCTTTGAGGAAGGATAAAATATTTCTCTTGCTCACTGTGTCTGTAGTTATTCTGCTTTTGCTGTCCGTATAATGAAACATAAAGTGCTTCATCTGGATTTGAGACCTTCTAGTTTTCCCCAGTAAATATAGGAAAGCGAGAAGACTTTTACATATCTGTTCTCTGTAAGACTTTTTTTTCCAATTTTTAATTGTATAACTATTATTAACTTCAAATTGTGCTTAGAGTTTCAAGACGTTAATGACATGTTGCCACTAAATGTCAATGCATGCAGATGACAGTGAGGTGACCCTGAGACTGGAAACAAGATGACTTTCAGACAACTAAACTAGGAACAGTGAATCTGTAGGGTGGGTGATAGGATTAACCCACCCTAAAAGATGATCTGTGAATATGAAGTTGAGGGGATTAGGGAATAGTCAGATTTCATTGAAGGGCAATTAAGGTGGAGTCTTGAAAGCTGTTGCTTAATCTATTCTATTATACCCTAACAAAGAAAGAATTATGTTAACTAAGAACTGGCAGATGGTAAGTGATGGAATCTTAAAGAAAGAAAAAGCCAGTAAGTAAGATTTTGGGCAGAGTTGGTCACACACGGGAACTATAGACACACTTTGAAGCTGGGTGTGAACAGCTCTGAAATTTACATGTTCTGCCTGAGCTAACCAAGACCATCTCATCTCTCTTGGCTCTCTGAACAACCTAAGCAACATGTTGAAGATTAATGCAACCTCCTAGCACTTCAATACCCACAGAGAACTACTCTCTAGAAAATTACCACCTCCACTGGAAGTCTGCACTTTTATTTAACCTTCAGTGCTTTGCAGGGGCATATCCAGGGTCTGTGCAGCCTGAAAATTTTTTTACAATTAGGGAGGTTGTCTTTAAGGAAAGAACACAAGCTGGGGGCGGTGGCTCACGTCTATAATCCTAGCACTTTGGGAGACCAAGGTGGGTGGATCGCTTCAGCCCAGGAGTTCCAGACCAGCTTGGACAACATGGTGAGACCCCGTCTTTACAAAAAAAATTTAAGAAGTTAGCCGGGTGTGTTGGCCTAGGCCTATAGTCCCAGCTACTGGGGAGGCTGAGATGGAAGAATTGCTTGAGCCCCAGGAGATAGAGGCTACAGTTAGCCATGATTGCACCACTGCACTCCAACCTGGACGACAGTGCGAGACCCTGTCTCAAAAAAAAAAAAAGAAAAGAAAAGAAAACATAAACTGGCAAATATGAAATTGCTCCCAGGGCATTGGAAAGGACCAGCGCAAGTGAATGGGTTTGAAGCGTAAGCTCTGCTGGCATCATGGTGAAGGCCTTGAAGTTGGGGTTGGTGTCAATTGCCTGTCAGCCCCAGGTGCCCCACCCTGCAGAACCGAGGGCCACAACCAGGGAGACTTTAGCAGAGGCCTTGTCACACTCCCCCACAGCACTCACATCTAAACAATACAAATGCAACAAAACAGTCAAATTCCAAACTGCTCCTTAAGATAGTTTTGGCACTTTAACTTTGATGACCCTTTCTACCTATATTACCATCATCCTGTTAAAAAATACAGAAACTCTCTCCCATTTGTTAGCACTTCGCAGATTCAGTCTAGCTTTCTGAACTCCAAATACACTGCACCATTAGTTAAAGCACAGAAAGAAAAAGCTGTAAAGTTATGACTGTGCCCAAAACAAAATGTAAAATGACTATGGGTCAGAAAGAGGAGAAGACTTAGAGCAATGGACACAATGAAGATACAGCCTGACATACTTCGGGTCTGGGAGAAGGCAGGCTCTGGCCAGAGCGTGATTTTTGTGGGATAACGAGGAAGGAAGAGGCCCCGTCTGGTGCAGTGGAAGACCCACAGTTTAAAGCTAGAGCCTGGGATAGGGACCCACTGTTCCTGAGAGAAGGCTCCCAAAATCTGTAACCTGAGACCATGGTTTGTATTAAAATGTATTCCTAGAAAGAGCTCACACATACCCCAGAGACTAGGAATTGAGCCATGCTCTGCCCTCATCCAATGACAAGATCTAGAATATCCCTTCCTCCAGCTGCCCATAGAAGTTCTGGTTCGGGGTTAGGGAGCCCAGTCAGGCAATTACTAAAATAGTACCTACATTGACCAGCACAGTAGCCACTAGCCTTATGTGGCTACATACATTCAAATTTACATTCATTAAAATTAAAATTTAAAATTAAGTTTCTCAGTCTCACTAGCTATCTTCCAGGTACTCCATAGCCACATGTGGCTAGTGCTACTGTACTGGACAGTGCAGATACAAAATATTTCCATCACTGCAGAAAGTTCTATTGGAAAGAGCTGACCTAAACAGAAAAAGCAGAGTATAGGGAGAGAGAGAAGGAGGAAAGGAGGAGACAAAGAAATGTTCCACTCTAGATTTGCCTGCAAATAAAAATTCTAAATACTAGCACGGTGGCTCTCACCTGTAATTGCAGCAACTCGGGAGGCTGAAATGACAGGATTGCCTGAGGTCAGGAGTTTAAGACTAGTCTGGGCAACATAGCAAGACCTTGTCTCTCAAAACTTTCTTAAAATTAGGTGGGCATGGTGGCTCACCCCTGTAGGCAAAGCTACTCATACGTGGGAGGCTGAGGCAGGAGGATGACTTGAGCAAGGAATTGGAGGCTGCAGTGAGCTATGATCACACCACTTTACTCCAAACTGAGCCACAGAGAGGAGACCCCGTCTCTAAAAATAAAAAAAAATTCTGAACACAAAGAAAATACTGGCCAGGCGCAGTGGCTCATGTCTGTAATCCCAGCACTTTGGGAGGCCCAGACAGGTGGATTGCAAGGTCAGGAGATCGAGACCATCCTGGCTAATACGGTGAAACCCTGTCTCTACTAAAAATACAAAAAAAATTAGCCGGGCATGGTGGCGGGTGCCTGTAGTCCCAGCTGAGGCAGGAGAATGGCGTGAACCCGGGAGGTGGAGCTTGCAGTGAGCCAAGATCTTGCCACTGCACTCCAGCCTGGGTGACAGAGTGAGACTCCGTCCCAAAAAATAAATAAATAAATAAATAGAATACTCAGATATAGTAAGTGCTCAATAAATATTTTTTAGATAAAGTGACAAAGCCAACTATATGAACAGCCCAAATGCACTTCTAATGAAATAAAAGTAATTAGAACAGTCTAAGAAATATTTCTAAATGTGAATGCTAAGAATTCTCAATGATAACATCCATAAAAAGAGCAAGAACTGAGAAAGCGAAACCAACTAGAATAGAAGCAAAAACGTGTTGATCTGATAAAGACCCAAACAGAAAACCTAACAATGAAAAATAAAATCAACAACTTACAAAACTCAACAGATGAGCTGTGGTGCTCAGACCCACTATGGAGAACATAACTGACAGGCCAGCCGCTGCCCCTCGAGATCCCAATTGTGTTCCCATCTCACATGGCACTAACACAGGCCAGTCCTGGAAGACTTGAGATGCCTTTAATGAAAGACTTTGGCTTGAGGATTCTCCACCAGTCTGGCCAAAACTTTCTTGTAACTGAGCTGTGGTCAGAGACTTAGATCATCATCCTGAGGCTGGGCACTAGCTAAAGAAGACTCTACAATATTTTATAGAAACAGTTATAGGAATGATGATAAAACCATGAGTGAGATCAGTGTTGCCTTCTGGAACTCCGTCACAGGCCTTGCAAATCATGTGATCAGAAGAGTTAATGATCGTGATGACTTAATTTCAAACCTACTGAGTACTTTTTTTGTTTGTCTTATTTTTATTCAACCTATTTTCTTGAGTTAGGGCTATTGAGTAAGCTGTGTGACAGGCCCTGTAGTAACCTTCAAAATACAAAGATGAAGGCCCTCATGGTTCTCAGCTGGAACATGGAAGGGGTCACATGAGGGGCAAATCTCTTCTGTCTAATGGAGAAGTGGGGCAGAGAGTATGATGCAGACTGTCTCTTAGGAAGACTTCACAAAGAAAAGGTGTGTGCATTTGGAGTGAAATAAGGCTACTTAAGATTCTACCAAATGTTTAGAAAGATGTGGTATTGATTGTCATCCCTTGGGATCCACAGGGGATTGGTACCAGGATCCCCTGCAGACACCAAAATCCAAGGGTGATCAGGTGCCTTAATCAGCCCGATGGGATGTGAAAAGTCAGTCCTTCATATCTGCAGGTTTCACGTCCTACAAATAGTATATTTTCTTTTTTCTTTTTGTTTTCGTTTTTGAGACGTAGTCTCACTCTCGCTGTCGCCCAGGCTGGAGTACAGTGGCACAATCTCGGCTTACTGCAAACTCCACCTCCCAGGTTCAAGTGATTGTCCTGCCTCAGCCTCCTGAGTAGCTGGGACTACAGGCATGTGCCACCATGCCTGGCTAATTTTTCTATTTTTAATAGAAATGGGGTTTCACCATGTTGGCCAGGCTGGTCTCGAACTTCTGACCTCAGGTGATCCACCTGCCTTGGCCTCCCAAAGTGCTGGGATTACAGGCATGTAATCCCAGCCACCGCACCCAGCCTTCTTTTTGTTGTTGTTGTTGTTGCTTTAAAGAGACGGGGTCTCACTGTGTTGCCACGCCCAGCCTTCTTTTTCTTTTTGTTATTTTTTTTTTTAAGAGATGAGGTCTCACTGTGTTGCCCAGACTGGTCTGAAACTCCTAGACTCAAGCAATCCTCCTGCCTCAGCCTCCCAAAGTGCTGAGTTTACAGGGGTGAGCCACTGCTCCCAGCCAAATACTGTATTTTCCATCTGCGATTGGTGGAACCTGAGGATACTGAGGGCTAAATGATTTTGTTTATGTGGACAAAGAGACCAAAGAAGAAGAGGAAAGTGAGGAGGAGGAGGCAGGGAGGGGAAGAGCGGGAGGAAGAGGCGGCAGCCCTCAGTAAGGTACCTAAATGGTAAAAAGGTTTCATCCACATATATGCTACAAAGTAAATCTTTTTAAAAGTACATTTTTCAAGAGATAAAGAAGTAGACAAAATGGTGAGTTATCATGAAACAAATAGATGGGTCTCTTTTTTTTTTTTTTTTTTCAGAGCTTTATCTTGCATTTTCAGGTGCCCAGTATGATTTCGTGTTTTATTTTTATTTTCATTTTTAGTTCTAGTCATTCTCCCCCAGGATTCTCATTCCTGGTAGTTCCATCACCTCCCACACCATCCCAAATGTGATATTCCATCCCACTCTGAATCTGGATACTTGACTCATTTCTGAACTTTCATTTTAGTTGCAAATCTCCCAAAACTATAAGTTAGCTGTCAGCTGTTGGAGGTTGATTTGGGGGCACCTGTGAAACTTGCCTCCTGATTTCATAAGGACTTGGTTATCTTGTAGCTGGTGTCTTCTGTGCCTGATCACTTGGGAATGCGGGAGAGGTAACTGGGAAGGGGCCACTTGGACCCTCCGTTAGTTGAACCATCCTTCGAATTTCACCAGGACACTTCTGGACCTCCTCATCTCCCTCCTCTGGCCTGGTAAAGGAAAGCCACAATGTCAGTTACAAAGGGCCAGATGTCTAGTACTTCCCTGAAAATTCAGGTCACTGTGAACCGGTGACATGAAAACAGTCACAATCTATAATATTTTACAGCTACACAGCATGGTTCTCTTCATTCTTAGCGCCTTTCTTTCTTTCTTTTTTTGAGACAGGGTCTCGCGCTGTTGTCCAGGCTGGAGTGCAGTGGTGTGGTTATGGCTCACTGGAACCTCTTTCTCTGGGCTCAAGAGATCCTCCCACCTCAGCCTCCCAAGTAGCTGCGACCACAGGCATGTGCCACCACACCCAGCTAATTTTTGTATTTTTTTGGTAGAGACAAGGTTTCACCATGTTGCTCAGGCTGGTCTTGAACTCCTAGACTCAAGCAATCAGTCCGCCTCAGCCTACCAAAATGCTGGGCTTACAGGCATGAGCCACCAACCTAGCCCATCCTTAGTGATTTTAATATAATAAATGTAGGTAGATGTTGTATCTTCTGTATGTTATCATTTATCTATTTTTCACATTTGTGTTAGAATTATTCTTTACTTTCTTTGAATTGTCTCCTATCTTTTAGGGTAGGACTTTGTTTAGTTCTTAAATCATTGTTTGTGATTCTGAAGGCCTTTCTAGGGAGAAGTCATTTGATCTCACCTAGAGAAAAACACTGTCCCAATCACATGGAAACAACAGTCGAGGAGGCCCTTGATACTGAGAGATTTAACATCTCTACCAAGAGTGCCTCCAAGGTCTGTGTAGAAAGTGCATCATGCGGAAGGAATGAGATTTAATCTCAGGCATGGGTGGAAAGGAGAAGCATGGATGTGAAGAGGGTGTGGCATGCATGCGATGGTGCATTTCCAGGGTTCCTGGAGAAGTGGGAAGCAAACCCGCCCAACCGTCTTCCTTATCCCCCTTGTCATTCAAGGTAACAATGAAGGGCAGGGTCCAGGCCATTGCCTTGACCTGGAATGGAATCTGCCGCCAGATTCCATTTACAAGAACCAGATTCCATTTACAAGAAGTAGGAAGAGAGAGGAAGGGCAGTGAAGGTGAGACCCCACAAGACTCTGGAGCCCAGAATCCACTGGTACTTTGACTTTGTTCTTGTGTTTTTTTTGTTTTGTTTTGTTTTGTTTTTTGGTTTTTGGTTTTTGTGTTTTTTTAAGACAGAGTCTCGCTCTGTCGCCCAGGCTGGAGTGCAGTGGCGCGATCTCGGCTCACTGCAAGCTCTGCCTCCTGGATTCACACCATTCTCCTGCCTCAGCCTGTGGAGTAGCTGGGACTAGAAGCACCTGCCACCA
>NW_012103654.1:1882906-1890157 GCF_000951045.1 Mandrillus leucophaeus | reverse complement strand
CAGCCTGGGCAACACAGTGATTGCAGCATGTGCCTGTAGTCCCAATTACTCAGAGGCCGAGGCAGGAAAATCACTTGAACCCAAGAGGCAGAGGTTGCAGTGAGCCGAGATCACACCACTGCACTCCAGCCTGGGTGACAGAGAGAGACTCTGTCTCCAAAACAAAACAAAACGAAAAATAACAATAACAACAACAACAAATATATATGGAATGCTTCATGAATGTACGTGTCATTCTTGCACAAGGCCACGTATGGTTCCAATTTTAGTATATGTGCTGCCAAAGTGAACACCAATTTTTTTTTTTTTTTTTAAGTAGCCCAGTTAGGTGACATGTGCCTGTGGTTTCAGCTACTCTGGAGGCTGAGGTGGGAGCATCACTTGAGCCCAGGAGTTTGAGGCTGCAGTGAGCTGTGATTGTGCCACTGCACTCTAGCCTGAATGGCAGAGTGAAATCCCGTCTCTCTCTCTTTCTCTCTCACTCTGTCTCTCTATGTATGATCTCTACATTGATATACTCTACTGACCTTTTTCAAATTTCCCCAGTTTTACTTATATTTATTTGTGTGCATGTGTATGTATGCTATAAATTTTATGCGTGTTCACCACCACAGGCAAGGTGCAGAGAGTTACATTACAGGGTTTTCTTTTAATGCCTTTGTATAACCACACCCATCTCCCACCCTAACTATGGGTAACCACTAATCTGCTCTTTCCTTCTAAACTTTTTTTCATTTCAAGATTATATAGCTGGGCGTGGTGGCTCATGCCGTAATCCCAGCACTTTGGGAGGCTGAGGCAGGCGGATCGCCTGAGGTCAGGAGTTCAAGACCAACCTGGCCAACATGGCGAAACCCTGTCTCTACTAAAAACATAGAAATCAGCCGGGCGTGGTGGCAGTCTCCTCTAATCCCAGCTACTCGGGCATGGTGGCAGGCTCCTCTAATACCAGCTTCTTGGAAGGCTGAGGCAGGAGAATTACTTAAACCCAGGTGGTGAAGGTTGAAGTGAGCCAAGATCGAGCTACTGCACTCCAGCCTGGGAGCAAGACTCCCGTCTCTCTCTCTCTCTCTCTCTCTCTCTTTATATATATATATATACACACACATATATATATATGGAATCATACAGTATGTAACCTTTGGGAATTGGCTCTCCACCCCCCAGATTCATTCAAGGTTTTGTATGAACTATCAATAGTTATTCCTTTCATGGTTGAGTAGTTTTCCATACTATATACCATGTTAAATACTCATCAGTGTATGAGTGATCCAGTTTCTCTGCATCCTTCTTGACAGCACTTGGCATTGTCATTATTTTTTACTTTACATATCCTAATAGATGTGTAGTGATATCTCACTCTGGTTTAAATTGCATCTCACTCTGGTTTAAATTTCATTTCCCTGATGGTTAATGATTTTGAACATCTTTTCATGTGTGTTTATGTGTCATCTGTATACCCTCTTCAGCACAATGTCTTTTCATGTCTTTTGTTCATTTTCTGTTTTGTTTGTTTGTTTGTTTGTTTTTCCTGAGATGGAGTTTCGCTCTTGTTGCCCAGGCTGGAGTGCAGTGGCGTGATCTCAGCTCACCAAAACCTCTGCCTCCCGGGTTCAAGCAATTCTCCTGCCCCAGCCTCCCCAGTAGCTGGGGTTACAAGTGCCTGCAACCTCGCCCAGGCTAATTTTTTGTGTTTTTAGTAACGACAGGGTTTCACCATGTTGGTAGGCTGGTCTCGAACTCCTGACCTTAGGTGATCTGCCTACCTCAGCCTCCCAAAGTGCTGGGATTACAGGTGTGAGCCACCACATCCGGCTTTTGTTCATTTTTCTTTTTTCTTTTCTTTTCTTTTCTCTTCTTTTCTTTTCTTCTCTTTTTTCTTTTATTTTCTTTTGAGATGGAGTTTTGCTCTTGTTGCCCAGGCTGGAGTGCAGTGGTGCAATCTCGGCTCACCACAACCTCCGCCTCCCGGATTCAAGTGATTCTCCCACCTCAGCCTCCCGAGCAGCTGGGACCACAGGCATACCCCACCATGCTGAGATAACATTAGAGATTATTATTATTATTATTATTATTCGAGACAGAGTTTTGCTCTTGTTGCCCAGGCTGGAGTGCAATGGCACAATCTCGGCTCACCACAACCTCCGCCTCCCGGATTCAAGTGATTCTCCTGCCTCAGCCTCCTGAGTAGCTGGGATTACAGTCATGCGCCACCATGCCTAGCTGATTTTGTATTTTTGGTAGAGATGGGGGTTTCTCCATGTTGTTCAGGCTGGTCTTGAACTCCCTACCTCAGGTGATCCGCCCACCTCAGCCTCCCAAAGTGCTGGGATTACAGGCGTGAGTCACCACGCCCAGCCTCAGATATGTATGTCTTTATAGCAATGTGAGAACAGACTAATACACCATATCAGACTACCCCATCTACATAGGCTCTACTGTTATTGTCTACATCAGCACCCAGCCTTTACCAATTAACTGCTGATTCATATTCCAGCCTTTTTGGTTTTTACCGTTTAGTGTCTAATTCCCCACCAGATTCTAAATTCTGCAAGGACAAGGACTTGGCCTCATCCCTTCATGCCATCACCCAATGCTTATTTCAGGGCTTAGCAGACAGTATGCCCTCAGTAAATATTTGCTGAGAAAACTAACTAATGAGGACATTTTAAGAAAACTTTCTCCCTGCATACAGTATTTTCTGAGGAATTTCAAGAAGATAAAAGTTTCATTTGGGATCACTGCTTTGGACAGAATTCTTTTTGGGTAAACTTTTCCTATCCAGACCATCTTTAGTTTATTTATTTTCTCTCCATAATTTAAACCAGAAAGGAGATTTCAGTAAAATTGTGCTCTAGAAGAAAAGTATAGGCAGCAAACTTGTGCTTATGTAGTCTGCTCTCACGGAATTCCTCCGACTTCCTTGGCATCAAAGATACCATTCCTCTACTTGAGAACCTTTCGGTCCAGTAAGGGGGCGTGTGGGTGAACAGGCACCTAAATCCACCGTGGTAAAACATCGTGGGAAGGACCCCTGATGGTTCCTTTCTTTTTTTTTTTTTTTTTGAGACAGAGTCTCACTCTTGTTGCCTGGGCTGGAGTGCAATGGCGCAATTTCAGCTCACTGCAACCTCCACCTCCCGGGTTCAAGCGATTCTCCTGCCTCAGCCTCCCGAGTAGCTGGGATTACAGGCATGCGCCACCACTCCCGGCTAATTTTGTATTTTTAGTAGAGACGGGGTTTCTCCATGTTGGTCAGGCTGGTCTCGAACTGCCGACCTCAGGTGATCCGCCCACCTCGGCCTCCCAAAGTGCTGGGATTACAGGCGTGAGCCACCGTGCCCGGCCGGTTCCTTTCTTAAAAGGAGGCAACACTTTGGCTGAGTCTCAAAGGATACAGTGAAGTCAGCCAGGCAGAAACATGAAGGAATGGGACTGAAGCCCTGGGTACCCCGTGGAAGAAGAGCAGGACCTGCGGCTGCAAGGCAGTAGGCTCTGGATTCTGTGGGCCTTGAGTGTCACACCACAGAGGGAGCTCTGAAGGGTCAGGGAAGCTTTGTGACCAGATCATATTCTGGAATGATTGCACCGGCCTCACTGTAGACCATGGACAGGAGAACTGAGAGAGAAAGCAGAGGCAGTTACAGAGAAAGGCCTGGATCCAGGCAGTATCGGGGGGCAGTTTTGTTTTTTTGTTTTTTGAGACGGAGTCTCACTCTGTCACCCAGGCTGGAGTGCAATGGCGTGATCTTGGCTCCCTGCAACCTCTCCCTCCCAGGTTCAAGCGATTCTCCTGCCTCAGCCTTCTGAATAGCTGGGATTACAGGTGCCCGCCACCATGCCCGGCTAAGGAGGGGGCAGTTTTGACTGATACAAGGTAACTTGTATCAACGGCATTTGTCAGTGGGATGGACAAGGGGGCTGGAGCCCAGGAGAAGAGAGGGAAGACATTTGGTTTGGCTCTCTTGATTCTTGGGTGGTGTTGCCCACCTATAAAGAAAATTCAGGAAGAGGAGCCACTTTGTGTGAAAGACGTTTAATATCAGGTACCTATGGGTCAGGAATTCCAATAAAAATATATCTACATCTGGAATTCAGATTGCGTATCATTTTAGAAATCATTTTCCCACTGGCCAGGCACAGTGGCTCACGCCTGTAATCCCAGCACTTTGGAAGCTGAGGCAGGTGGATCATGAGGTCAGGAGTTCAAGACCAGCCTGGCCAACATGGTGAAATCCTGTCTCTATTCAAAATACAAAAAAATTATCTGGGCATGGTGGCAGGCACCTGTAATCTCAGCTACTGGGGAGGCTGAGGCAGAGAATTGCTTGAACCCGGGAGGCGGAGGTTGCAGTGAGCCGAGATCCTGCCACTGCACTCTAGCCTGGGTAACAGAGTGAGACTCCATCTCACAAAAAAAAAGAAATTATTTTCCCTATGCAAATAACTTTTAGATGAGGTAATTTTACCCCCAGAAAATTGAAGACACTGAGATGCCCAAGATAATTTTCACTGCAGGCTCATGTTGGAAATCATGATCATCAGGAGACCCCTTGCATCCTTGATCCAGTGCTATGGACTGTGGAACATACCTAAACTATGAACTATGAGATCCTGACACAAGACTACTTTCCAGTGGAAACAGAGAACTGGAATAAACTACAGAATTCTGCTTCTTGGGCAACTGGAGGTGACCTCAGTGCAACTCCCTCATTTTACTCTTGCTGGAAAAGTTCATTCACTTGTTCAAGATAACACATTTAGATAGATTTTTTTTTTTTTTTTTTTTTTTTGAGACTGAGTTTCACTCTTGTTGCCTGTACTGGAGTATCATGGTGCGATCTTGGCTCACTGCAACCTCTGCCTCCAGGGTTCAAGTGATTCTCCTGCCTTAGCCTCCTGAGTAGCTGGGATCACAGGTGCCCACCACCATGTCTAGCTAATTCTTGTATTTTTAGTAGAGATGGGGTTTCACCATGTTGACCAGGCTGGTCTTGAACTCCTGACCTCAGGTAATCCACTTGCCTCAGCCTCCCAAAGTGCTGGGATTACAGTTGCGAGTCACCTTGCCTGGCCTAGACAGAAATGTAAACCTCTAAGCATTTTTGTCTTTCCAACAAAGAGAAAGTGAGCATGCGTTTTGAAAGTCTGAGTGTAATGGAGTATAATGCTGGGGTCTGTGTGGGGTGAGGGTAAATGTTCTGTGTATCCTCTTGAGCAATTCCATCACCTTCTCCCGTAAGCCTGGTGCACAGAACCTGGTAGCTGGTATTGTAACCTGGAGCATGATCATTCACTGGCATTAGCATAACTCACAGTTTTACTGGGCAAACCACTTGTGAAGAGTGCCCCACCACAGGATACGGGTCAGCTGCTGTTTGACATTCACAAGAAAGAGAAATACCCGAGGGTTCACTGAATCCTGGAGCAGCATGGCAAGCCTACAGCTCACTAGGAACGTGCAGCTGCTCCCAGGCCAGCCGCCCATGGAACTGTGAGGAAGGAGGCTGTTCTTTCTGGCAAAGAATATGCTATGTCTTGCAAAGGCTAAGAGGCAGGGATGCAAACAGCAACTGGACTTTTCAATAGATCCACGCAGCTGAGAAGGATAATGAACATATAGAATCCAAAATTATATCTGTAGGCTGCATTTAATATGTTAGAATAAAACAAGGATAATCCAGGCAAGGTGGCGTGCACCTATAGTCCCAGCTACTCAGGAGGCTGAGGCGGGAGGATCACTCCAGCCCAGGAGTTCAAGGATGTAGTGTGTTATGATTATGCCTGTTAATAGCCTCTGCACTACAGCCTGGGCAACAAAACAAGACTCCATCTCAAATAAAAAAAGAAAGAAAGAAAAAATAATCAAATAAGGATAAATAATTAATAAAAACCCACCACAGTTGTGCATGGTGGCTCACGCCTGTGATCCGAGCACTTTGGGAGGCTAAGGCAGGAGGATCACTTGAGCCCAGAAGTTCAAGACTGGCCTGGGCAATACAACAAGACCCTGTCTCCAAAAAAAGGAAAAAAAAAACCCCACCATAACAGTAACAACAGCAAAAGAAACTCACAAACAAACTGCGCAAGTACAGATGAGAATATGTGGTAACTAGAAGCATATGTAAAACAGCCCTAGGAGTTCTGATTATCTCAGTATGAGTCAGCCATGTATGATGAGGGTGCTGAGAAAGCTAATAGGGATTTAAGCTTCACTGAAAATACTCTGCTGATCAGGATTAGGGAGGTGGCAGTTCCTTATTGCTTTGTGTTGATAAAAGCATAAAAGTAGGATTCTATGTTTCAATTACATACGTGGCTAACATTTACTAAATGTTTAATATATGTCAGGTGATGGCCTAAACACTTCACATGCTCCCACTTAATCCACACAACAAGCCTCGGGTCGTGTCCTGTTAGTGCCTCACTTTTATACCCAAGGACACTGTCACTCAATGGAGCAGTACATGCCAGTCCAGGGGCCGACTTGGGTCTGTCTGACCAAACTCTTAGCTGGGAATGGGATTCTCAAAAGATAACTATTGAAAAACTGGTGACCTGGCCAGGTGCGGTGGCGCATACCTGTAATGCCATCACTTTGGGAGGCCAAGGCAGGAAGATCACCTGAGGTCAGGAGTTCGAGACCAGCCTGATCAATATGGAGAAACCCCATCTCTGCTAAAAATACAAAAATAGCCAGATGTGGTGGTGGGCACCTGTAATCCCAGGTACTCGGGAGGCTGAGGCAGGAGAATTGTTTGAACCCGGGAGGCAGAGGTTGTGGTGAGCAGAAATCATGCCATGGCACTCCAGCCTGGGCAATAAGAGCAAAACTCCGTCGCAAAAACAAAAAAAAAAGAAAGAAAAACTGATGACCTGAATAATTCAGGAGGCTGGGTTAGGAGGATCTAGAAAACTTAACATACAAGGAATACTGGAAGAACAAAAACTGTTCAATAAAGAAAAGAGAAAAATACTTGAGTCCCCTGAAGTCACAGAGAAAAGGAATGAGACTATGCAGCATGCTGCAGAGGGTTGAACAGAACCAGCTGATTAAAGGAACAGGGAAGTAGAGATGAGAATACTTAAGGACAAATTTGCTGTATAAAACAATAATGGAAGGCCAGGTGTGATGACTCATGCCTGTAATTCCAGTACTTTGGGAGGCTCAGGTGGGCAGATCACCTGAGGTCAGGAGCTAGCGACCAGCCTGGCCAGCATAGTGAAACCCTGTCTCTACTAAAAATACCA
>NW_012103654.1:1880966-1881766 GCF_000951045.1 Mandrillus leucophaeus | reverse complement strand
AGGTTTCACTATATTGGCCAAGCTGGCCTACAAACTCCTAACCTCATGATCCACCTGCCTTGGCCTCCCAAAGTGCTGGGATTACAGGCGTGAGCCACCACGCCTGGTCTGAGAAACAAAAACGTAGTATCTTTACAGAGGAAATCAGGAAGTTAGCAGCATCTGAGATTTATAGCATTTAATGAAGATCTTGTACCTCTATTGTTGCCTTGATAAAAAATATAATAAATTGGCTGGGCACAGATTACAAGGTCAGGAGTTCGAGATCAGCCTGACCAACATGGCGAAACCCCATCTCTACTAAAAATACAAAAATTAGCCGGGCGTGGTGGCACGTGCCTGTAATCCCAGCTACTTCGGAGGCTGAGTCAGGAGAATCACTTGAACCCGGGAGGCGGAGGTTGCAGTGAGCCGAGATTGCGCCACTGCACTCCAGCCTGGGAGAATGAGTGAGACTCCGTCTCAAAATATATATATATATATAATTTATTTATGACATTGTAAAATAGTGTTTAAAAGCAAAGTTAAACAAGAGACTTTGGCATCTTTTAAAAAGATTTAGCAGAGCCTTCATCTAATGATATATTAGGATAATATATAATATTACACAGATTCTACAACCTGCCTTTGGTTCTCTTTGCCTTACTAATCCCAGAGCAAACAAAAGCCTCATGGCTAATAGTATTTCCACCTTTCAGCAAACCTTCCTGAAAGAACCGATATTGATAAGAGTAGCAATTAGCCATTTTACTGCCTAGTATATATTAACAAAAGTAAATTAGCAATTTTTTTTTTTTTTT
>NW_012103654.1:1880122-1880916 GCF_000951045.1 Mandrillus leucophaeus | reverse complement strand
GAGCCAAGATCGCACCACTGCACTCCAGTCTGGGTGACAGAGCAAGACTCCTTCTCAAAATAAATAAATAAATAAATAAATAATAAATAAATAAATAAAATAATAATGAGGCTAGGCACAGTAGCTCACACCTGTAACCCAAGCAATTTGGGAGTCTAAGGCAGGAGGACCACTTGAGCCCAGGTGTTCAAGACCAGCCTGGGCAACATGAAAAGACTCCATTTCTACAAAACAATTTAAAATTAGCTAGGATTGAGGTTGGACCAGTACATGCCAATCCAGGGGCAGAGCTTGGTCTGTTAGCCAGGCATGATGGTGCATGCCTTGGGAGGCTGAGGCAGGAAGACTGCTTGAGCCTAGGAGTTCAAGGCTGCAATGAGTTATGATTGCATCACTGAACTCCAGCCTGGATGACAGAGCGAGACCTTGTCTCTAAAACAAAAACAAACAAACAAACTAACAATAATTGAAGCCCAAAAATGGAACTGGCTGCCTTTGGAGGCACTGGGTTCCCACCTCAGCAAGGATTTCAGGTGGGAATAAATGAGGCCCATGGACCCTAAGTGCAGAAGCAGATGTGGGTCTGGAATTTTTCTTTTTTTCTGCCCTCACAGAGCATCATTTTTTAAACAACAAAAATATATATACAGGACAATATTCTGTAATTTGGCACTTTTTGTAGTGAAGAGAAAGCTCAGGTTGGGTCTTAAACAGTTGGAAGTACTGAGAGTAGTTCTCTGCAGTGATGGCAGAGAAAATGTGGAGAAACAAGAACAGTAATTTCTTTTCTTCTT
>NW_012103654.1:1876874-1877377 GCF_000951045.1 Mandrillus leucophaeus | reverse complement strand
TTTTACAAAACTGTGGCATGCCTCATTGTTCTCTCTCTCTCTTTCTCTCTGGGGGAAACTGTGTCATTAGCAGCCCTATTGAGAGACCCACATGGTAAGAGGCTAAAGTCTTCTGCCAGCAGCCTGTGCTTAGAAGGGAAAGTTCCAGCCCCAGGCAAGTTTTCCCAATACTGTAGCCTCAGCCAATAACTTCACATGTCCTGAGCCAGAGAAAGCTAGTTAAGCTCCTCCAGGATTCTTCGCCCTCAGAAACCATGTGAGATAATTAATATTTGTTGTTTTTCATTTTATTTATTTATTTTTTAGGGACAGGGTCTTGCTCTGTCGCCCAGGCTGGTCTTGAACTCCGAGCCTCAATTGATCTTCCTGCCTCAGCCTCCTGAAGTGTTGGGATTACAGGCAGGAGCCACTGCACCAGGTCATGTTTATTATTTTAAGCTGCTGCATTTTAATGTAATATGTCATGCAGCTATAGATTACCAATACACTGTGTAAGAAAAACA
>NW_012103654.1:1875691-1876762 GCF_000951045.1 Mandrillus leucophaeus | reverse complement strand
GGATAATTTTGTAATTTTAGTAGAGACGGGGTTTCTCCATGTTGGTCAGGCTGGTCTTGAACTCCCTATCTCAGGTGATCCGCCTGCCTTGGCCTCCCATAAGTGTTGGGATTACAGGCATGAGCCACCGCGCCCGGCCTAAATTAGCAATTAAAACCCCAAATTATTCATTGTTAGATTGGCAAGTATTCTTTTTTGGTATTTTTTTTTTTTTCTCCCTCTCCTAGAAGTCTAGAGGCAGAAAGATTGTGTATTATGACTATCAATTTAAACTGATAACTAAATTAAGCAATAATGAATGCTCTTTCATGTATGTTTATTTGGAAGTAAGAACAATTCTGTTCGTCATAAAGTTTTTGGTAATTCCAAGTTTGGTCTCAAAATAAAGATAACTCCGTAGTCAAATTTGAGAAGAGTATGAGTGTGGTTCGTAACAAATCATATTAAAATTTTTCTAAGAACAGCTGGGTGTGGAGACCCACGCCTGTAATCCCAGCACTCTGGGAGGCCATGGTGGGTGGATTGCTTCAGTCCAGGAGTTTGAGACCAGCCTGAGTAACATAGTGAAACCCCATCTCTTCTAAAGATACAAAAAAATAGCTGGGCATGGAGGTGTGTGCCTGTAATCCCAGCTACTTGGGAGGCTGAGGTGGGAAAATCACCTGAGCCTGGGGGGGTCAAAGCTGCAATGAGCCATGATTGTGCCATGGTGTTGTTTTGTTGTTTTTGTTGTTGTTTCGTTTTGTTTTGTTTTTTGAGATGGAGTCTCACCCTGTCACCCTGTCACACAGGCTGGAGTGCAGTGGCGTGATCTTGGCTCACCTCTGCTACCTGGGCTCAAGCGATTCTCCTGCCTCAGCCTCCCAAGTAGCTGCAATTACAGGTGTGTGCCACCACACCCAGCTAATTTTTGTATTTTTAGTAGAGATGGGGTTTCACCATGTTGGCCAGGGTGGTCTCAAACTCCTGACCTCAAGTGATTCACCCACCTTGGCCTCCCAAAGTGCTGGGATTACAGGCGTGAGCCACCGTGCCTGGCATCAAAAAAACAAAACAAAACAAAACAAAACA
>NW_012103654.1:1874121-1874441 GCF_000951045.1 Mandrillus leucophaeus | reverse complement strand
ACTCTGCAAATATTGACTACGCTATACTGTGTGGTAACAACAGGAAGTCTTGTAATGAATCACAGTCATCCCCCCTTATCTGAGGTACCGCTTTCAGCAATCAATTGCTGCCCCAAAATATTAAATGGAAAATCCCAGAAATGAGCAATTGGTAAGTTTTCAATTGCACACCATTGTGAGTACTGTGATAAGATCTCATGCTGTCCTGCTTCATCCCACCTGGAACGTGAACCCTCTGCTTGTCTAGCGTATTCACGCTGTCTACACTCCCTGCCTGTGAGCCACTTAGTAGCCCCCCAGGTTATCAGATGGACCGTCAC
>NW_012103654.1:1841435-1869696 GCF_000951045.1 Mandrillus leucophaeus | reverse complement strand
AGAGTCTCACTCTGTCACCCAGGGTGGAGTGCAGTGGTGCGATCTCAGCTCACTGCAACCTCTGCCACCCAGGTTCCAGCGATTCTTCTGCCTCAGCCTCCCGAGTAGCTGGGATTACAGGCACCTGCCACCGCGCCCAGCTAATTTTTTGTGTTTTTAGTAGAAGCGGGGTTTCACCATATTGGTCAGGCTGGTCTTGAACTCCTGACCCCGTGATCCACCCGCCTCAGCTTCCCAAAGTGCTGGGCTTACAGGGGTGAGCCATCATGCCCAGCTCAATATAAAAAATACTTTTAAAAAAGAGAACTTGGACCAGGCGCAGTGGCTCACGCCTGTAATCCCAGTACTTTGGGAGGCCGAGGCAGGCGGATCACTTGAGCTCAGGAGTTCAAGACCAGCCTGGGCAACATGGGAAAACCCCACCTCTACAGAAAATACAAAAATTAGCCAGGCACGGTGGTGTGTGCCTGTGGCCCCAGCTACTCAGGAGGCTGAGGTGGGAGGATCACCTGAGCCTGTGAGGCGGAAGTTGCAGTGAGCTGAGCTCTCACCACTGAACTCCAACCTGGGTGACAGTGAGACCCCATCTCAGAAAAAAAGAAAACAAAAGAACTCAACTCTCTTCTCCAAAGATAGGTGACATCAGGAAAGTTGTGAGGCACAAAAGAGTTTCAGTTTCCAATTTCTCAATTTATAAAGTAGAAAAAAGTTTAATTTTGTAAAATATGTGTTTGCCATTCCACCCCATGGGCTGACCTCCTTTGGAGTCAGGACCCCTGCCTGCCCTTCCAGCGTGAGTCCCTCACAAACTCCTACTCATGGGTGGCATGTAGCCTCGACACCACAGAGACAGCCTATAAAGGACCTGTTCTGGGCACTTGCTGGAGAGTATCTAATCAAAGTACTTCTTGGGCTTGTGCACCCCAAGGCGAGTGCACAGAACACAATGCGAATTGGATAAAGTTTATCTTTGGGTGCCCACTTTCTTTTTAGGTGGACAGCATTCACGGGGTCAGATTAAGTGTACAGCGGTGATTAGAGACCATCACTGGCCTCATGGAGCTAGTGCACCGTTCCGTGGAGGACACAGACTAGCTACGGGACAGTCTTGGCACAGCGATGGAGGAAGCACAGGGTGCAGTGCTAAACGCAGGGAATTCTAAACCAGACTGGGGTTAGAGGAAGCTTCCCGGAGGTGCTTACATGCCCCATCCTTGTGTAGACAAATTCCCACTCTTAATGTCTTTTTTTTTTTTTTCTTCTGAGACAGGGTCTCATTCCCGTTGCCCATTCTGGAGTGCTGTGGTCTGCTCTTGGCTCACTGCAGCCTGGACAGCTGGGTTCAAGTGATCCGCCCACCTCAGCCTTCCAAGTAGCTGGGACTACAGGCATGCACTGCCATGCCCGGCTAATTTTTGTATTTTTTGTAGAGACTGGGTTTCGCTATGTTGCCCAGGCTGGTCTCGAACTCCTGGGCTCAAGCAACCCTCCCACCTCAGCCTCCCAAAAGTGCTGGGATTATAGGGGTGAGCCATCGTGCCCTGCCCCCACTCTTAATTTCTGACCCAGGCTTATCCTTTAATTCCAAACCCCAAACCAATTGCCTTCCTGGAGATGTCACTCGCATGTCTCACAAGCATCTCAATATTAACACGTCCAAAAAGGGTCTTTTGGTTTTAAGCCTACCCTTCTTCCAGGTTTTCCTTCTCAAGAAATAGCCTGTTTGGGATTTTCGGCCAGAAACTGAAAGTCAGCCTTTATTCCTCCCTTTCCAGAACACCCACACTCGAATCATCAAGGAGTCACACCAGTTCCACCCCTAAAGTGCACCCAGATCATTTCAGCAACATTCCCTTCACCGTCGCTACTCTTGTCTGTGCCGCCTCTTGTGGTTAGACCCCTGCAGTCTCCTCCTAACTGGTTTCCTTGCTTCTGTTCTCAGTTCCCCCATTCCCCTCAAACCCAGAGCAGCCAGGGACATCGGTTTAAATGACAGTGGAGTCCCATTTCTTTTAGGATAGAATCCAAATTCCATCCCAAGGGCTAGGGCTGCAAACCTCAGCCGGTGCCACTTTTCCTCTCTGTTCATCTCCCCCCAGCCACACAGACTTTTCTCAGTTCTTGATTGTGCCCCAGTTAGGGCCTTTAGAATGGTTTTTCACCCATTCTCCCTTTACCTAAAGGAGCCCCAGTGGTCACAGCTTCCAACCACAGCTTCTCTCTGTCTCAGTTCCCTGCTTATTTCCTTCAGACCATTTAGAGCAACTTGTAAACAACTGTATTTGTTGACTTGTTTTTCTTTCTGTCTCCCCTACTAGAGAGGTAAGCAGGATGCACAAAGGCCATCCATGTTGAAGAGAAGGGGCTGGACCCCAAGAGAAATGCACAGCTAGTGAAATGTTTTAAGCAAAGGAAAAAAGGGGGAAGGAAATTATGCATGCACTGTCTCTGTGGCAGAACAGTTTCAAGTGCAAAGAATTTGGGGAGCTATGAGAGAAGAGCCCCATCAGGAGGCTGTTGCAGTCGCATCAGCTGTGAATGGCAGTGGTGTGAAGGATGGTGGGGTGTTGGCAAGAGAGAGAGGTGGATGGATTTGAGAGACATTTAGGACATTTCATCAGCAGATTTCGTGATTTTATGTGAGGAGAGAGGAAAAAGGAGAAATCTGGATGATAACCCAGGTTTCTGGCTTAGCCAACTGATTGGATGGATGATGTTGCATTTGCTGCCCTAAGGACACAGGACAACGAGCACACTTGAGGCCAGGTGCAAAGTGTGCTTAGGACATATTATGTTTGCTGATTGTATGTGTGAAGATGGCCATTTGAGAGTTGGAATCCTCCCAGATAGGTTCAGCCTGCAGATATAGATACTTTTTCTATACATATCCGAAAAATAATATAAACTAATAATATTTTTAAATGTATTTTATTTTATTTTTTGAGTTGGAGTTTTGCTCTTGTTGCCCAGGTTGGAGTGTAATGGCGCAATCTCAGTTCACTGCAACCTCCGCCACCACACCCAGCTGATTTTTGTATTTTTAGTAGAGATGGGGTTTCACCATGTTGGCCAGGCTGGTCTCGAACTCCTGACCTCAGGTTATCCACCCGCCTCGGCCTCCCAAAGTGCTGGAATTACAGGCGTGAGCCACTGCGCCCGGCCTTATTTATTTATTTTTGAAGCTTGAGTTTAATTGCCATGCCACATGGGAGGAGATGGAGTTATTACTCAAATAAATCTCCACCTTTCACCTTGTAAAACATCATCCTGTATTTTACATGAAAAACTACAAGCCTACCTCACTATCTAATGATTATTAATTGCTTTTAAAGTTGATTTCAGCTCAGATATATAAAATTATGTCCGGTGAGGACTGATTTAATTCAATTATATTTTTCCAATAATTTTTTAAACTTAATCCCCAATGTGATAGTACTGATACTTTTTTTTTTAAATAAAACTTTACTTGAGATTAGAACTATAAGCATTGTAACTACATTTACTCAGACTTCCATATAAGGCTAAATCACCAAATCACCCCTAAGTAAAGGGGTATTCGGATGAGCTGCCGTTGCTGCACATGCAAACTTTGTAACAGCTGAGAAACAATACAGGGCAAAAAATGCAGTATTAAAAAGATTAGACACCTGTTTAACTGCGAAGTGTTCAGAGGCTTCTTTCTAATGGGTTTGTGGTACTAACTGATTGAGGGAAGATGACAGGCACTAGCAGTTCCTACAGTGTCCCCAAACAGAATATTCTGCACCAAAGCAAATAAACTGTACAAACATTTGTGGAGGCAACAGATGCCATTTATTCTAAGGAAAGCTTCCCATTTTGAAGCTTTATGCTATTGAAACACTCTGTGAGTTACTATGTAATGTTCTTCTCAGTCCCTTCCTCACTCCTTGTGATATTTTGCCCCTTATCCCCGTTTTCTGTTTTAGATGTTCTTGTTCTGGATATAGACTATCCTTTCCTTTTCCTGGGCATAAAATAAAAATAAAATAAATAGCAGAAGGGACTTTATGTTTTACTGAGAAAATGTAACAGATTTGGGAAGTAATTTTGATGTTAACTTTGTCTCTAGTATTTTTCTAATATTTGTAAAAATGTGAAAGTTCATGTATATGACTGCCACAAAGCAGTGAAATTCTTCTCCATTTGTTCAGGCAAGAAGACTGGTTATCCAGTAAGTGGCAGCAAACAACTTATAGATTCATCTTTTCTGATTTTCTAACTCTCAGATTCTTGTGAATGAAGCAGAATCATTGATTGAGCAACTGGAAATGAATGCAAAAGTAGAAGATGCACATTGTGAATCTCCTAAGAAGCAAATATGAATCCATTCCTTCCTCCTCTCCAAGAAATTTCTCAGGGCAATGGAGTCTACTGATGCATGAGCACTCAAAAGACACCATAAGGCATTTTCTGCATGACTTAATTCTTTTTTGGACACAGAGCAGATTTTGATGACTTACTATGATCATTTTAAATTCAGAACACTGCATCGCCAGCATTTAGGAATTGCACTAAAGGGAAGTGAGAAGTGAAAAATGCGAAATGATTGTCATGGTCACCACACATCCAAGATTTTCTGGGACAGTCCCAATTTCAAAGATTTTACCTTGTTATTCCTTTAATTGTACTCTTTCTTATTAGACCAACTAGTCAGGTTTGGAAAAATTGTTTTTAAAGGGCCACTGTTAGGTGTGTGTTAATATTTTACAAAACCAAAGAAAGTCTTTTTAGAATATTACACGAATATTCTATTCATTCTTTTCTTTTCTTTTTTAGAGATGAGGTCTTGCTCTGTCACCCGGGCTGAAGTACAGTGGTCCCATCATAGCTCACTGTAGCCTCAAACTACTGGGCTCAAGCTTACCTCCCACCTTGGCCTCCCAAAGTGCTGGGATTATAGGAGTGAGGCACCATGCCTGGCCCACGTGAATGTTTTCTTAATTATCCTAGGAAAAGTAAATTCCTTTATTACAAATTATGGGAAAATACCTGAACAGTGTAGTTCTTGGCATGATATTGATGATTGTAATTTTCATATTATTGTAATTTTCATTTTATTTATTTTCATATTATTGTAATGGTACTTGTTTGCTGGAATTTTATAATTGCCAATTACGTGATCACAAGATGCAGATACACCAAAATATTTTTGTTTCTTCTTCTTGAGTAGCTGGGATTATAGGTGCATGCCACCAGCCAGGCTAATTTTTTTTGTATATTTAGTGGAGACGGCGTTTCACTACGTTGGCCAGGCTGGTCTCGAACTCCTGACCTCAGGTGATCCACTTGCTTCGGCCTCCCAAAGTGCTGAGATTACAGACATGAGCCACTGCGCCCGGCCACCCTTAAACATTTTTATGACAATTGTCATGTGAAGTTCTTACATTGCTGAAAATTGTTTTGGGTTAAAAGTGAACCTTCAGGCCAGGTGCGGTGGCTCACACCTGTAATTCCAGCACATTGGGAGGTCGAGGCAGGCGGATCACTCGAGGTCAGGAGTTTGAGACCAGCCTGGCCAACATGGGGAAACCCTGTCTCTACTAAAAATACAAAAATTAGCCGGGCGTGGTGACTCACACCTGTAATCCCAGCTACTTGGGAGGCTGAGGCAGGAGAATTGCTTGAACCCTGGAGGTGACCGTTGCAGTGAGCCAAGATAGAGTCACTACCCTCCAGCCTGGGTGAGAGAATGGGACTTCATCTCAAAAAAAAAAAAAAAAAAAAACCCTTTAGATGGCCTCTCTAGAAGTGGAAATCATGGAAAATTTTGAAAAATTCCATCAATTCCAAAATGCTTTTAAATTAATTTTGAAAATAAGCAGTTTAACACTGGGAAATGCTACTTCTTTCTGTATATTAAACTTGCTAAAGAATTTAGAGCTTGTTAAGCATATTCTGCATTGACAAGCAATATTTTTAATGTTTTACCTGTCAATGCAGAATGTTTTTGTTTATATCATTCTGAGGATCATCCATGAGGTGTTTTTCATTTACCGTTCAACACTAATTAATATTTATTTGTCATTAAGCACTTTACATCATCGTTTGTCTAGTACCTGGCAATTTAACTCACTTTCCTATTTGTTCTGTGCAAAATGATTTGCACAAAACTTCTCAATTCCATTCTTCCTTTCCCTGCCCTAAGGGCTAAGGGCTTATTACTATGCAGTAAGTTGAAGAGGTCAAAGCTGTCAGCTGATGGATTGAAGTGTTTTCCCCTTATCAAAACCTTTCCTGCCCTTCCAACGCAGGGGCAAGATTCAGAGACATTTGGGGTAGATTATCTGAAGTTTTGTCCTCATTTAGCTGGACCAAAATACAGTAGAAAGACCAGGGGCTTCATAATCACACAAACAAAGGTTTGAATTCTCATCCTGTTGTATATGGACCTTATTCCAAACCACTCTAAGACTCAATTTCAACATCTCTAATAAGGGGACAATACTAACTAAGCTCATACCATTTTTTGAAGATTAATATATCGAAAGCACCCAGATTTAGTACCTTGCTCATACTAGGCTGTGAATAAAGTTACCTAATTTGGGTAAATAATAAATTAAGTGTAGGAAGAACAACACAAAAGAGAATTTAGAAGTAAATTAACAAGGCATCTTTTGTGCCTAGGTAGTATGGTACAGTGGAAAAAGGATGAGGGCCAATCTGCCTTCATCAGGCTTCCCAACCAACTGAACGTTTCCCTAATCTGTGAAAATGAGCATAATCCCGCTACTTCATGGAGTGATCATGAGATAGTTAGGCTCATCATGTGAGATCTTACTTTCCCTTTTCTTATTTCCCCTTTAATACTCTTTCAAAGGACATTCTCTTCCCACTCCTTTTTGGACAGAGATTGACTGACAATTATTTTATTTAATTAATTAATTTATTTATTTATTGAGATGGAATCTCACACTGTCGCCCAGGTGGAGTGCAGTGGCGTGATCTCAGCTTACTGCAAGCTCTGCCTCCCGGGTTCGCGCCATTTGCCTGCCTCAGCCTCTCAAGTAGCTGGGATTACAGGCACCCGCCACCATGCCCAGCTACTTTTTTTGTATTTTTAGTACAGACGGGATTTCACTGTGTTAGTCAGGATGGTCTCGATCTCCTGACCTCATGATTCACCCGCCTCGGCCTCCCAAAGTGCTGGGATTACAAGCGTGAGCCACCCTGCCCGGCCAAAAATTTAATATCCACTCTCATAATGTTTGAAGAATAAGAGGGGAAACATGAGGTGATTTCGGTTCTTGTTTGCATTTCTGATGGAAGATGTATGAATCTATTGATGATAACATGTCTCTATTATCTGTGGGTCTAAGCTCCTAGGCAGGTAAACTGAGGACTGCCCACACCAACTCAATACAAAAATCCAGCTGCTCTGATTTGCTGATTGTAGCTCATTCATTTATTTACATTTATTAACTGCCTACTGGTACAGACATTGGACTGGATGCTAGTCATGCAGCTGTGAATAGAACAGTCCTTGTTATAGAGAGTTATAGAAGACAAATTATTACAGAGTTGTGATAGTATAATCCATTTATTTATTTGAGAAATATTTGTTGAATATTTATTGGGTGCCAGGCACTGTGATAATGTGTTAGATACAGCAGGGGAAAAGAGCTAGTCTCCAACCACAAAGAGTTTATAGTCTCTTGGGAGAGACAGACAATTACCTAAGTAGTAACAATACAGGGTTGTAATCGGGGAAGTATGGAGATCTATGAGTTTTTAAAGAAAGGGGACTTTAGCATACGATCAAGAACCTTTTGTAAAGGAAGTGATGTGTAAGCTAAGATCTGAAGGACAGGTAGCAGTTAACCAGTGAGAGAAAGAAGGATGGGGGAAGGAAAGTTTCAAGTAGAGGCAATAGTGTGTGGAGAGGCCCAGGAACAATGCAGAGTTTAGCACATCTGAGGAACTGACAAAATTCTGTTGTGGCTGCACAGAGAATGTGAAAAGGGTGTTGATATACAGGTACTAGGAGAGCACAAAAGATGCACTTAACTGTGCCCATGGATGTCAGGGAAGGATGCCTAGAAGGGAAGAAATTAGAATTGAGGCTAAGCATGAATTCACCAGGTGAACAAAGGGAGGTGAAGGCATTTCTGACAAAGGGAAGGAATGCATAAAATCCTAGAGAGAGAGTGAGACCAGCACATTCTGGAAATGAAGCTCACAGCTGTAGTTTGAATGAAGGGATGAATAGTAGGACAGTGATGGGAAAAAACAGACAGGGTCACATCATTAAGGACTTTGTTAGAATGAATTGCAACATTACGCTGTTAACTAGGATAGGGATCTAGAGGAGAATTTTAAGAGAGAGACTCATGGGAAGTAACTGAGCATCTGGGTGCGTAATAAGGAGGATGGATAGCAGGGTGGGCCCGACAGGATGCAAGAAGACACCCTGGGAGAACATTGCCCTCATCCAGGTAAAATATAATGATGGTGTGAGGAGATGGGGAAAGCATTCATGAATAGTGATGTAATTGACAGGTCTAGATCATTCATTCCATGAAGAAGTGATGAGCAGGCAGGATCAAGGATGATTCTTCATTCTTTTGGCTCTGATTGTGACTCCACTAAAGAGATAATTATGGAAGGAAGAATCAATTTTGGAGAAAAGATAGAAGCTGCAATAAAGGAGGTGGTGAATTGAGGTTATCTATAGGACACCCACATGGGACAGTCTGCAGTCAGGGGGCTGTTAGTCTGGACCTCAGGAGAGCAGTCTAGGGTGAAGATGTAGATTTAAGAGGCAAGTGTACGGCTGGGCGTGGTGCCTCACACCTGTAATCCCAGCACTTTGGGAGGCCAAGGTGGGTGGGTCACCTGAGGTCAGGAGTTTGAGACCAGCCTAACCAATATGGTGAAACCTGGTCTCTACCAAAAATACCAAAATTAGCTGGTGTGGTGGCATGTGCCTGTAGTTACAGCTACTCAGGAGGCTGAGACAGGAGAATTGCTTGAACCCGGGAGGTGGAGGCTACAGTGAGCCGAGACCACATCACTGCACTCTGGCCTGTGCGACAGAGCGAGACTCCGTCTCAAAAAAAGAGGGAAAAGTAGTAAGTGATAATAAGTGAAAGGGTAAGACTGATTGAAGCCCAGTAGAGTAAGAAAATTAAAGTCATTTCTTGGCCGGACACGGTGGCTCACACCTATAATTCCAACATTTTGGGAGGCTGAGGCAGGAGGATCACTTGAAGCCAGGAGTTGAGACCAGCGTGGCCAACATAGCAAGACCTCATTTTTATTCTTTTAAAGTCATTTCTCACTTACCTATACTGTCTGATTTTCTTCTTTTTCTACAACGAGTGTGTCTAAGATTACTGTGTAAATATTTAAGGACATTATTTCCAAAGCTTGTACACAGTAGGAGGAATATCTGTTGATCTGACAACAAAGAGAAGGATAGTGGTGCTGTAGGTAAGTTTGTAAGCAAGAAGATGAAAAGCGGACAAAAGGTTTTTCAAATGTTCATATTTAATTAATGCTCTCAATTTGTTTTTTCAGCAAAATGGGTAAGGATAGCTGCTGATCCAAAGGGGGCAGGGATTGAAGAATGTGACAGAAATGTAGAATAGCTTACTCAAAGAGGCAACAGAGAGGGAGTTGTCTAAAGATAAGTTTTAAAAGATTGAAATGAAGCTTATATTCCTTTGTGTAAAATGGTGCTATATGCAGGAGTGTTCCTAAGCGGTCAATGGAACAAAGTGTTTGAAATCTGGGCTGTGTGTAATATTTCTGGACAATATAATCATATTATGATGATAACATGTTTTTTATTTTTTTTGTTTTGTTTTTGTTTTTTGAGATGGAGTCTCGCTCTGTCGCCCAGGCTGGAGTGCAGTGGCCGGATCTCAGCTCACTGCAAGCTCCGCCTCCCAGGTTCATGCCATTCTCCTGCCTCAGCCTCCCAAGTAGCTGGGACTACAGGCGCCCGCCACTGTGTCCGGCTAGTTTTTTGTATGTTTTAGTAGAGACGGGGTTTCACCGTGTTAGCCAGGATGGTCTCGATCTCCTGACCTCGTGATTTGCCCGTCTCGGCCTCCCAAAGTGCTGGGATTACTGGCTTGAGCCACCACGCCCGGTCGATAACATGTTTTTAATGCTCAGTATAATGCATATGCCTTTTTTTTTTTTTTTTTTTTAATGAGACAGAGTCTTGCTACGTAGCTCAGGCTGGTCTCCAACTCCTGGGCTCAGATAATCCTCCCAACTCTGTCTCCCAAGTAGCTGGCATTATAGGCACATGCATTTGGCATATGTGCCATTTATTTATTTATTTATTTATTTATTTAGAGATGGAGTTTTGCTCTTGTTGCTCAGGCTGGAGGGCAATGGCGTGATCTCAGTTCACTGCAACCTCCACCTCCCGGGTGCAAGTGATTCTCCTGACTCACCCACCCAAGTAACTGGGATTACAGGCATGCACCACGATGCCCAGCTAATTTTGTATTTTTAGTGGAGACAGGGTTTCACTATGTTGGTCAGGCTGGTCTCAAATTCCTGACTTCAGGTGATCCACCCACCTTGGCCTCCCAAAGTACTGAGATTACAGGCATAAGCCACTGCGCCCGGCTTATATGTGCCTTTTAAATCTCAGGCACAGCATTTATAAAAGTACCATGCAACACACCCTGCAAGTTAACATTTGTTATATCACCAAAGAGGACCCAGTGTTCACTTGTCTGTAACTAGACAATAATTATGTGACCTCCAGTGTCAAGATGTGCTCAGAGCTCTAAGAGACCCACAAGTTTGCAAATTTAATAATGTGAGACTCCTCCAGAGGGCCATCACAAACTTGTAAGGGCACATGTATTTGCAAAATTAATTTTTAGGTCAGAGGGAGAGAAGATAGGCCTAAAGTGTTGACATGGCAAGAATTTACTGTATCTGTTTTGAGGGCAGCATCTAACCCAGTTAGTGGCTCCTCTAATAATTAGTTGTATTCCTGGGAGAATCTGAAAATCCCAATGAGTGTGTATGGCTGCTTCCAATCCAGAGAAGTTGGTTTGCTAGTGAGAGGATTTATTGGATTTAAAATGTTTTTCTTTCTGTGATTTTTCTGACCCAGAAATATGCTTTTTATTTCAGCAGCTCTCTTAAAAGAACTGAATAAATGACCGTTCCCAAACAATCACCATTAACTATAAATCAAAATGTTATGTTTCCTCAGTTATGCTATGGTTCTTCAGTTTGTTTTCCTTCTGTCATAAATGAAGTATAATCCACCACCAGAATGATGATTAAAGGCATTCTACCAAAAATATTTACTCCATTCTGCGGCAAACACTTGTCTTCTCTAACTTAAGTTGAACAGCCCTTATTTAACTCAATGTTACTATGCCCTACCTGAAATAGAGGCATCTGGAATTTATTCTCTTATTTTCTTTCTAATTATAGCTTAATTTATCAACCACACATTTTAAGATGGTTATTCCTGGTAGGTTTCTCTATTACAAAACATACTAGAGTTATTTATTTCAAAATAATGTTCTTATTCTTTTGAGGGGTGGATATCACAGTGGTCTCTCTGTGCTTTTTTCTGTGTGTATTCAATTGAATAATCTCAAAAGTTCTCTGTTATCTAAAATCATCTCCCTAACCCCAACATCCACTGACCTCAATCAAAAACCTCATCTTCTCAGTGACACTCTCTCTCCTACATGACAGACCACTGGTCATGACCTTTGGAACTGGAAAGAACCTTGGAGATTGTCTAGTCATGGTTGTCAACTTTACAGCAACGTAAGACTCTCCTTGAATGCCCGTTTTAAAAGCAGATTCAGGGACTTCAGCCTGAGCGATTCTGATTTAATAGTTCAGGAGTAGAGGCTAGATACATACATATTTTAAAAGCACCCACGAGTAATTCTTAGCAGCCAGATGACACATGGGAAACCCCTGAATTACTCTAAAGTCTTCCTTCTATAGGTAAGGAGACAGAGGGGAGAAGGTGTTACTTGCTCATGGTCATTGGAGATCTAGTTAATGTAATTGTCATCAGCACATTTCCACAGCTGTTCTTGGCATCCCTCCACTTACATTCTAAAAGAAGAGGAGTCAGCACATGGCTGCCTTCTTATGAAAAGCTGCTGCCCTTGCCCTAGGGGTGGGAGTGGGGCTTGGAAATTTGTGAAACAATGCTTGTGAAAAAAAATGCTGGGTGTGGTGGTTCACGCCTGTAATCCCAGAACTTTGGGAGGTTGAGGCAGGCGGATCATGAGGTCAGGAGTTCAAGACCATACTGGCCAACATGGTGAAACCCCTGTCTCTACTAAAAATACAAAAACTAGCCCAGCATGGTGGTAGGCACCTGTAATCTCAGCTACTCAAGAGGCTGAGGAAGGAGAATCACTTGAACCCCCGGAGGCAGAGGTTGCAGTGAGCCAAGATTGCGCCACTGCACTCCCTGTCTCTTATACACATCTAGATGTGTATAAGACAGCTACTCTGGAGGCTGAAGCAGGAGAATTGCTTGAACCCAGAAGGTAGAGGTTGCAGTGAGCCAAGATCACACCACTGCCCTCCAGCCTGGGCAATAGAGTGAGACTCCATCTTAAAAAAAAAAAAAAAAAAAAAGGCTCTACAAGCCATTGCTCTACAAAGTTGAGTAATCAAGTGTTGGCATCATCAAAAGCAACAACCTTAGAAGTATATATAATGTTTTCATATGGTCCTCTATCAATATTGGTGGACAGAAAGTAGGCAATGAATGAATAAATGAGTATATGGTAAATAAATGAATGAGTCAGTAAGTCCTGCCCAAATCAGGAGAGAAGAGGCCGAGACAGTGTCGTGACTGTCTCAGGGCAGGCACCTGAGAAAGTCCCCATGTGGGTGGTCTCTAATAGCCAAGGCCTTCTTCAGGCAGCAGGAGGAGGAAGAATTCACCTTTAGAAGAAGAAAAACTTCCATGGTGAGTGAGTACAGTTTTAGTGGTTTCTTCTCACACCATGTAATTAGGTGAAAAGTGCTTGCAGCTTTTAGTAGTTTAGGCTCAATATTGGGTTATAATTTGCTTGTTCAGAAAAGAGTTTCTCTTCCTTTTCTTTGTCTTTTTGTTTTGTTTTTCTTACCCTCATTTGAATTTGAGAGGTACCAGCGTGGGAGGTTTTCACTCTGCCTTTAACTGCTTGATTTCTGCTGATGAAGAGGTTACTTCAGTTTGTTTGGCTTCTTGATCTATGATATTATTCATCTGTAGTTTTGCTTCTAGTCAAAATGGAAAGCAACTGTAGCTTGTCATCCTTTAATGCCGGGAGCTGACAGGAAGCTGGGTTTTATTTGTTTTCCTCTTTGAAGTGATACAGCTGAGTGAGCAGACGTAAGAGTTTCATTTTAACCAGAAATTTTGCTTAACCTCCTAGAAACAGCTACTTCATTGAGGACCTGTGGCCCAGTGGACTTGTCTTCTGCAGAATTATCAGAGGAAGAGATGGAACGGTAATGAGGGATTCCAGAAAATTTTGGAAGAAACACAACATAACTCCAGAAATTCAACTTGGTCCCATACATACAAAACACAGCAGGCCTAACCAAAACATGCCCTGTGAGACATATGGGGCCTGTGGGCTCCCTCATATTTTTCATTCTAATTTAGATTCTCTACAACTATCAATGAAAGAGCCAACACTGGCAAAAATAAAGTACCCTCTCGGAGACTTTGTGAAGACTTTTGCAGGTGACATCATGTCCATCAAACGCCAGAAACTCAACATCTATGAGAACCACGTGGGAGACAGTGACCAAGCAGGACAGAGGGGGCTGCCACAAAATGAAAAGGGTAGGCCATAGCTTACCGCAATCTGTGTTTTTTATATAAAATCTTCATTTTTAATGCTGATTCCATTTTTTTCTAAGACTCGCGGATTATAACTGAAGCTACATCTCTGAAGCCAAAGCCTTTTCATTCTGAAGTCTGGAGTCTAATCCACTCCATAAATAAATGAAATTCTGGGTTTCCTGGTTGATTTTCACATCCTACAGGATACATGTATGAAAACACTTTTGATATAGGGATTCTAATCTTTTATCCAGATTTCTATAAAGCCAGGTCATAAGAAATAAAAGAGATCTCTTGGGATAAAATGGGGAAAGAGGAAAAGTGCAAGTTGTCATTTGTGTGCTATACTAAGCTTAAAGAAGGACTGCAAAATTTCTATTGATGATGTTGACATAAAAAACATGAATGCTAGGAAGGGTGACTTCTTCCTTCGTATTAAGCATCTCAAGAGGCTTTCTAAAATGCACACCTATAGCACCATCCCACTTCTTGCCCTTCAATAGCTCCCTAATGCTTTTAGAACCAAGTTCAGCCTCTTTAGCATGGTGTACCAGGCCCTTTGTGTACTAGCACTGCTGTCCCCGCTCACCTTTCCAGCCTCATCTGTGGTGCTCTTATTATTTTCTCTTATCTAATTGAGTTATAAATATATATAATATAACTCACATATAATAAAATGCACAAATCTTCAGTGTATAATTCAATGAGCTTTTTAAATGTGTGACCAACCTTCCAGTGGAGATACAGAACCTCGCATCAGCCACAGTTTCCCATGAGTCCCCTTCTAGTTGAGGCCCACTCCACATGCTCTAACTTCCATTTCCATAGATTAGTTTTGCCTGTTCTTGAACTTCATATAGATGAAATCATACACTGTGCACCCCTTTGTACCTGGCTTTCATGTTATCCTGTGTATCAATAGTTCAGTTTTTTAATTGCTGAATAGTATCATGTTGTGTGTATGTCACCATTTGTTTAAAGATTTAAGCTTGTTTTCATGTTTGGCTATTACAAATAAAGCTGCTGGCTGCTGGGCGTGGTGGCTCACACCTGAATAATCCTAGCACTCTGGGAGGCTGAGGATCACCTGAAGTTGGGAGTTCGAGACCAGCCTGACCAACATGGAGAAACCCTGTCTCTACTAAAAAAATACAAAACTAGCCAGGCGTGGTGGCATATGCCTGTAATCCCAGCTACTCGGAAGGCTGAGCCAGGAGAATCGCTTGAACCCAGGAGGCAGACGTTGTGGTGAGCCGAGATCATGCCAGTACACTCCAGCTTGGGCAACAAGAGCAAAACTCCATCTCAAAAAAAATAAAAATAAAAAAAATAAAGCTGCTGACATTCTTATACAAGTCTTTTAGTCCATATTTGTTTCTATTTCCCTTGGGTAAATACCTAGGAACTGAATTTCTAGTGTAAAAAAATTTGCCAAATAGTTTACTTTGCCAAGTATTTGTACCATTTTACACCCATGAGCAATGTCTTTCTAAGAGTTCCAGTTATTCTACAACTTCGCCAGCATTTAGTGTTGTCAGTTTAGTTCTTCTTCTTTTTTTTTTTTTGAGACAGAGTCTTGCTCTGTCACCCAGGCTGGAGTGCAATGGCATAATCTCGGCTCACTGCAAACTCCGCCTCCCGGGTTCAAGTGATTCTCCTGCCTCAGCCTCCCCAGTGGCTGGGACTACAGGCATGCACCACCACACCTGGGTAAGTTTTGTATTTTTAGTAGAGACGGGGTTTCACCATGTTGACCAAGCTGGTCTTGAACTCCTGACCTCAGGTGATCCACCTGCCTCGGCCTCCCAAACTGCTGGGATTACAGGCATGAGCCACCATGCCCAGCTGTCAGCTTAGTTATTCCAATAGGTGAGAAATGAAATCTCATTGTTTTTTCATTTTTCATCTCCCTAATGACTAATGATGTTGACCATGTTTTCATGTGCTTATTGACCATTTGTGTCTTCTTTTGTGAAGTTCTTATTCAAATCTTGCTCATTTATGTATTGGGTTGCTGATCTTTTTATTATCTGTAATTCTTTATCATGTTCTAGATACAAGAGTGGACAGTTTTTAATTGGTTGCCTTTTCATTTACTTAATGGTTTATTCCAATGAAAAAGATTTTAAAGTTTTAAATTTTGATAATGTTGGGAGGCCAAGGCAGGAGAATCGCTTGAGGCCAGGAGTTTGAGACCAGCTTGGGCAACATAGTGAGACCCCATCTCTACCAAAAGAAAATAAAAATGCCTGTAATCCTAGGACTTTAGGATGCTCAGATGGGTGAATCGCTTGAGCCCAGGAGTTTGAGACCAACCTGGGCAACATGGCGAAACCCTGTCTCTTCAGAAAACACAAAAATTAACCAGTCATGGTGGTACACACCTGTAGTCCCAGCTACTCGGGAGGCTGAGGTGGGAGGATCATCTGAATCTGGGGAGGTCGAGACTGCAGTGAGCTGTGATCACACCACTGCACTCCAGCCTGGGGGACAGTGAGACCCTGTCTCAATAAATAAATAAATATAAATAAAAATGAATTTTCATAATATTAATCAATTTTTCTTTGATATTTAGTACTTTTTTTGTACCTGTCTAAGAAATTTGCCCACCCAAGTTTGTAAAAATATTCTCCTATATTTTCTTCTGCAAACTTTAAAATGTTAGCTTTTATATTTAGGTCTAGGATCCATCTTGAGTTATTTTTAGTGCATGGTGTGACATAGGAACCAGGGTCCAATTTTTCCACACATATATTCAGTCACTCCAGCACCATTTGTTGAAAAGATTTTTCTTTTCCCATTCAATAGCTTTGGCACATCTATAAAAATCAATTGACTATGTATGTTTGGGTCTATTTCTAGACTCCATTCTGTTCCATTGATCTGCATATCTATCCTTGCCTATGCCAGTGTTGCACTGTCTTAACTACTGTAGCCTTGTATTAAATCTTGAAATACAATTGTGCAAGTCCTCTAACTTAGCATTTCATTTTCAAGTTTTGGTCACTTTACTTCTTTTGCATTTCTACTTAAATTTTAGAGCAAATTTGTCAATTTCTTCGCTAAATCCTATTGGGATTATGATTGAGATTACGTAGATTCTGTGGATCAGTTTGGGGATAATTGACATTTTTAACCATATTGAGTCATTCAATTGAAAAACAAAGTTTATTTTTTCATTTATTTAGATCTTTAACATCTCTCAGTAATGTTTTGTAGTTTTCAGTATACAAGTCTTGTCCATAGTTTGTTACGTTTCTCTTTAAATATGTAATATACTTTAATACCATTTTATAATTTAATGCTTTTATACATTTGATGTTGTTATAAATTAAATTTAAAAATTTTTCAATTTCCAGTTGCCCAAACTAGTGTATAGAAACACAATTTATTTTTGCATATTGGTCTTATTTCCTGCAAACTCGCTAAAATTATTCGTTAGTTTTAATAGCTTTTGGTAAATTCCTTAGGATAATCAGTGTGTGTGATCATATTATCTATGAATTAATAGCTTTTGGTAAATTCCTTAGGATAATCAGTGTGTGTGATCATATTATCTATGAATTAATAGCTTTTGGTAAATTCCTTAGGATAATCTGTGTATGTGTGATCATATTATCTGCACAAAGAGAGTTTTATTCCTTCCTCTTCGATATGTATTTATTTTATTTCTTTTTCTTGTATTATTGCACTTGCTAGGACATAATATTGAATAGAAGTGGTGAAACTGAACACCCTTGCCTTATTCCTAATCTTAGGGGGAAATAATTCAGTTTTTTAAAATATTAAGTATGATAGGAGTTAAGGATGTCCTTTATCAGATTAAGAAAATTCCCTTCTGTTCGTAGTTTGCTGAGAATTTTTACCTTGAATAGATGCTGAATTTTGTATCATTTTTCTTTCTCTTTTTCTTTTTTTTTTGTTGAGACAGAGTTGCCCAGTCTGGAGTGCAGTGGCTGGATCTCTGCTCACTGCAACCTCCACCTCCCAGGTTCAAGCGATTCTCCTGCCTCAGCCTCCCAAGTAACTGCGATTACAGGCGCACGCCACCATGCCTGGCTAATTTTTGTATTTTCAGTAGAGATGGAGTTTCACCATGTTGGCCAAGCTGGTGTGAAACTCCTGGCCTTAACTGAGCCACCTACCTTGGCCTCCCAAAGTGCTGGGATTACAGGTGTGAGCCACCACGCCCGGCCAATTTTTCTTTTTTATTCTGTTAATATAGTAGACTATATTGACTTTCAAATGCAATTTTAATCTTAAATTTCTGTAGCAAACTCTACTTGGTCATAATGTCTTATCTTTTTTTATATATTTCAAAATTAGATTTACTACTATTTTGTTAAGAATTTTTACATCTAGGTTCACAGGGACTATAGGTTTATCATTTTCTTTTCTTGTAAATTCCATGGCTTTGCAGGGTAATGTTGACCTCATAAATTGAGTTGGTAAATGATTCCTCACCCACTATTTTTCTGAGAGTTTATGTGAACGGAGATAATTTTTCCCAAAATGATTGATAAAATTAACCAGAAACCACTGGGGCCTTGAGTTTGTTTTGCTTATTTAAATTTTTATTGCAATGAAATTCATGTGGGGAGGTTTTTAATAATAAATTACATTTCTTTGATAAGTGTGTGTGTGTGTGTGTGTGTGTGTGTTTGAGACGGAGTCTTGCTCTGTTGCCCAGGCTGGAGTGCACTGGCACAATCTCTGCTCAATGCAGCTCTGCCTCCCGGGTTCACACCATCCTCCTGCCTCAGCCTCCTGAGTAGCTGGGACTACAGGCATCCGCCACCACACCTGGCTAATTTTTTGTATTTTTAATAGAGACGGGGTTTCACTGTGTTAGCCAGGATGGTCTTGATCTCCTGACCTCGTGATCCGCCCACCTCAGCCTCCCAAAGAACTGGGATTACAGGCATGAACCACTGTGCCCTGCCAAATATAGAGATATTCTTATTTTTTTCATTTCTCCTGTGTCAGACTTCCTAAATTGTGTCTTTCAATGAATGTGTCCTTTCATCTAAACTGTTGATTTATTGGAACTGCAGTGATATTTCTTCCTGTATATCTGACATTGGCAATTTGTGTTCTCTCTTTTTTTTCTTGCTCAATCTTTCTAGGTATTTATGAATTTTATTAATCTTTTCAAAGAACGAACTTTTGGGTTCTTTTAATTTTTAAAATTTTTGCTTACTATTTATTTGGTTTCTGCTTTTATATTATTTCCTTTTTTCTACCTATCTTTCTTTTGTTTTCCTTGTTTCTTAAGGTGGAAACTCAGATCTATGACTTAAAGATTTTCTTCAAATACAAGCATTTCAAGCTACGCTTTTTTTTTTTTCTCTCCTAGGCAGAGTTTTACTGTCACCCAGGCTGGAGTGCAGTGGTGCAATCTTGACTCACTGCAATCTCTGCCTCCCAGGTTCGAGTGATTTTCCTGCCTCAGCTTCTGGCGTAGCTGGGATTACAGACACTCATCACCATGCCCAGCTAATTTTTGTATTTTTAGTAGAGATGGAGTTTCACCATGTTGGCCAGGCTGGTCTTGAACTCCTGGCCTCAAATGATCCTCCTGCCTCAGCCTCCCACAGTGGTGGAATTACAGGCGTGAGCCACTGCACTCGGGCTCTTTACTAATATTTTTGTTTCTTGTTCTATCAATTGTGAGAGGGTGGTGGTAAAATCTCCAACTATCGCTGTTTAACTATATCTTCCTTTATGTATACTAAAAGTGTGTTATTAGGTGATACATAATTATTATTGTTAAAATGTGTTATTAGGTGATACATTTTATTGTTATGTCTTTCCCATAAATTGACTTTTTTTCATTTTGATATGACCTTTTTAATTTCTAGTGTTACTCTTTGTTTTTCAGTCTAATAAATGGATAATCTTGTGGTTATGAAGATAACCACACTGACTTTCTTATGCTTACAGTTTGATGGAATACTTATTTTCATCTTATTTTACTTATTTTACTTTCAACCTATCTGTGTCTTTAAAGTGCATCTTTCTTTTTTTTTTTTTTTTTTTGAGATGGAGTCTGGCTCTGTTGCCCAGGCTGGAGTGCAGTGGCACGATCTCGGCTCACTGCAAGCTCTGCCTCCTGGGTTCACACCATTCTCCTGCCTCAGCCTCCTGAGTAGCTGGGACTACAGGCGCCCGCCACCACGCCCTGCTAATTTTTTTTTTTTTTTTTTTTTGTATTTTTTAGTAGAGATGGGGTTTCACCGGGTTAGCCAGGATGGTCTTGATCTCCTGACCTCTTGATCCACCTGCCTCAGCCTCCCAAAGTGCTGGGATTGCAGGCATGAGCCTCCACGCCTGGCCCCTAAAGTGCATCTTTTATAAACACCATATGGTTGGCTCTTTGGTTTTTAATACAATCTATATATATCTTTCTATTATTAGACTATTTCATCCATTTACAAAAATGTTATTGTTGATAAAGTTGAGTTTAGGTTTACAGTTTTGCCATTTAGTTTCTATTTATTCTATTTGATTTTGTTTCCCTGTTTCTCCTTTTCTGTCTTCTTGTGTGTTAATTGGTTAATTTTTAGCATTTCATTTCTCTATTGGCTTAATTATATCTGTTCATTTTTTAGTTGTTGGATTACAAGGTGCATCCTTACTTTATTAGAGTCTACGTTGAGTTAAAATTGTACTACTTCATGTAAAATATATGTTCCTTGAAACAGTATAGTACCTTTCAAGCTCATCTTTGCACTAATTTGCATCTCTATAGGTTATTAATCTATATATGTTATGAACACGAAATAGCATTATAACTTTTGCTTTAAGCAATCATGTCTTGAAGAAATTGAGAGAGGAAAAAAATGACCTTTTAATTCACCCACATAATTACCATTTTTAGTGCTCTTAATTTCTTTCTGAGATCCAAATTTCCTTCTGATAACATTTTTCTCCAGCTTCAAGAGCTTCCTTAAGCATTCTTTTATAACACTAGTCTGAATTTGAGTGGTATTTATACATAGATTGGGGGGACCTCCTTCCTCTGTGTCTCCCTCATTTCTGAGATAAAATTGATAATTTCCAGCCACTCTAGCAGCTCTGAACCCTGTCCTCTGACACCTCAAGCCAATTAAGCTGACCTTTTGGTTGAATTGCTGTCATGCAGACTGGGAAGTGTCCTCAGTGAAAAAGCCACATAAACATGAGTCTCACATAGTATGGTTCCATCTTTCAGTGGTCTAACTCCTTTCAGTGTCAGCCCACTTTTACTTGCTGTCCAGTGCCTTCAAATAGTTGGCTTTTATATTTTGTTGAGAGTTTATAAATATTATTTGTGGTAGGGCTAGTTTAATGCAAGCTGCTCTGCCATTAGAGGAACCAGAATTTACCTTCCACTTCTTTTTTTTTTTTTTTTTTTTTGAGACAGAGTCTTGCTCTGTCGCCCAGGCTGGAGTGCAGTGGCCGGATCTCAGCTCACTGCAAGCTCCGCCTCCCGGGTCCACGCCATTCTCCTGCCTCAGCCTCCGGAGTAGCTGGGACTACAGGCGCCTGCCACCTCACCCGGCTAGTTTTTTTTGTATTTTTTAGTAGAGACGGGGTTTCACCGTGTTAGCCAGGATGGTCTCGATCTCCTGACCTCGTGATCCGCCCATCTCGGCCTCTCAAAGTGCTGGGATTACAGGCTTGAGCCACTACCTTCCACTTCTTACTCTCATAAGAGTTGGCAAACTTTTCCTGTAAAGGACCAGATAGTAAATATTTTAGGCTTTGCAGGCCAAAAGGTAAAATTGAAAATATTATGTGGATATTTATATAAGGAGAGAGAAAACACATTTTCACACAATTTTTATTGATCATTGGGTTTTTGTCTTACTGATTTCTGACAAGATCCTTATATATTATGGAGATTAGCTCTTTGTATGTGATACAAGTTGCAAATATTTTTCCACCTTGTCATTTATCTTTTGGCTTTGTATATGTCTTTTTTGTGCCACGCAGACCTTTAAAATTTTTGTTATGAAGTCAAATGATCTGTTTTTTTTTCTCCCGTGACTTGTAGAGATTGAGTTATATGTAGCAAAATGATAGGGATATTCTTAGGCATTTATATATGTTATATTATTTGATGATTTTATTTGTATAATTTCAGCTAGGAATAATTTAACAAGATAAAATTATTACCATCCCATCAAGTGTTTTAAATGTATACAGTTAGCCTGCGTCAATCTATGGCTATCTAAGAATAGAAATTTATCCATGTTTATTAGTTTTATGGGTTCTTTAAGAAAAAAAAATTAAAATCTTTGCTTTTGTGTTTTCACAAACCCCGTGGATGATTCTTGCATACATCAAAATAAAAAACCACTTATTGGCTAGGCGGGGTGGCTCACGCCCGTAATCCCAACACTTTGGGAGGCCGAGGCTTACAGATCATTTGAGAGAGGAGTTCGAGACCAGCCTCACCAACATGGTCAAGCCCCATCTCTACTAAAAATACAAAAATTAGCCAGCCATGGTGGTCCATGGCTGTAATCTCAGCTACTTGGGAGGCTGAGGCAAGAGAATCACTTGAACCCAGGAGACAGAGGTTGCAGTGAGCAGAGATCATATCACTGCACCCCAGCCTGGGTGATGGAGCAAGACTCTGTCTCAAAACAAAACAAAACAAAAAAAGAAAACCACTTATTCACCAGATCATCTCTTATCTCTCTCACCATCTCATGACAGAAAGTCCCATTAAGCCTCAAAGATCCACTATTAGCACCTCTGTAGTCTTTGTATTTTCCTGTAAGAAGACCTGGTGCAGCATTAGGAAAAGCCCCATTCTTAGGGTTTTTACTGGCAATGTCACTTAGACAAGGGATGTCATTTGTCTGGGGAACTGGATTGAGACAGTATAACTGGATATGTTTGAAACGCATTTTCATACTTACGATCTTGTGAGGTTATCTGACATATAAGAACTTTACTTCCTCTTCTGTACAATGATATTATGATACAAAGTGCATAGTAGAGTGCCCGACACACGTGAGCAGGCAATAAATGGCTGTTGGTGTGAGCAATGTGGGCCAGCAGTCGTGAAGCTGTCTTCCATCCCACACTGTAGCAGGAGAGGAGATAAACGCAGTTGGAAATAACAGGTGGCATCAGTGGAAAGGAAACAGGCTGGCCAATCCCTAGGGCTCAGAGAAGAAAGGAAAGAGGCTTTTGGGAGCTGGCTGAAGCCCCGGAATGTCCTCCGGGTTTTGTACTGGCAAGAGGCCCAGGCCTCCCGCCGTTGCTCACCTACCAACTCCCTGGAATTTTAGAATTCAGGCACAAGATGATTTATATGGTTGCTTGAGAGAGGTGAATAATGAAGGGAGAAAGTGCCCATAAAAGGACCAATTTAGTACAACTTCTGGTTTTTCTTTCTTTGCTGGCAGAACTCTGCCAAGACCTCCATCCAAACTTGGCTGGCGGTTCCTTTGCACTGTGAACCAGAGCTGTCCGGCGGGCGAGGTCACAGCCGGTTATTATCCCCTCTCACACTGCTTATCAAGCTTGGCCCTTTTCTCCTCCAGTGTGAATGCTTGGGGCTCTTCGCTATGCAATGAAAATAAACAGCAATGTAAATGGTCTCCTGGCTATTTGATCCACACCAATACGGAAAACCTGCTTTACAAGCTTCCACTGAAACTTCTGGTAGAATAAGCAACTGATAATTCTACACCAAATGTCTGGCATTTAGCCAGAACCAACAACTGTTCCCTTTTTTGCAAGCCACATTCTGGTGACCATGGAGAGCCACAATAGATATTTTGATTCTAGAGTATTTTCTAAAGGAAGGTGAAATCACAGTGCCATTATGCAAAAGAACCATAGGTTTAGGATGAGGGGAAAATTAGCTTAAAGACTTTATCTCACTTCTAAAATCTTAGATTAAAATCTTTTTTTAACTTGAAAGAAATTGGTCCACTGCCAACAAAAAATTCTTTAAAAAAAAAAGAGCTCACCAAATTATTACTGTTTTTTCAAATTGCTGGTACACATTGCTGTTTGATTAGGGTTGCCAGATTTAGCAACTAAAAATACAGGATAGTCAGTTAAATTTGAATTTCCAACAAACAGTGAATAAATTTTTAGTATAATTATGTCCCAAATCTTGCATGTCCAAAATATTACAAGGTGGCATATTTATAATAAAAAAATTCATTGTTTGTTGGAAATTCAAATTTAAGTAGGTGTTGTGTATTTTATCTGGCTGCCTTAATTTAGATGCGTTTCACTATGATGCCAGGAAATATGAGAAGGGCAGATTAACATTTTGACATTTTGATGAGATAGTTAAACCTCTTTGCTGGATGAAAAGAGAATCTAAAACCTTTTCTTTTTGCCATTTGCCCTCTGGTAAAATTAATTTTATATTTTCTACCCAGCTTCGGAGTTACAGTCTTCATTATTCTTTGAAAATATATGTGAGTGAAAGAATTAGTAAATACTACATGTCAAGGATTTTTCCAGCCACTTTAAATTTAATTTTATTTTTTGAGGCACAGTCTTGCTCTATCGCCCAGGCTGGAGTGCAGTGGCACGATCATTGTAACCTCCACCTCCTGGTTCATGCCATTCTCCTGCCTCAGCCTCCGGAGTAGCGGGGACTACAGGTGAGCACCACCAAGCCCAACTAATTTTTATAGAAGGTATTTTAGATATTATATTTCTTAATAATCATTTTCCTGTATAATTTTAGTTTGAAAGTGCTCAGATGATAAAATTATTATTATCTCAATGGATCTTGGAAATATATAAAAAGTGACTAAGTCAATTTATATTAATAAAAAGTTACTGAACCCAAGATGAGTCAGGTACTGTATTAAACCACAGCGCTAAGGAATGATAATATTTATTCATTTGTTTTAGGAAAAAATAATCTTCATCTCAAGCAATAATGCCCTTATTAGCAGTGAAACATATTAATTAAAGCTTGAGGAGAAAAGAATAAATGGATATTAACAAATTTGCTAGTTATTCTTTCTTGTGTATATAATTGTTTATTAAACAAATATTTTAAAATTATTTTTTGTTGACAAAAGGGTTTACATATTTATCATGTACACATGATGTTTCGAAATATGTATACGTAGCAGAATGACTAAACCAAGCTAAATAACATATGCATAATTCCACACACTTATCATGTTTTGTGGTGAGAACACTAAAAATCTACTCCCTTAGATTTTCACTCAACAAACATTCATTGAATGGATACAAGTACTAGGCAAAGAGGCTGAGGCTACAGCCTGAACTCATGTTATTTTTGTTTTTCTTTTGGGTTTTTTTGAGACAGAGTCTCACTCTGTTGCCCAGGCTAGAGTGCAATGGCATGATCTCGGCTCACTGCAACTTCTGCCTCCAGGATTCAAGCAATTCTCCTGCCTCAGCCTTCCCAGTAGCTGAGATTACAGGCATGCACCACCATACCCGGCTAATTTTTGTATTTTAGTAGAGATGGGGTTTCACCAGGTTGGCCAGGCTGGTCTCGAACTCCTGACCTCAAGTGATCTGCCTCCCTCAGCCTCCCAAAGTGCTGCGATTACAGGCGTGAGCCACTGTGCCCGGTCATGAACTCCTGTTGAGTAGGGTCCAGTGGGAGAGACACTTGCTATCACAGAGGATGAGTATGATCTTGATTGCAAATGTTCTCTTAGGGCACGAGCCCAATTATGCAGTCCAAAAAGAATCCCCACAGGCACTCAACAGCATGAGAATGCCTCAAAGTCTCTGTATACTCTGCACATGGATTCAGATGACTCTACCTGGACAATCTGGAAATCTGAAAGGATTATAATGGGAAGCAAGTAAATGGAATTCTGTATGAGTTGGAGTAAACATAATTTAGAGGAATTGCCTTAGTGAGTGATGCCGGACTGCAATGTAGGGCCATATTGTACCAATTGGCCTGACAATATCATTGGTAGTTGGTAGGTGAGGTCTACTTGAGTATAATTTCAATTCTATTTTGCGAATAGTCTATCATAGGCAGACAGGATACTCTATGGTGATAGGTATAATGTGATTGGTTTTCTCCATGAATAAATTTAATGAACATTCTTGTGAAAACTGCATTAGTTTGATATAGCATGCTTGACAAGAAACCACATTTTCGAAAGATGCAAATCTCAAATGTTTGTTTGTGGTGAATACACACACACAAGCACACCCTTGCAGATAACCACAAATCTTTTCAAAGGTTCAATGCAGCTGGGACTAGCTCACACCTGCAATTGCTTAATACAATGCAGTGGGGTCTTAAACTCAGCATTGACCTAATAACAGTGATTGGCATTCATCTTCTTAAGGTCAGCATTCTGTGGGTGCTGGAGATGCTGAGTAAGACTGAAACCAGGCATGCAGCAGAAGAGAAATCATTGACACTATCCTCCATGTCATTTAAATTTTAAAAATCTTTTAAACTTTAGATAATTGAGTTAAAGTGTTTGGAGGCATCGTTTATTCAGATCCCACAATTACTTGATTTTTCCTCTTTCCACACTTTCTCTTTAAAGACAAAATCTAAGAGTATGAGAATTTTATTAGGGAGGACATTTCACATTTTAATCAGCCAGGGTGTCCACGTGGTTAACTCTCCAATGAATTTACACATAATATTCAGCACTAATTCCCTCCGTTTTCTTCCATTTCAGCTGGAGAGAGGGACACCTGGGACAAATTCCATGGAATATCTGGGTTGTCTCATGCCTACCCCCAATATATTTAGAAAGAGGAAGCATGGTTAAGTGAATAGTCTTGAAGACAAGAAGTCACCAAAGGCCAGCATGTAGAGCAGGCAATTCACATGCGGGAGGAAGAATTCCTACTAGTTCTGCTTTGATGATCAAGGAGGGTGAGATGAATTATAAACTTGGGGGCCAGTCCTTTGTATCCACCAGGGGCCTTTCATCTTTCTTAAACGTCTACAATGAATTCTACCCTAATTTGCTATACTTTTTTTTTCCTTTTTTTTTTTTTCTTTTTTGTGAGATGGAGTTTCTCTCTTGCTGACCAGCCTGGAGTGCAATGGCGCAATCTCGACTCACCGCAACGTCTGCCTCCCAGGTTCAAGTGATTCTCCTACCTCAGCCTCCCAAGTAGCTGGGATTACAGGCATGTACCACCACGCCTGACTAATTTTGTGTTTTTAGTAGATACGGGATTTCTCTGTGTTGGTCAGGCTGGTCTCGAACTCCAGACCTCAGGTGATCTGCCTGCCTCGGCCTCCCAAAGTACTGGGACTACAGGCATAAGCCACTGTGCCCAGCCTAATTTACTATACTTTGACTCAGTTGTCCAGTTCGTGTAGTCCAGTTCAAACTTTGATATTTATTTCATCAATCTGGTTTTATTATAATTGAAGCCAAATATAACATAATATATTTTGTTACCATTCAATATTTTCACAGTCATCAACTTAAGGATAATTAGGAGCAAAATAATTACCAGACGTCCTACCACAGAGGAATTTGCTCTTTTCAGTCATCTATACAGAGCTTCAATTTAATTATTTACAAAGTAATTAATCTAGTTTGCAATTTTTTTCTGTCCCTTTTTAATTTAACTCAACAAACATTTATGGAGAGCCTGCTTTGTGCTAGGCACTGTGTGGCCGTAGTGCTCAAATACGTAAATTAGACTTACAGCCTGAGAATTCTGTGGCTTGCACCTGGTCCGTGTTCCTCATCTTACAGATGATGAAACTTCTTGATAAATTAGAAATTTCATACATAGGGAGTTACGATCAGGTTACCTATCCCAAATTACAACTTATCATTTACTCTCCTCTGTTTCAAAGTGCTATGCGTACTTATTTAATTATTTATTTATTAGAGTTGATCTCACTCTATTGCCCAGGCTGGACTGCAGTGGTGCAATGTCAGCTCACTACAGCCTCAGCCTCTCCAGCTCAAGTAGTCCTCCCACTTCAGCCTCTCCAGTAACTGAAACTACAAGTGTGCACCACCATGTCCAGGTAATTTTTTTATGATTTGCATGTTATATTAATGGTTTTAAATTTAAATTTTAATTTTATTTATATTTTGTAGAGTCAGGGTTTCACCATGTTGCCCAGACTGGTCTCAAACTCCTGGGCTCAAGCAATCCACCCACTTCAACCTCCTAAAGTGCTAGGATTACAGATGTGAGTTATCACAGCTAGCCTTATTTACTTTTTAATAATAAAGATGAGATCTCACTATGTCGTCCAGGCTAGTTGCAAACTCCTGGCCTCCAACAATCCTTTTGCCTCAGCCTCGCAACGTGCTGGGACTACAGGCATGAGCCACTGTGCTGGGGGCCACTGTGTGGCCTTTGAATGGCAGTCTGACTTCATTCCAAAAGGAAGGGGAAAGGCTATCAAAGGGCTTTTCTTTTTTTTTTTTTTTTTGAGACGGAGTCTCGCTCTGTCGCCCAGGCTGGAGTGCAGTGGCC
>NW_012103654.1:1834609-1840436 GCF_000951045.1 Mandrillus leucophaeus | reverse complement strand
TCTTTTTTTTCTTCTTTCTCTTTTTTTTTTTTTTTTTTGAGACAGAGTTTCACTCTTGTTGCCCAGGCTGGAGTGCAATGGCATGATCTTGGCTCACTGCAACCTCCACCCCGCCGAGCTCAAGTGATTCTCCTGCTTCAGCCTCCTGAGTAGCTGGGATTACAGGCATATGCCACCATACCCGGATAATTTTTTATAGTTTTAGTAGAGACGGGGTTTCACTATGTTGACCAGGCTGGTCTCAAACTCCTGACCTCAGGTGATCTGCCCACCTCGGCCTCCCAGAAGTGCTGGGATTACAGGCGTTAGCCACCACGCCTGGCCAAGCTTTTGCTTATTTCTATGATTATTTTCAATTTTTCAATGAATACATTAATCAGAGGCAAAATGTTTAAGTCTTTTTTTGTTTTTTTTGACTCTGTTGCCCAGGTTGAAGTGCAGTGGCACAATCTTTGTTCACTGTAGCTTAAGCAATCCTCCCACCTCAGCCTCCCAAGTTGCTGGGACTAGAGGCCTGTGCCACCATGCCTGGCTAATTTTTGTATTTTTTGTAGGGATGGGATTTCACCATGTTGCCCAGGCTGGTCTCGAGCTCCTGGGCTCAACCATCCATCCACCACAGCCTTCCAAATTGCTGGGACTACAGGCATGAGCCACTCACAGCACCTAGCCCTTAAATTATGTTTAATCTCTTATGTGGGTACAATAATAAATATGTCCTTTGTGCAGTGTTTAGCACAAAGACAAAAACAACTTAAATGGCTACCAAAAAAGTCAAAGACAGTGGAATACTGACTATGTCTCAAACTTATGGCTATTGATAAGGATTGGTTCAATCTATTAGAAGACTATGAGCCTGTAACAACAGATACTGTGTATCTGCACACATTTCATGGGGAAATGTCCATGATGAGTGTTTACAAACTTGATGTATACTATGAACCTATCTGCATTAGAAAGCATTTAATGTATATATGTATTAAGCTCTTAAAACAGTTTTGTTTTATCCTGAAGGTGGGATTATAAGTACAATAGGCCAGGTGCAGTGGCTCACGCCTGTAATCCCAGCACTTTGGGAGGCTGAGGTGGGAGAGTCATGAGTCAGGATGTCGAGATCAGCCTGACCAACATGGTGAAACCCAGCTACCTTCCAAGTAGCTGGGATTACAGGCTCCCGCCACCACACCTAGCTAATATTTTGTATTTTTAGTAGAGACGGCATTCCAACATGTTGGCCAGGCTGGTCTACTAAAAATACAAAAATTAGCCGGGCGTGGTGGCGGGCGCCTGTAGTCCCAGCTACTCAGGAGGCTGAGGCAGGAGAATCGCTTGAGCCCAGGGAACAGATGTTGCGATGAGCCAAGATCGCACCACTGCACTCCAGCCTGGGCAACAGAGCGAGACTCCATCTCAAAAAAAAAAAAAAAAAAAGTGCAATATAGTTTTCCTACTTATATACTCTATAGTTTGTTAGGGCTTCATTAGCAAAACACCACTGACTAGTTAGGTGGCTTAAACAACATACATTTATTTCTCACAATTCTGGAGTCTAGAAATCCAAGATTAAGACATCAGCAGATTTGGATTTTTCAAAGTCCTTTCTCCTTGGCTTGCCGATTCTCCCTCTGTGTCCTCGCAAGGTCATCCCTCTTTCTGTGTGTTATCTGTGTCCTAATCTCCTCTTGTTGTAAGGACACCATTCAGATTGGATTAGGGTCCCCCCATGTGACCTCATTTTAATTTAATCACCTCTTTGAAGACCTTATCTCCAAGACAGTCACATTCTGAGGTCCTGGGTTTAGGATTTCAACTAACTAACAAATTTGAAGGACACAGTTTCTCTCATGACATAGAGCTTGGTATTTTCTTAATTTTTTTCTGTGAACATTTATTAGTTTTATAACCAGCAAACAACAATACTTATTCAACTGGAGAATCATTCTTCAAATAAGTAAATATTGTATGTCTGTCTTCCAGGAGGAAATGGTACCTAGATGATGGCTTTTTCTTCTTTTTTTTTTGAGACAGAGTCTCACTCTGTCACCCTGGCTGGAGTGCAATGGCACTATTTCGGCTCACTCCAACCTCTGCCTCCCAGGTTCAAACGATTCTCCTGCCTCAGCCTTCCAAGTAGCTGGGATTACAGGCTCCTGCCACCACACCTAGCTAATATTTTGTATCTTTAGTAGAGACGGCATTCCAACATGTTGGCCAGGCTGGTCTCAACTCCTGACCTCAGTTCCACCCACTTCAGCCTCCCAAAGTGCTGGGATTATAGGCGTGAGCCACCGGATGATGGCTCTTATCTGTGCTAGTATTTTCCTATGGTTCAGCTTATGATTTTATTTATTTAATTTTATAATTATTACTATTATACATGTTCTTTACATATAGATTCTTAAAGATTCATTTTTCCTAAATATTACATTCCAACATGACTATTGAAAGTGAATACAGATGAAATGGCATTGGCTAAATGGCCTCAGGAAAAGGGTATGACTTTCTTACCCTTGAGCTCATGACATCGTTAGGAGGATGATAAACTCACATCTATGATAAATTAAATTTGACTAAATCTGTTTTGTTTTGTTTTTGTTCTAGTAAAGACAGGGTTTTGCCATGTTGCCCAGGCTGGTCTCGAACACATGAGCTCAAACTATCCTCCTGCCTTGGCTTTCCAATCCTGGGATTACAGGACTCAGTCACCACAATTGGCCTGAATCTATTTTAATGCCATTGATGAATATGAAAAAATAGGTAAAATATTTGATTGTTAGACCTATAAACTGTAATCTTTCCTAAGTTTTATTATTGACGCAACCTATATCCATTGGATAAATAGGAAAACTATTTCAGTGAACAGAGAAAGAAAAGCATAATTTCTTTTAAAATATTGGACAAATCTACTGTAATAGATTTTGAATACTAAATTTTTCAGCATGTAATCTCAATCTTTTATCCCATGATATTTATGGATATGTTTATACAAATTCAGCCCGATACAGTGAATGGGAAAAGAACAAGTTACAGATTTCATTCTCAACAAACTTGGAATCTAGTTGAGGAGGAATAGTTAACAAAAATAAAACTAACACAAGGCGTAAAGAAATAATTGCAAATTATGACTGGTGTAGTAGGCCTGAGGAAACATAAATCAATGTGGATTGAAATAACCTGGGTTCATATTGGGACGGAGGTGTGACTACATCCAGGCTTGAGAAGAGGCAATAAACTGACAGAGAGATGAAGGTAGAACATCCCAGAAAAGATGAGAACATGGGGACGAGGGAAGGACAAGGAAAATGCCATGATGCACTTTGAGAATGACTAGTGAATCCACCTGATGGGACTGAAAGCATCTGAGAGTAAAACATGGAAAACAAAGCTAAAGAAATGGTTAGTGCTACTAGATTATAGAGAATCATGACAGCCTGGGAGATAAGGTTGCAACTGATCCAACTGCAATTGGTAATTGGAAGTAATTGAAGCCATTTTTTATTTAGAAGTAGGGGAAAGATAATGCTATAGTTGGATGCCAGGCGGTGGTGCATGCCTGTAATTCCAGCACTTTGGGAGGCCAAGGCAGGTGGATCACTTCAGCTCAGGAGTTCGAGACCAGCGTGGGCAACATGTTGGCCAGGCATTGTGCTGCTCGCCTATAATTCCAGCTACTCCAGAGGCTGAGGTGGAAGAATGGCTTGAGCTTGGGAGGTTGAGGCTGGAATGAGTCTTGATCATGCCACTGCACTCCAAGCCTGGGAGACGGAGTGAGGCCCTATCTCAAAAAAACAAAACAAAACAAAAACCAGACAGGCAGGCACGGAGGCTCAGGCCTGTAATCCCAGCACTTTGGGAGGCCAAGGCAGATGGATCACCTGAGGTCAGGAGTTTGAGACCAGCCTGACCAACATGGTGAAACCCTATCTCTACTAAAAATACAAAAACTTAGTCGAGTGTGGTGGTGGGTGCCTGTAATCCTAGCTACTCTGGAGGCTGAGGCAGGAGAATTGCTTGAACCTGGGAGTTGAAGGTTGCAGTAACCTGAGATCTTGCCACTGCACTCCAGCCTGGGCAACAGAGTGAAACTCCATCTCAAAACAAACAAACAAACAAAAAACCAAAAAACCCTAAAACCTCACCTAAAAATAATTTCTTGCTCTGACTTCAGAGGATGTCCAGGTCCCTAATGGTAAGAGCTCTGATTACATAAGGAGTCTCCGCTACTTATGTATGAGTTATGAGAACTCTAGCTACTCATTCAGGGAGTCAATTTCATGAGAGGACGTGGATACCACCTTAGTCCCCATCCCAAACGACCCTTCACCCTCCTAGAGAGCATGGCACCTCTGTCAGCAGCATGGGTAGTAATGTGGGTAACTCCTAGTATAGGAAGACAATTCCTCATGCCAGAGAAGAGCTCCAGTCAGGGAGAGCTTCTCTTCATCTAAGTCGGCCATTCTCAACCCTAGTCACACCTTAGAATCACTTGAGGAACATGTAAAAATACACCACTGGCTAGGCTCCACCCTATTTAACTCAAAGGATAAATGCTTGAGGGGATGGATACCCTATTCTCCAAGATGTGCTTATTTCACATTGCATGCCTGTATCAAAATATCTCATGTACCCCATGAATATATACCCTTACTATGTACCCACAAAAACGTTTTACATTTTTAAAATAAAATAAATTTAAAATTTTAAAAAATCAGGATCTCTGGGAGTTTGGCCCAAGAGTCTAAGCAATCAAGGTCTTTCATGCCTATATTTCTACCTCGGAAAAGAAAACAGAACCAACGTAGTAACTGAGCTGATGCGGAATCTAAAAGACCCCAGTGTTCAGAACACTGGCACAGTAACTACTGCCTGGAAGCTTTCTTTGGTACCCCATCAGAGTTGCTTGTACTGGCACCATGACTCTTGTTGATTATTATATCCATGAATGACACTAGCCTACGTGACCTTGAGTTCTACAACTGTAATTTTTGCTAATTTGCTTGCCACTGCTAATGGCTAGACAACCACACACGCGCACGCGTGTGCGCGCACACACACACAGACACATTTTCACTCTCTCTCTTTCTCTCTCTCTTTCAACTGAGTTTTAAAGGAAACTATTGAATTAAACACTATTGGGTTTGTTTTTCCCTAATATGAACGTTTCTTTTGGATCTTATGTGTTCTGCGTATAATTGTATTTTGTCATGTCTGTTTCAGCCCAGAATCATTGCTCCATGGAGACCATTGGTCTACTGGCTCCAAAATGAGTTTAACCAGTCTGGACACTTAGACGTTGTCATCACTTTCTCACCTTTAACATCATCAATGTTAGTAACACTGTCACAGGATACTGGGAAAGTAGAAAATAAAACATCCAGGCCCAGTGGTGTACGCCTGTAATCCCAACAGTTTGGGAGGCTGAGGCAGGTTGATTTCTTGAGCCCAGGAGTTCAAGACCAGCCTGGACAACATGGCAAAACCCTGTCTCTACAAAAAAATAAAAAATAAATAGTCTGGTGTAGTGGCATGCACCTGTACTCTCAAATACTCAAGAGGCTGATGTGGGAAGATCATTTGAGCCCAGAAGAACAAGGCTTCAGTGAGCCATGTTCACACCACTGCACTCCAGCCTGGGTGACACAATGAGACCCTGTCTCAAAAAAATAAATAAATAAAATTAAATACATCTTTATAGAACTCATTTAAATTCTCAACCCTTTTAAAACAAGTTCTTAATTATTTTACCCATTGGAATCTTAATGTCAACTAATTCTCCTTATGAAATTACAGACTGTGAATACAGGTTTTTCTATGCAAAAAAAAAAAA
>NW_012103654.1:1829000-1830374 GCF_000951045.1 Mandrillus leucophaeus | reverse complement strand
ATTAGCTGAGTGTGGTGTTGCGTGCCTGTGGTCCCAGCTACTCAGTAGGCTGAGGCAGGAGAATCACTCAAACCCGGCAGACAGATGCTGCTGTGAACCGAGATCTCCCCACTGCACTCCAGCCTGTCAACAGAGGAAGACTCTGCCTCGAAAAAAAAAAAAAAAAGAAAAGAAAAGAAATATCAACAGTGTATCATAGCAAAAAAAATGTAGTACATACATGGAAAGGCACAGGCGTTGTTCTGTATTCAAGTTTTCAAGTTTGATTTCCATTACAATGTTTTCTACAACTTGTAAGAACTACACACAAGAGTAAAAAGATGAAGTAAGCCTCTTATACATTGAGGAAAGTATTTAAAACTTAATACTCAGATATCCCCATGCCTAGATTCTGCTTTAGAAGCTCTTCCATGATTATGATGAAGATGACATATATCTGAACCACATAACGAACAGCAGTTTTCTTGGTCTTCTGAGTAGGCAATGATGTTCGTTCCTGTTATTACAAAACAATCATGACTAAGTTTTGCCAACAATATTTCTTCAGTGTGGGTTTACATGAGGCACCACTCTACAGTAAGAGCAGCTATGATGCCATTCAAAATCGCCATGCTATGGCCCATATGGAAAGAATGTCCAGTCAGTTTCTTGAACCTGGCAGGTGAACAACGAGCAGGAGGAAACATTCCTGGTTCAAAAGAATCGAAGTAAGTCACTGTCCAAGAAAAGCTGCAACTGGAGAATCCAGCAGTTAGGGGTATTATAAGCAACGTCTAGACCAGTCATAATAGCCCAGTGTCTGCATCATTTTCATTTTTCAAATTCTCAGCATGCAACTCTGTAAATGCAAAGAGGGCTACAACTTCCCTCCATACCTCCTTTCCCTTAATTTACAGTTTCTAACATGCAGTCACCTGAGTCATCTAATTTAATCTTTATAAACAAATCTTTAACAGAAAAGGCAGATATTTGCAATCCTATTTTTCAGATGAGAAAACTGAAATTGATGTTTCACTATGCCAGAATAATTTCTGAATTCCTCCATGTTTATCATGTTTACCAAGATCTTGAAAGAGATAAGAGTTGGGTTTTTTGTTTGCTTGTTTTTTTGAGACAGAGCCCTGCTCTATCGCCCAGGTTGGAGTACAGTGGCATGATCTCGGCTCACTGCAAACTCCATCTCCTGGGTTCAAGCGATTCTCCTGCCTGCCTCAGCCTCCCAAGTAGCTGGGATTACAGGCACGCGCCACCATGCCCGGCTAATTTTTTGTATTTTTAGTAGAGACGGCGTTTCACCATGTTGGTCAGGCTGGTCTCGAACTCCTGACCTTGTGATCCGCCTGCCTCAGCCTCCCAAAGTGCTGGGATTACAGG
>NW_012103654.1:1826611-1828950 GCF_000951045.1 Mandrillus leucophaeus | reverse complement strand
AGGTTTGTCCATGTTGGTCAGGCTGGTCTCGAACTCCTGACCTCAAGTGATCTGTCCGCCTCGGCCTCCCAAAGTACTGGGATTACAGGCATGAGCCACCGTGCCTGGCCGTTTTTTGATTTATTCTTACAACTTGTTTATTCCCTAATCCTAAAAAACCAACCCTAAATAATACATATTTGGTAATTTTTTTTAGCAAAACATTTACCCATGAGACATGATTTTTTTTTAATGAACGTTAAAGAAGTGTTGCCTATTTCTAATAAAGGCTAAAAAAGCTTGTTTCAAGTCCAAATTCCTTTACGAAAAAGTTACGTAACCTTGTGCAGGGTGCCAAGGGTCTCAGCCTCTATATTTGCTATTGTTGAAACTACTACCATTTATCTCAAAACATGTTTTAAAATTGAATTACTTATGAATAAAATGATAAAATGTCTGGAATGTGTTTCAAAATAGCCTGGGGGTTAGAGAGGGTGAGAATAATTTGAATAGAAGAAACAAGACAGTCTATTGCTGAAAATTGCTGAAGTTGGGGTTTTATTATACTATTAAGTGGATGTAAGGATAAAGTAAGATGAAAGGGGCCAGGCACCGTGGCTCACGCCTGTAACCTCAAAACTTTGGGAGGTTGCAGTGAGCCGAGATGGTGCCACTGTCCTCCAGCCTGGGCAACAAGAGTGAAACTTCGTCTCAAAAAAAAAAGATGAAATGACCAAAACCTTCAAAAAGTTTTAGTTTTTATTTTTAAATATATATTAGTAAATATATATTATTAATAAATATATATATTAAAATACATATATATGTTTGAGACAGGGTCTCACTCTGTTGCCTAGGCTGGAGTGCAGTGGTGCGATCACAGCTCACTGTAGCCTCAACCTCCCAGGCTTAAGGAATTCGCCTATCTCAGCCTCCTTAGTAGCTGGGACCACAGGCAAATGCCACCACACCTGGATAATTTTTTAAATTTTTTGTAGAGAAGGGGTCTACCTGTGTTGCCCAGGTTGGTCTCCAACTCATGGGTTCAAGCAATCCTGCCACCTCGGTCTCCCAAATTGCTGGGATTACAGGCATGAGCCACCATGCCTGGCCTGAAAAGTTTTCTTTAAAAAACTAAAAAATATCTAAGAAAGTAAGGTCTTTTTAGCAAATCTTGATTGACATGTGGGTGAGCTAATATACACATTTTCATTTTCCATGACTTCCTGAAATTAAGAACTAGATAAATAAGGTGATTTGTTTTGATGCAAATTCTAAATTGAACTACCATTTAACCCAGCAGTCTCATCACTGGCTATATACCCAAAGGAACATAAATCATTCTGACAAAAAGATACACGCATTCATATGCTCACTGCCTTGCTGTGTGCAATAGCAAAAACATGGAATCAATCCAGTTGCCCATTAATGGTAGAATGGATAAAGAAAATGTAGTACATATACCCCATGGAATACTACAGAGCCATACAAAAGAATGAAATCATATCCTTTGCAGCAACATGGATGCAGTTGGAGGCCATAATCCAAGGCAAATTAATTCAGGAACAGAAAACCAAATACCATATGTTATCACTTGTAAGTGGGAGCTAAACAGGATAGGTGTGGTGGCTCATGCCTGTAATCCCAGTACTTTGGGATGTCGAGGCAGCTGGGTCATCTGAGGTCAGGAATTCGAGACCTGACCAACATGGTGAAACCCCATCTCTACTAAAAATACAAAAATTAGCTGGGTGTGGTGGCACATGTCTGCTAATTCCAGCTACTTAGGAGGCTGAGGCAGGAGAATTGCTGGAACCCGGGAGGTGGAGGTTGCGGTGAGCCGAGATCGTGCCATTGCACTCCAGCCCTGGGTGACAGAGCAAAACTCCATCTCAAAATAAATGAAAAATAAACAATGCACTTCCTGTTAATTATATGAATATTGAAAACTAAATATTCTGATTTTAAAGTAGCTTTTATAAAATTTCAGAGTAGTAGACATTATTTGCTTTCCTACATGTGTAAATAAGAAACTTTTCACAATTAAAGGGAAATATCAGTATATCGGCCAGGTGCGGTGGCTCACGCCTGTAATCCCAGCACTTTGGGAGCTGAGGTGGGTGGATCACGAGGTCAAGAGATCGAGACCATCCTGGCCAACATAGTGAAACCCCGTCTCTACTAGAAATACAAAAATTAGCTGAGTGTGGTGTTGCGTGCCTGTGGTCCCAGCTACTCAGTAGGCTGAGGCAGGAGAATCACTCAAACCCGGCAGACAGATGCTGCTGTGAACCGAGATCTCCCCACTGCACTCCAGCCTGTCAACAGAGGAAGACTCTGCCTCGAAAAAAAAAAAAAAA
>NW_012103654.1:1797836-1825581 GCF_000951045.1 Mandrillus leucophaeus | reverse complement strand
ATGTTGGTCAGGCTGGTCTCGAACTCCTGACCTTGTGATCCGCCTGCCTCAGCCTCCCAAAGTGCTGGGATTACAGGCATGAGCCACTGCGCCTGGCCTGAGATAAGAGAATTTTTTGTTTTTGTTTTTCAGTTTTAATCTAGAAGTTTGGAATCATTAATCTGATTTTAAAGTGGATTATTACATATTTTGTCCACACCTATGGCAGTTGTAAATTGCATTATGATTACGTTTAAGAAATGTTCCATAAAACCCCATAGGCTTTCCTTGCTACTGGGGAAGTAGGTCTGAATCCAAGCCAAACCGGAAAATCATGTTACGACCATACCAACTTGTCTGAAATCTAACTTGAGAAACGGTTAATTGTAAGTATCTCCAATGGAATTTTGTCCTGAAAAAAAAAATGAAAGAATGGGCATAAACATCAGGCCACACCTTTTTAGGAAGGCATTCTGTAGCCAGTAAAGAGAACAGGGAGAGTCCTGAGGGCCAGGGAGTTTCCAGGGTGATGACCGACCCACATCCTCTTCCTCTTCCCACAAAATAAAAGTGGGGATTTCTTCCATTGCTGAACAGTCCTTAGGATTTCCCCAGGTTCCATGAGAAAGATACCAAAGTGGGGATCCCCACTCTTGGGGACTCCTAAAGCTTCTTTTAAGGGGGGTTCTCAACCCTAACTACCTTTGAGAAACACTGGGAGATTTTACAAAAATACTGATCCCTGGGCGCCACCCCAGATCAATTAAATCTGCCTGGCTGGAGATAACCAGTGGGGCCTAGGCTTCGGTAGTTTGAGAATCTTCTGGGTGATGCTAATGTACAGTAGAGGCTGAGGACCACTGCTTTAGGCTGTCTGCTAATAATCACAAAGGCCTCTGCATTCCACTTCCATGATCACTTAGAAAACCTGAGGAGGGCCAGGCGCAGTGGCTTATGTCTGTAATCCCGACACTTTGGGAGGCCGAGGTGGGCAGATCACTTGAGCTCAGGAGTTGGAGACCAGCCTGGCCAACAAAACCCCATCTCTATAAAAAATACAAAAATTACCTGGGCGTGGTGGCGTGTGCCTGTAGACCCAGCTACTCTACTCAGGAGGCTGAGGTAGGAGAATTGCTTGAGTCTGGGAGGCGGAGGTTGCAGTGAGCTAAGATTGCGCCACTGCACTCCAGCCTGGGTGACAGAACCAGACCGTGTCTAAAAAACAAACAAACAACTGGGGAGTGTGAAGATTTGCAGTTTGGCACCCTTCTGCCTTTCCTGCCTTTCCACATGGCCCTCCCCACTCCCTCCTTGACCACTTCACATACTCAGTGCTCTTCTCTTCCATTTGGTTCTGCCTCCCTCCTGTATCTCCTCTCTTGTAAATATCAGTACACAGGAAACAGGAACCCATTCACATTAAAGTATAAAAAACTCTCAGGGCACAGTGGCCCACGCCTGTAATCCTAGCACAAGAGGATTGCTTGAGGCCAGGAGCAGCCTGGGTAACACAGCAAGACCCCATGGTTGCAAAAAATACAAAAATTAGCCAGGCATGGTGGCGCATACCTGCAATTCCATCTATTCAGGAGCTGAGGTGAGATGACCACTTGAGCCCAGGAGGTTGAGGCTACGGGGAGCCATGATTGCACCACTGCACTCCAGCCTGGGCAACGGAGTAAGACTATGTCTTAAAATATATGTATAAACTGATAACCTAAAGTGACCACCCTCACAGGATCATGCACTCATCTTTATTGTAGAATAAAACCATGCTTTAATTCACCAAGGGCAACAGGCTTCAGCAGAACCCCGCGCACCAGCACCATGCGCATGCTTAGGAAATGTAGCACATGTTTGGGCCAGAAGAAGCTTCCTCTGCCCCACTGGTCATAACTCTGAGAGCTTCACTAGACACACCTGTGCCCCAGTCCAGTGTCCCCAGGAACAGCCTCTTGCAAATCCCAAAAGAAGCAGAGAAACAGAAGGAAGCACACGTTGACACCAATAGGCATTCTGTGCAATTGGAAGTGTATTCATAAAGCAGAATAGTTCTGTTATGTCAAGAACCAGCTTTCCTGTCTCTGAAGAAGGAATAGTATGCCCCAAGGAAAGATGGAGAGAGAGTGAGCATATAATTCAGGGGTAAGGAAGCAAATAAACATTTGCTAAATTCTACTTAACTATATGACAAATCATCAAAACCAAACTGTATATATCTTGTGTGGTTTGAATAGAAGCCAATAGATCAGTGAGAGTGCGAAGAGTGAGTCATTTCATGCTTTCAGGATGTTTCACTGGAGAATGAGCTCTGCTGCCCCAGCAGTGCAGGTTTCAAGTCATACAAACAGCAGAAGCCCCTAAGTCACCACAACCTAGTTACATCTAACTCAGGTTATACTGTGTTTACATCCTCCAGGAAAGTCACCACAGAATACATCATGAGACTTTTGTGCATACAGCTTAGCAATTATCGGAAGGAACCAAAAGCTGCCCTTTTTGAGTGGCTGGTTTAACATATGTATACTAAAGGCAACTGATGTTTGAGCTCAGATTGCTTATTACATATTTAGTCCGGCATTCTAAACATGACAAGCTAACTCAGTTATAAACCAACATACAAATAACGTGGCAGGAGTAGTTATCCTATGAACTTGCCTGAAAGCTCTCTGAGCCAGAAATTACAAAATTTCTATTAATATAGATGTTACCAGAGAAGGTGAGTGGAGAAGAAAGACGGCAGGTAAATCTCAATTCTGTCCTAAGACGTAGCACATGACCGATGAGTGGCTGTCATGGTCAAGGATGAGAAGAAAACCAACAAGCAATTGCTACAAATGCATTAAACTTACAAAACCTCTTCCAGACCTGACTTTGTGAAACAGAAGCAGCATCAGCCAAGAAACATTTTTCAATGGTCTTTTGTGGTCAAAATAATTTGAGGTTATTCTATTCTTAGAAGTTTGGAAGAAATCTGCTGACATATGGCTGTAACAAATTACCAACACCCCCAAATTTTTGTTAGGAAAACATACTGCCAACTGTGAAATGTGTGGCTCATTACTATTTGGGAGATGCTCCTGTAATAATTTAATAATAATCATAGCAATAGTTCTAACTTCTGACTATTTTATAAATACTATTCACCATATCCTGTTGGCTAACTTGGCACTGGCAGCTTCGAATTTATGATAATAATAATAATTGCATCTAAAATTCATTAAACCCTATTCATTCGCTCAGGATTGGGACACAGGCTTTGTGTCATAAACTCATCAGTGTTTCCATTTTGCCTAAGAAGAAAGAGGCTCAGAGAGGTTAAGGGACTTCCCCAATCAAGGCTGCTATGCAAAGGCTGCAGATTTCGGTCCCAGGTCTGTCTGTTTTGCATGTCTTTACCACTATGCTATGTTGTCTTTCTACAGAAACACATCAGCAAATGAAGAAAATATAGATTATTTAAGCTGTAAGTTGGAAAATGTGGACATAACTAGTTGGGTTCTATTCATTTCCTCTAGCATTTTGTTGCATTTTTCATTTTGTGGGAGACAAAATAATATAAATGAAATATATGTTATGTTATAAGAGAAAATCTTCACAACGTTGAGGTAAGCAAAGATATTTTAGGACACAGACAGTTAAAGTTCTAATAATAAAAGAAAAAATTGTTAAGTTGGACTTCCTCGAAAATTTTTAAATGTATGTTTTTCAAAAGATGCCATTAAGCAAATGAAAAGCAACGTATATACTGGGGGAACATATATGTAATACAAATATCTGATGAAGGACTTATGTCCAGAATATATAAGGAACTCTTACAACTCAACAGAAAAACAATAATGCAGTTAAAGATTAATGGAGAGATTTGAACTGATATTTTTGAACAAAGATATATGAATGACTTGTAAGCACATGAAAAGACTGTTAATATCTTTCGTCATTGGAAAAGGCACATTAAAACCACAATGAGATACCACTACACACCCACTAGAATAGCTAAAAACCCTAAAGACTCATCCAAAAAGCTCCTAGAACTGGTAAATGAATTCAGCCAAGTTTTAGGATACAAAATTAATGTACACAAATCAGTAGCCCTGCCACACACCAACAACAACCAAGCTAAGAATCAAGTCAAGAATTTAACCCCTGCTACAATAGCTACAAATAATTAGGAACATACTTAGCCAAGGAGGTGAAAGACCTCTGCAAGTAAAACTACAAAACACTGCTGAAAGGAATCATAGATGACATAAACAAATGGAAACACATCCCATGCTCATGGATGGGTAGAATCAATATTGTGAAAATGACCATACTGCCAAAAGCGGTCTACAAATTCAATGCAATTCTCATCAAAATAGTACCATCATTCTTCACAGAACTAGAAAAAACAATCCTAAAATTCACATGGAACCAAAAAAGAGCCTGCATAGCCAAAGCAGGACTAAGCAGAAAGAACAAATCTAGGGGCATTACATTAACCAACTTCAAACTCTACTATAAGGCCATAGTCACTCAAAAAGCATGGTACTGGTATAAAAACAAGCATATAGACCAATGGACCAGAATAGAGAAGCCAGAAATAAAGTCAAATACTTACAGTCGACTGATTTTGAACAAAGCAAACAAAAACATAAAGTGGGGAAAGGATACCCTATTCAACAAATGGTGCTGGGATAATTGGCAAGCCACACGTAGGAGAATGAAACTGGATCCTCATCTCTCACCTTATACAAAAATCAACTCAAGATGGATCAAAGACTTAAATCTAAGACCTGAAACCATAAAAATTCTAGGAGTTAACACGGGAAAAACCCTTCTAGACATTGGCTTAGGCAAAGACTTCATGACCAAGAACCCAAAGCAAACACAACAAAAACAAAGATAAATAGATGGGACTTAATTAAACTAAAAAGCTTCTGCACAGCAAAATAAATAATCAGCAGAGTAAACAGACAACCCACAGAGTGGGAGAAAATCTTCACAATCTAAACATCTGACAAAGGACTAATATCCAGAATCTACAAGGAACTCAGACAATCAGCAAGAAAAAAAAAACTCATCAAAAAGCGGGCTAAGGACATGAATAGAATATTCTCAGAAGAAGATATGCAAAAGGCCAACAAACATATGAAAAAATGCTCAACATCACTAATTATCAGGGAAATGCAAATCAAAGGTACAATGTGATACCACCTAATTCCTGCAAATACGGCCATAATCAAAAAAATTAAAAAATATGTATGTTGCCATGGTTGTGGTGAAAAGGGAGCACTTTTACACTGCTGGTAGGAATGTAAACTGCTGGTAGGAATGTAAACTAGTACAACCACTGTGGAAAACGGCCTGGAGATTCCTTAAAGAGCTAAAAGTAGAACTACCATTTGATCCAGCAATCCCACTTCTGGGTGTCTACCTAGAGGAAAAGAAGTCATTATACAAAAAGATACTTGCACACACATGTTTATTGCAGCACAATTGGCAATTGCAAAAATACGAACCCAGCACAAATGCTCATCAATCAACATGTGGATAAAGAAAATATGGTAAATAAATACCACAGAATACTACTCAGCCATAAAAAAGGAACGAAATAATGGCATTTGCAGCAATATAAATGGAATTGGAGACCATTATTCTAAGTGAAGTAACTCAGGAATGGAAAACCAAACATTGTATGTTCTCACTCATAAGTGGGAGTTAAGCTATGAAGATGCAAAGGCATAAGAATGATACAATGGGGCCGGGCACAGTGGCTCATGCCTGTAATCCCAGCACTTTGGGAGGAATAGGCGGGTGGATCACTTGAGGTCAGGAGTTCGAGACCAGCCTGGCCAACGTGGTGAAACCCCATCTCTACTAAAAATATAAAAATTAGCTAGGCATGGTGGCAGATGCCTGTAATCCCAGCTACTCAGGAGGCTGAGGCAGGAGAATCACATGAACCAGGGAGATGGAGGTTGCAGTGGGCCAAGATCATGCCACTGCACTCTAGCCTGGACCATAGAGTGAGACTTGGTCTCAAAAAAAAAAAAAAAAAAGGTGATACAATGGACTTTGGGGACTCAGGGGAAATAGTGGGAGCAGGGTGAGGGATAAAAGACTACATACTGGGTACAGTGTACACTGCTTGGGTGATGGGTGCACCAAAGTCGCAGAAATCATCACTAAAGAACTTATCTATATAACCAAACACCACCTGTTTCCCAAAACCTATTAAAAAAAAAAAAAACTAAACTAAAAATGTCAGTGATATGGAAGTTATAGAGCAACTAGAAACCGCACACATTGCTACAGGGAATGTAAAATGGTACAACCACTATGGAAAACAGTTGGCAGTTTCCTATGAAATGTAATGCTACCCTGTGGCCCAGCAATTCTAGGTATTTACCCAAGACAAATGAAAAAATATCCATATCCACACAATTATTTGTACACAAATGTTTTATCCATATTTATTCAGCTTTATTCATGAGTCCCAACTTGGAAACTACCCAAATGGCCATTGACTGGTGAATTAATAAACAAGTTGTATACATCCTTAAAATGGAATACTACTCAGAAAGTTAAAAGGAGTGAAATACAACATCATGGATGAATCACAAACATTATGCTGAATGAGACACCAGATACAAAAGAGTACATATGTAATAATTCCATTTACATGAAATTCTAGGAAAGGAAAGTTCATTGTGATCTGCATCATCTATTTTTCTTTTCTGCTAGATCATTCCCATTAACAGAAAACATGTCCTTTCTCTCACTCCCACTCCCATTGTTAAAAATCAGATCAGTTGTTGCCTGGAGCCAGGAATGGGGAGATAATTTACTGCAAAGAAAGGGACGAGAGGAAACGTTTTGACAGAATGGGAAATGTTCTATGCTTTGATTGTGGTAGCAGTTACATGTGTATACATTTGTCAAACTCATCAAAGTGCACACTTAAAGTGGGTATATTGAGTTATATATAAACTACACCTCAACAAAGGTGATAAAATGTATATTTTATGTACGTATTAAGAGGTAGTAAATGGTTTAGAGAAAAGCAAAGCAAGGAAGAAGGATAGGGAGTGCATGGGAATGAGTTGTTGGTGTCATTTTTAAACAGGTAGAAACAAGGAGCCCAATTAAAAGGTTACTACAATAACCCAGAAGAGAGGTGACGATGAGTTAGACACACCATAATAACGGCAGAGGAAATAAGTGAACAGTGGTCAGACTGCAACATAGCAAGATCCCATCTTAAATTAAAAAAAAAAAAAGTGGTAGTGGGGAGTAAAGCATGAGTCCAAGGCTCATTAAGTAAGCCTGTGCCACTGGGAGGATAGCATTGAGATGGGGGCTAGACTTCAGGGAGAGGTTTAGAGAATGAAATCAGAAATTCATTTGGGGACATGCTAAGTTTGCGATGTATGTTAGACATCTAAGTAGAAATGTCGTGTAGACAGAAATCTACATTTGAGGGAAGAGTCCTGGACTGAAAATTGAAGTTTGGAAGTCATTAGGATATAAATGATTTTTAAAGCCATGAGACTGGATGAATTCACCAAAAGAGTAGAGAGAATAAAGAAAAGCATTCCAGGGACTGAGGCCCTAGTATTCCAATGTCAAGAAGCCAGAAAGACGAAGAACCAGCACAGGGACTCAGGAGAAGGGAGCAGTTAGCTAGGAGGAAAGCCAGAGTGTGCAATTTCCTAGAAGCCATGTTGTGGAGGGCGGGTGGCAGGGGGAGCATTTTTAAGGAGAGAGTGAAGAGCTGCACTAAATGCTGCTGACGGATCAAGTAAATTGAGGACTGAGGACTGACCCTTGGATTTGGCAACCTGATGGTCAATGGTAACCCTGACAAGAGCAATTTTGACAACCAATGGGACAAAAGCCTGACTGGTTAAACTGAGAATGTGAGGACAGTAATTGGAGACAGCAGCATAGAAAACTTTTAAAAGGAGTTCTAAAAGGAGAGGTGAAATGGTACGAGAGCCATAGGGAGAAGGGAAGATAGAGAAAGGATTTGGGAGCCACAGAAAAAATCAAAAGGGTTGATGCTGATGGCAATGATCCAGTGGTAGGAAAAAATGGACAATTCTGGGAGAGAAGGGATGACTTCTGGAACACTGTTTTTGGCAATGCAAGAGAGGACAGGAGTGAGTAGCAGGTAGACCATCCTATGAGAAACAAGACAGAAAAGGACCTTCAGTTTGGGCAAGGTGGCTCATGCCTGTAATCCCAACACTTTGGGAGGCTGAGGCAGGAGGATCGCTTGAGGCCAGGAGTTCGAGACAAGCCCAGGTGACTAAGTGAGATCATGTTTCTACAAAAAGTATTTTTAAAAAGTAGCCGGGTGTGGTGGCACATGCCTGTAGTCCCAGCTAGTCTGAGATGGGAGGATTGCTTGAGCTAGGAGTTTGAGGCTGCAGTGAGCTGTGATCGCACCACTGCACTCCAGCCTGGGCAACAGAGTGAGACCCTGTCTCTAAAACAAAAAGAGCAGGGACCTCTAATCAAACTTCCCAATGACACATATGTTGTGATTCTCTGAGTGCTCCCAATGCAGCTCTGACTCGATATATTCCATATGTGAACCATTTGTAGATAAAGAAAAACCTTTCCTTGCACAGCTGAATGTGAGAGGACTGTTTGCTCCGACCTCTCACCTCATTGCGACCCCAGATCTTCATGCCACAAACCCTATTGCCAACATTCTTCTCCAGTTTATGGGATGTAAATTTTCCTTACAAGTAGCAAATACATTTCTTTTTCTCCTAATTTTGACATTTTCACATTTGATGGATGCCGAATTATTCTCCCAGATAGTTTCTGGCAGGATGAAACCAAGCGAGCTTATTTTAGCTCCCTCTCTTGTTTTTCCTGTGGCATTTTCACTTATGCCAACCCAGCTAAGGAATGAGGCATGGTGTGAGTAGCTGCTGTGGAACCAGTAGCTGTGCTCCTAATCCAGGGGGAGGGTCAGGGAGCAGTCCTGCGGAGTCCACAAAAACCACAAAGTTAAAAAAAATTGTAAACAAAGCCATTAAAAAAACAACAAGGGTTACATAAAGGGTTGCCAGCCAGTTAGATCATCTGAGTTGGACGAAAAAAATGTTTGAGCAAAAAAGCTCAAGGACTCACATTTTAGGATGAAGCCCCAATTCCTATGCCTTATCAGTTTAATCACTATAGTTATGCCTTGACTGCTAGGAACATAAATATTTTGAAAGTCTTTGTCATTTTTATTATTTTAAGAATGTGTTTCTAGCTTCCCAGTGATAGAATTGAGTTTCATACTGCTATAATCACCTTCACATCTCTGGTTACTCTGCATGAAAAAAAATGGTTATGTGAAGTCATTCAGAAACCTTTGATAACAGAATGTGCTAGGCATTGTGCTAGCTAGTGAGAGCTTTAAAATGATGAAGACACGGTCTTTGCTTTTAAGGATCTCACTGTCGGGTTGGGGAGACAAACAAAAAGAGAATTGCACCAGGCGCGGTGGCTCACGCCTGTAATCCCAGCACTTTGGGAGGCCAAGGTGGGCGGATCACCTGAGGTCAGGAGTTCCAGACCAGCCTGGCCAACATGGTGAAACCCCATCTCTACTGAAAATACAAAATTAGTCGGGCATGGTGGCACATGTCTGTAATCCCAGCCACTTGGGAGGCTGAGGAAGGAGAATCACTTGAACTTGGGAGGTGGAGGTTGCAGTGAGCCGAGATTGCACCATTGCACTCCAGTCTGGGCAACAAGAGTAAAACTCTGCCTCAAAAAACAAAAAACAAACAAAAACAAAACAACAACAAAAGAAGAATTGCAATGTAATGTGGTAAACACAATGGAAGTGAGTGGACAGGTTGTCAGAAGAGGACAAAAGAGGAACCTTGCCCCATCTGGGGCAGCTGTGAAGGTTGAGGGGCTGCTAAAAATGTCACAGATAATGGGAACACCAGAAACCAAGCAGATGACAAAGAGGTGAATGGGGAACCATAGCTGTTTGACATTACTGCACCATGGAGTGGGAACCCGGGATTGGTAAGCCTTGAGACTGGAGAGAGAGACAAACACCAGCGAACACCAATGATGGGCAGCCTCAAATGCCTTAAGAAAGCAGCAGTGAGCTTTAGCAGGGAGTCAAATCTTTAGATTTATTTCTGGTGAAGGAACCTGAAGGGCATGTGTAAGTTAGGTCCTCTCAGGAGCAGACCCTGAACCAAGGATTTGTGTCAAAGTCATTTTTAAAGGAAATGATCCTGGAAGAAACTAGTAAGAAAGTGGGAGAAACAGACCAGGGAAAGGGGAAAGGGAAGAAGTCAAGCAAGGGAGCAGTTTCAAGAGAAGTCCTAGACTCGTTCTGATCCTGTGAGAAACTCTGGAGTGAAAATTACACCTCAAAGTTTGTCCACCTAAGGCAAGTGGCTGGGCTTTTGTATCTGCACACCAGTCAGTTGTCACCACCCGGCCATCCTGGAGTTGACTCTTGGCAGGTCTTCTTGTCCCTATGGGCTAGGCAGTTCCATTGCAAAGGACAATCCTCTTTCAATGACAGGTAACAGCAAAGATGCAAGAACTGGGGGCAGGCAGACAGACAGACAGCTGGTGACAGAAATGGAAAGAATTTGGGCAAGGTACCAACAGTATTCACAGGGGAGACTAAATTAAAGTGGGACTTTTTAATACTATTTTTAAAATAAGTAATATGGCTGGGCGCAGTGGCTCATGCCTGTAATCCCAGCACTTTGGAAGACAAAGGCAGGTGCTTCACCTGAGGTCAGGAGTTCAAGACTAGCCTGGCCAAGATGATGAAACCCTGTCTCTACTAAAAATACAAAAATTAGCCAGGCATGATGGCAGGCACCTGTAATCCCAGCGACTTGGGAGGCTGAGGTAGGAGAATCGCTTGAACACCGGAGCTGGAGTTTGCAGTAAACTGGGACAGAGGGAGACTCCATTTCGATAAATAAATAAATAAATAAAATAAGGAATATGTGCAACAGACAGCTGTAACCTCTACCCTACCCCCAGATCTTTTCCCTTCTCTCACTGCCATTTCCCTTCTGAATGAGTAGTGACAGAGTTCCTGTCTTTGGGCTCACCTGATAAATAAAGGACAAGGTAGTCATCATGAAAAAGGTGAGGATAACTAGAATACACATTTACTGGTCATGAAAAACAAAGATTATTTTATTTTTCTTTAATAGAACCATAGCTTACAAAAAGATTCCTTTAAAACTGAGAAAAGCTTATTTCCACCACCAATATTTCCAAGTAAAAGAGTACATATAAAAATGTCACTTACGTGGATTGAGATGGGAAACTAGTTAGGAGGATATTGAGTAGCCAGGTGAGGTAGGCTGATGAACTGAACTAGGAAAGAGGTGGTAGGAATGAAGAGTGCAAAGGATTCAATAAATATCTAGCATCTTGGCCAGGCGCAGTGGCTCACACCTGTAATCCCAGCACTTTGGGAGGCTGAGGCGGGCGGATCACCTGAGGTCAGGAGTTGGAGATGAGCCTGGCCAACATGACGAAACCCTGTCTCTACTAAAAATACAAAAATTAGCTGGGTATGGTGGTGGCTGCCTGTAATCCCAGCTACTCGGGAGGCTAAGGCTGGAGAATCGCTTGAACCCGGGAGGTGGAAGTTGCAGTCAGCAGATATCACGCCATTGCACTCCAGCCTGGGCTACAGAAGGAGACTCTGTCTGAAAAAAAAAAAAGAAAAAGAAAAAAGAAAAAAATATCTACCATCTTAAAGAGGCAGGATTGATTATTGATTAAATGTTAGGGGTGAGTCAAGGAAGATACTCTTGTTTCTAGCCTGGGTGTCAGGGTAGATGGAAATATTAAATGAGACAGAAAAATATAAGAAAAAGAATGAGTTTGGGGTGGGGAGAGGATGATGATCTCATAGTATCTTATTCTCATACATTTTGGTATTTTCAGATTGAGACTCAAAACCATCTATATCCACACAATTGGCTATGTACCTTAATATGGCTTCACTCTTCAACTGCCTACATTAATATAATTTGGCTATTCCAAGAAAGTTGCCCCTGAAAATGTGGCAGATAGCTTTATTGTTACAAGAACTCCAAAATCTATCCGAACTACAGGCTACTCAACTAACCCTCAGTAAATATCCCCTTCAGATAGATATTTTATAAATGACTATTTACTCTTCAAGATTGACTTTGAAGCTCCTTCCTTGCTGTGTTCCCCAATCCTAAACTACTTTTTTAAATCCTAAACCATTACGTCATAAGTTTTTGCCTAATCCCAATTAGACCTCCACATTGAACAACCCACCTATTACCAGTCCCCCCAAAAACCATAAATATGCCACCTTTGTCCTCTACCCTCTCAGACGCTGTTAAGACACTGTTAGGGTCATGATCAGTTTTACTGCAATAAGCAAGAGTCATTCTGCTTTCATTAGAATAGTGTTACATAAAATTCTGCTTTATCAACAGGCCATTTTTGTGGTATTCTGAGGGAGGAAGGATTTGACAGGATCCAAGATCATTTATGACTACTTTCTACTGAGCAGAAGTTTAAGCTGATTGTACTTTTTACACATTTTCCCTTTTCTTTCCTTCCTTTTTTTCTTCTTTCTTTTGCCAACTATTATTGATTTTTCCTAATTGTATTTATTTTTTAAATTGATAATAATTATACATATTTATGAGGTATATAGTGATGTTTTGATACATATAATGTACAGTGGTCAGATCCAGTTCAAACTTTTTTTTTTTTTTTTTTTGAGACAGAGTCTTGCTCTGTTGCCCAGGCTGGAGTGCAATGGTGTGATCTCAGCTCACTGTAACCTCCATCTCCTGGGCTCAAGCCATCCTCCCACTTCAGACATGCAAGTAGTTGGGACTAAGGCGTGTGCTACCAAATCTGCTTATTTCTTGTATTTTTTGTAGAGATGGGGTTTTGCCATGTTGTGCAGTCTGGTCTCAAGCTTCTGAGCTCACACAATCCACCCACTTCGACCTCCTTAAAGTGCTGGTATTACAGGCGTGAGCCACCGCGCCCGGCCCACATTTTCTATTAATGAGTTTTCTTAGCTTTTCATGTACATGCAACTGGAAACAAATATTACTTTTCTGGGCCACTCTCCTTTCTCACACAAGTAGACTCTAAAAGGCTTTATTTTCAACTATTTGACCTTTTAAAGATTTAGAAACATAATTGTAAAAGACTCGATAATATTTCCAAAGGTTTCTCCCTGAAGAGTAAACCTGGGCTATTTTGGACATAGTGTGTACTATCATTTAAGTTTAAAGAATAAAATATTCTGTGAAAACTCTCAAAGTATGGAGAGATATGTGTGAAGGTCTTGCTATCATACAGGATCATCAGATATGCCTTTGGGAAAGACAGCTGGGAAAGCTCTGCCTTTGGGTGGAGTATAGAACCTTATGACTTTTATTTTACAGATAATGTCCATATCTCCAGAATAAAGATGCACTGGACTGGCTGACTTGCCACAGATAATAATTACATGTCTTCAGAGCTTCTGTCCCTTAAATCTTGGATGGTGTAGACAATATCTAAAGAAATAAGTCTCCTTCAGCAAGGATTTATAGCTCTGTCAATCCACAGAGATGCCTGATTCAGCTTTTAGCTTCATGTTGGTTTCAAGTCATTATCAGAGATAAAAATTAAAATTGATTCTAGATCAATGGTTCTCAATGGAGGCAGGCAATTTTGTCCCTTTAGGGGTATTTGACAATACTTCCAGAACTTTGGGTTGTCACAACTGGGGGGTTGGAACACAGTGTACTACTAGTATCTAGTGATAGAGATGTGAGATGCTGCTAAGCATTGGACGATGCACCAGAGTGTTAGCCTCAACAAACAATTATTGGTCCAAAATGTCAAATGTAACAAGGTTATAAAACACTGATTTTGATAGTCTTGTTGCAGCTGGAAAATAGTGCAGGCATCTCAAAGTACTCAAGTGACATATATTTATTTTTATGTATTTTTAGTAGAGACAGGATTTCACCATGTTGGCCAGGCTGGTCTCGAACTCCTGACCTCAGGTGATCAGCCTGCCTTGGCCTCCCAAAGTGCTAGGATTACAGGCGTGAGCCACTGCGCTAGGCCCTGGTCTGCCATTTTCAATCTTCTCCCTGGAGTGCTTCAGTAAACTTAGGGAAACTGGATGATCCCTGTCCATTTCCTGTTTTTCAACTGCCAATACAAGGTGGCCCCCACTGTGGAATTCTTTGGAAAACAGGTCCAGAACTCTAGTGAGTAGACAATCAGGATAAATACTGAAAAAGAGAATATGCCAGACTTTATAATATTTAGATGAGTAAGATGGCGTGGTGGGCAGAATAATGAGCTAACAATAATGTCCACATTCTAATTCCTGGAACCTGTGAATATGCTACATTACATGGCAAAGGGAATCAGGGTAACAGATGGAATTTAGGTTGCTAATTAGCTGATCTTGTGTTGGGGAGATTAGCCTGGATTATCCAGGTGGGCCCAATGTAATCACAAGTGTGATTACACAGGTACTTAAATGTGGAAGAGGGAGACAAGAATCAGTGAGTGATGGGCGAAAGACTAGAGCAGCCATTGCTGACTTTCAAGATGGTGGAAAAGACTGTGAGTCAAGCAATGCCAGCCGTCTCTGCAGGTTGGAAAATAAAATGGATACTGTCCTAGAGGCTCCAGATGGAATGTAGCCCTGCCAAAATTTTTATTTTAGCTCACTGAGCCCCATTTCGGAGCTCTGACCTCCACAACTGTAAGAAAATAAATGTATGTTGTTTTAAGCCACTAAGTTTGTGGTAATTTGTTACAGCAGCACTAAGAAATGAATAAAGATGGAGACTTCTCTGTTGCCTAGAAAAATCAAGTGACACTTTTATGTAGCAACTTAGTAAAATTGCTACTTGCTGTATAATCTTTTATAAAGTTCCTTCCTGATCAGAGTCTTCTCACAAGTAGTTCCGAGGACAAGGAGGAAGAAAATTGGAAACACTTTTAAGACAACTAAAGATAGGCAGGGATCTCATCAAGCCTTTAAAGACAGAAGAAAAACCAGGTAAGATGGCCTTATTTGCCAGGTGTTGTCTCTTGAGATTCTCAAATACCTTACAATTGGAAAAGGAATGGGAATAAAAAAGAACCTTTAAAATACTTGTGCTTCCCCAACAGGCAAACTACTTCATTTGAACAAGGCCATAAGAACCAGGGAGAGGTATATAAGGACAGGAATAAGATGAAGAGGTGGGGCCGAGTGTGGTGCCTCACACTCATAATCTCAGCACTTTGGGAGGCTGAGGCAGGAGACCTGCTTGAGTCTAGGAGTTCTAGACCAGCCTAGGCAATATAGTGAGACTCTGTCTCTTAAAAAAAAAAAAAAAAAAAAACAAAAAAAACCTAAAACTTAGCCAAGCATGGTGGTGAATGCCTGTAGTCCCAGCTACTCTGGAGACTGAGGTGGGAAGATCCTGGGAGGCAGAGGTTGCAGTGAGCCGTGATCGTGTCACTGCACTCCAGCCTGGGCCACAGAGGGAGACCCTGTTTCAAAAAAAGAAAAAAAAATTAAAAGGTGAACCAGCTGGCAATTATTTAGATGTAACAAAAATGTTACTGAGCATTAAAACATCACTGGAAGTGTGAAGAGAGAAAATTGTATTTACCAGACACGAGCCACTGTGTCCGGGTCACTGACTTCTCCCTCATAGAAGATATGGTTAGAGAACTATTCTGCTGAGCAACTTGAGGTAGGGACCTTTTAAGAAAAATGGGTTTCACTGAATCCAAGGTAATGTTTTCATGGATATGCAAGCTTGGGGCCATAGCCGGACTACCTAAAACAATAAGGGTGAGACTCAGTATACCTTCTAGTGGTCCACCTTTCTACCATTTTCTTACTCTACATATCCCTGAAGCAAATAGTAAGTAGATATTTGCAGAGTATGCCTTTCAAAGGGTTCTAACCTGTTATCCTATCTCAGCTTGGTCATAGTGTTTGTGGTGTGTGTGTAATGAGATTCATCTACAGCAAGGGTATCCAATCTTTTGGCTTTCCTGGGCCACATTAGAAGAAGAAGAATTGTTTCGGGCCACACATAAAATACAATAACACTAACAATAGCTGATGAGCTTAAAAAATGCAAAAAAAAAAAAAAAATCTCATTCTGTTTTAAGAAAGTTTACAAATTTGTGTTGGGCCACATTCAAAGCTGTCCTTGGCCACATGCAGCCTATGGGCTGTGGGTTGGACAAGCATGATCTACAGTGATGTCCAAGGTCATGTTTCTACACTATCCCGAGGTTTTGAAGTAATCTCTGACTTTTGGGAGCCTAAGGATATTATCTCCTTAGTTTTATTGTAACCAAGTTCTCAGAAGTGACAAGTTGGTTGACATGGCCAGAATTCTGGCCAGATTTCTGGCACTTTAAATTGCCAGATCTGGTTCTGAATCTCTTATCACTCTAGTGTTTACATAGTATAGTAAAACAACTTATGGAAAATACAAACAGAGTAGCTCAAAAAAACAAACCAAAAAAAATCTACACTAATTTTGGTGGGGCTTTATTATAATGTGTATATTTTATGAGTTTGGTGTAGAGACATTGAAATTAGAACATAGTATTTTAGATTTAAATATGGCACACACCTGTGGTTTTAGCTACTCAGGAGGCTAAGGTGGGAGAATTGCCTGAGCCCAAGAGTTCAATGTTCCAATAAGCTATGATCGCCCACTGCACTCCAGCCTGGGTGACAGAGCAAAACTCTGTCTTTAAAAATAAATGTATAGCTGGATGAGGTGGCTCACACTTGTAATCCCAGAACTTTGGGAGGCCGAGCCAGGTGGATCACCTGAGGTCAGGAGTTCGAGAGCAGCCTGGCCAAAATGATGAAATCCCATCTCTACTAAAAATACAAAAAATTAGCCAGGTGTGGTGGCGCACACCTGTAATCCCAGCTACTCGGGAGGCTGAGACAGGAGAACCACTTGAACCCAGGAGGCGGGGGTTGCAGTGAGCCAAGATCGTGTCACTGCACTCCAGCCTGGGAAACAAGAGAGAAACGCCATCTCAATAAATAAATTAATTAATTAATTAACAAAAAATGTAAAAATAAAAAGTGAAATGAGAAGACATTGAATTAGTAAAATGTATGCTATTCAGTTTTTTTTGGTGCTTGAATGGGATTTCAAAAGATAATATACATGAGATTACATCCCAAGTGACCATTTTAACCCCTTTAAAGTACTGAAAATAATATAGAAACAAAGCTAAGCTTTAATTATTCAACTTATCTTAATTATTCAAGTTTATCTTAAAAGATAATGCTTTTCAGTTGTATAACATAAATCAACAGAGTTCGAAATGCAGGTGTTTACATTTAGATAAGGCTAACTGGTATAAATTCAAATTCTCCTTCCGGTTTCTCTAAGAAAAATGTATTACACAAGGTAGGTGAAGATCAATAAGGAATAAAATTTTTCAAAGATTCAGTTTCCTTCCCACCAATGGCAGCTCCAGGGGATTGTTTGGTGGGACTTTAGTTCCTTACAGTTGCCCCTTCCCCAAAGCCGTGTACCAAAACTAAACAAACCTGCAGGTCAAAGCTGTGCTTGCTTGGCCAATGCAGCTATAACACAAGCTCTCTAGTCCAGTTAACTCCATGGCTGTCCCTAACCCCTAACTTTATAGAAATTCAGGAGTCCGCACTGCTTCTTCCTCAAGGACACAGCAAGGGGGATTTCAAAGGCAGGGCCTATTCCTGCAACACCTCATTAACACCTTGTTATGAAGAATCATCTCTTTGACCTTGATATTTTTTTCCAGAAAAGTAAATTATTTATTTCCACCTATATCCACATATGCTGCCCAGAAGCCACCCATTTATCTGACATGTTTTATTAAGGATACCAGATGTTCCTGCATAAGTTTAAGGTATCACACTTTCTGACAACAGAGTGTCTAGAGGAAAAACAGACCTTCAAGTAAATGTACACAGAGACTTTGTATGCCTCCCTGAATTAAATTTATTTTCAGAGCTATTAGCATACAGAGGCTGACAATTGCCCAGATCTACCTCCTAAAATCTAATTACCGTTAATTTATTGACATACCTTCCTAGCCACCTCCCCACCTCCCCACTCGCCTCCTCCCTGCAAACCCTGGCATTACTGAAAGAAAAAACCTGGGGTTTTACTGTCTCTGTATCTGATAAGTCAGGCTTTTGGATGATAGATTACTTTGGTTACCGGATGTCTACACAGGCCAAGGTAATTAGTCATTAGCATTTATGTGCTGCTAATTACCACTAGTGAGAAGTGCCTGGGAAACGCCAACACAGAGTGTTACAGCAATTTGTTTTGTGGGCTGGAGAGGTGGTTTGATTCCATGTCCTATTATATCCTCAGTATATACTAGGCTAAGTGGTGTTGTAGATTTGAAGTGGCATTTAACTTTCAGCAGAGGATATCCTTCCTCTTACTTGGACATTTTCGTGCTAAAACAGCCCACTCGTCAAAACTCTTAGCTATTGTGGTGACAGATGTTAACATGATACACAGCTAGGTAGAAAGCTGGCATCTGACGACTTTGAGCTGCACGGGCACACATGTCAATGTGCCGTAAAATGCAGACACTCCCCCTCACAATCTGGATAAACACTTCTTGCTGAGCCTTTACTGTATCAATTTGGAACAGATGGGTTGCTGCTTTTCTGATGTATTATGACAAGCAGCAGCAACTACTAATCATAGCGCCAAGAACTGTTGGTGTCTAATGCTGTTCTTTTTCTATGTCACCTATTAAGTCATTGTTCTGCTCCTCAACAGAGATTTAAAAAGAAGAAGAAGAAGAAAGATTAGTTGACCATCCTTAGGGAGAGTAGAGAGTCTTTGGACCCAAGAGTTTTTCTCCTTTTGAGAGCTGGGTCTGCATCTTGCCGTCTGTACTGAATTCTGTAAATTTTCCTAGGCCTCAAACTCTGAAACCAGGTATCTGGGCAGTGTCTTAAGGAGGCAGGCATGGGGAGAAGAGCTGGTTTAACCGGTGCCCAATAGGATATGAAGCCTCCATCAGTACAATCAGCCTTATAATATCCTTCACTCTTTTTTTTTTTTTTTTGAGACACAGTCTCGCTCTGTCTCCCAGGCTGGAGTGCAGTGGCCCCATCTCAGCTCACTACAACCTCCGCCTCCTGGGTTCAAGTGATTCTCCTGCCTCAGCCTCCTGAATAGCTGGGACTACAGGCGTCCACCACCACTCCCGGCTAATTTTTGTATTTTTTTTTACTAGAGACGGGGTTTCACTATATTGGCCAGGCTGGTCTTGAACTCCTGACCTTGTGATCCGCCCACCTCGGCCTCCCAAAGTGCTGGGATTACAGGCGTGAGCCACCGCGCCCGACCAATATCCTTCAGTCTTATCACACGGAACTATGGTTGGTCTCCTCTCTGCCCACGCTGCCACCCCAAGGCTCTGCAGATCCAATTTAGCCTGATTTTATTTACACGAAAACTTCAGGGGGTAAACGAGGGAAGATCTCTCTTGTGAATTACCCGTTGCCCAACCCCGTGTGACTGTCCTGGGTCATGCATGCCATGCGGACATCCCTGGCACCTTGAATCAAGCATATCAAATGGCTGGAGAGTTTCATCATCTGATTGGGCAGCAGATGGTGGTTTCAGGAACCAGGGTGCCAGAAAAAGGGATTAAAGTGAGCTTAAAATGTCCCAGTGAACTTCCAAAAGAAATGCTGCCTTTCCTTTTTACAAAGTCCACTTTCATAGCGAGGGGGCCTGCCTTCGCCCCCAGGCTCACTGTGGCGGCTCTCGGCGCTGTCCAGATTTGTTTACTTTAGAAAGAGAGTGTAAAATTACTTCGTTCCTTTAGTGACAGTTACACTCCTTACAAGCTGGCTGATATATACTGAATTCACTGAGTGTGAAACGGGCCTCTGTGGGTCAGTGGGGCAAAGGAAAACCGCAGAGTGATTTATTGCCCTGAACGCTCTATTCACAGATAACAGAGAGGAGGGTGCTTGTTCCAGACCCAGGAGGGGTGGCCTTCTGTCTCACGACTAGGTAGTGCGAAACCAAGATGATTTAACCAGTCCTTCTATGACATTTATATTTCTTGTTAATACCTATGAAGCAAATTTCCGTCTGGAATTTAAAAATTGTGTCCTGTCAAAAGATGCAAAATATGAGTGTAGTGGTCAGTGATGTGGAATTTGGAGTCAAACATTCATACCCTGGCCGACTCTGTCATTTGCTTTCTGTGTGACCACGGAAAAATGACTTAGATGTGGCTTCCTCCTCCATAAAGTTAGGATAACAATAGTATCCATTTCGCAGGGTTATTGTGAGGATCAAATGAAATATTGCTTGCAGCTTATACACACAATCTATCTGTAAGTTTGCTAGCTTGCTGGCCTCATTAACTTTGCGGAGAAAAATAACACAAAACAGGAAGGGGAAACTATGAACGATAAGTCTCACTTCTTGAGTTCTTACTCTGTCCAACACTTTACATTTAATCTTAGAAGAGCCCTGTGAAGTAGCATTGCTCACCACCCCATTTTACAAAGGAAGTAACAGAAGATTTCGAGAGGTGAGAAGTAACTTACTCCTGTCACATAGTTACTGAGTGGCAGGTAAGGATTTTAAACCTAGTTTTGAATCCAGTGTCTTCACCACTGTTTGTTGTACTGTCTAAAAACATAATATGGGGCCAGGCACAGTGGCTCACTCCTGTAATCTCAGCACTTTGGGAGGCTGAGGGAGGTGGATCACCTGAGGTCAGCAGTTCAAGACCAGCCTGGCCAACATGGTGAAACCCCGTCTCTACTAAAAATACAAAAATTAGGCTGGGTGTGGTGGCTCACGCCTGTAATCCCAACACTTTGGGAGGCCGAGGCAGGTGGATCACCTGAGGTTAGCAGTTCAAGATCAGCCTGACCATGGAGAAACCCTGTCTGTACTAAAAATACAAAATTAGCCGGGCATGGTGGTGCATGCCTGTAATCCCAGCTACTCGAGAGGCTAAGGCAGGAGAATTGCTTGAACCTGGGAGGTAGAGGTTGTGGTGAGCCGAGATCGCACAATTGCACTGCAGCTTGGGCAACTAGAGTGAAACTCTGTCTCAAAAAAAAAAAAAAAAATACAAAAATTAGCCGGCACCTGTAATCCCAGCTTAAAAAGAAAGAGGAAGGAAGGAAGGAAGGAAGGAAAGAAGGAAGGAGGGAGGGAGGGAAGGAGAGAAGGAAGGAAGGAAGGAAGGAAGGAAGGAAGGAAGGAAGGAAGGAGGGAAAATATGGTTCAAAATTGGCCAGCGTGACACTATGAAGGCCCCGTCTCCGATTGCCGAAAGAAAGCGAACAGTAGTGTGATGTGGAGTCCAAGCCCTCCTGGTAGATGCTGCTTTTATTTATTTATTTTTAAGCTATCTCCCACAGGAAGGAAGGATAGATGCGTCTTAATACATGGGGCTTGGCCTGTTCTGTTGTGGGGCTCTTAATGAGCTAAGAAATGAAAAGGGGGAAAGGAGAATTTCCTGAAATTACTCGGGAATTTATACCTAAAGCATGGATATGCCTCAAGCCATAAGGAAATCCAAATAAAGAAAATTATTTTATGCCAAATGCTGAGAGCCGTGTCTAACATGGACTAAATGCTGCACAAACGACAAATATTGTTATGATTTATATTAATAGAGCACAGGGTATGGGGAAGAGCCAGTGAAGGCAGAAAGGTGTTATGCACACTTCCCTTTGAAGATTTTTCCCTAAAGTCAATATATTATCTTGAGAATTTAATAAATTCAACCTAACCCAAAAGGGGACTTAGAATTCCTTTGCATTTCTACCTATAGGGTGAAATCTGACATTTACTACCACTTTATTAATTTCAGTTTGCAGGGACTTTTATCTGTGGATTTTACCTAGAAGCAGGCCACACTGTCCCCAGATAATGCCTTGGGATGGCCTGCTGGAACAAAGAATTACATAGTAAGGATTATACCAGAGAAATTAGTCTTTTTCCCTCAGTCAGTTACCTTTTTTTTTTATCCTTCAATAAATGATGTAACTATTGATATTTAATTTAATTTTTTTTGATACATGGTCTCTCTTTATCACCCAGGTTAGAGGGCAGTGGCACCATCGTGGCTCACTGCAACCTCAACCCGCCAACCTCAAGCGACTCTCCCAACTCAGCCTCCCAAGTAGCTGGGACTACAGACGCATGCCATCACGCCCAGCTAATTTTCTTGTATTTTTGTAGAGACAGGAAAATCAGAGCCATGTTGCCCAGGCTGATCTCTAACTCCTGGACTCAAGCCACCTGCCCACCACAGCCTCCCACAGTGTTAGGATGATAGGTGTGAGCCACCGTGCCTGGCTAGTGTAACTATCTAGTAAAGCAAACAGGTATAACTATTAAATAATATTAGTAAATCCATTGTTTAAACAAATATAGAACTCTATTCTCAATTTCTCATATAATAAGAATTCAGATTAATTTAAACTTGGTTTCTTTTCCAGGCTTAAATCAAACACTTCTTTTTCCTCACCATAAATTTTTGCTTTTTTTGTTTAAGTATAATCGCTAGCTCAGGGCTATGTTGTTGGTTTTTTTCTTTTAGAGATGGGGTCTTGCTTTGTTCCTTAGGCTGGAGTATAGTTGTATGGTCATAGCTCACTGTAGCCTCGACTCCTGGGCTCAAAAGATCCTCCCACCTTAGCCTCCCGAGTAGTGGGGACTAGGAGCACACATCACCATGACCAGCTAATTTTTACCTTTAAGTATTAACAAGTCAGCAATTTTATTCTGATAAATAGCCAGTACGACTAAGTAGCCCAGAAAATAGTCCTACAACAGCTTCCTTAAAGGAGGAAAAGGAAATGTTTGATAGTCAGACAATAATTGTTTTATGGTCAAAGATTCATGTTTTACTCCGAGTACAAACTTTTTCAATTTCACAAATAAAAAGTCTTCCAAGAAAATCCATAAACTTCAGAGGCAACATAGTTAAAAATCCTTGACTTTGCTTCCCCCACTTCACCCCCTCAAGACAGAGTCTTGCTCTGTCGCCCAGGCTGGAGTGCAGTGGTATGATTTCGGCTCACTGCAACCTCCACCTCCCAGGTTCAAGCAATTCTCCTGTCTCAGCCTCCCAAGTAGCTGGGATTACAGGTGCGTGCCACCACACCTGGCTAGCTTCTTTTTTTTTGGTATTTTTAGTAGAGATGGTGTTTCACCATGTTGGCAGGCTGGTCTCGAACTCCTGAACTAATGATCCGCCCACCTCGGCCTCCCAAAGTGCTGAGATTATAGGTGTGCGCCACTGCACCCAGCCTTACTAGTCTTTTAAGACAGCCACCTGTTCACACTTAAGCAAAAGACACAAAGTAGGTTTGTAAGTGCTCTCTGTTTTTAGAATACCTGAGAGCAGGCCAGGCGCGGTGGCTCATGCCTATAATTCCAGCACTTGGGGGAGGCTGAGGCGGCGGATCATGAGGTCAGGAGATGGAGACCATCTCGGCCAACATAGTGAAACCCCATCTGTACTAAAAATACAAAAATTAGCCAGACATGGTGGTGCATGCCTGTAATCCCAGCTACTCAGGAGGCGGAGGCAGGATAATCCCTTGAATCAGGGAGATGGAGGTTGCAGTGAGCCGAGATGGCGCCACAGCACTCTAGCCTGGTGACAGAGCAAGACTCCTTCTCAAAAAAACAAACAAACAAAAGAATACCCAAGAGCAGTTTTGTCTTTCCCAAGGTCACCTCTGGTCTTCTAGTTTTCCTGACTCCTCATTCTATTTAGAAAGAGGAGAAAGGGAAAGCAGTTTTAAAACAAAAAATAAAAAATAAAAATAAATACACAAGTAGCTTCTCTATGATGAAAGCAGGTCATATATTTTCTTTCTTTCTTTCTTTCTTTTTTTTTGGAGCCAGGGTCTTGCTCTGTGGCCCAGGCTGGAGTGCAGTGGCATAATCACTGCTCATTGCAGCTTCAACCTCCTGGGCTCAAGCAATCCTCCCACTTCAGCCTCCTGAGTAGCTGGAATTACAGGCATGCACCACCACTCTTGGCTAATTTTTAAATGTTTTTGTACAGGCGGGGTCTCACTATGTTTCCCATGCTGGTCTTGAATTCCTGGGCTCAAGCTGTGTACTCCCAAAGTGCTGGGATTACAGGTATGAGCCACCATGCCATCTTTTTATTATTTATTTATTTATTTATTTATTTTTCAGACAGAGTTTCACTCTTGTTGCTCAGGCTGGAGTGCAATGGCACAATCTTGGCTCACTGCAATCACCACCTCCCGGGTTCAAGTGATTCTCCTGCCTCAGCCTCCCAAGTAACTGAGACTACAGGCATGCACCACACCCAGCTAATTTTGTACTTTTAGTAGAGATGAGGTTTCACCATGTTGGTCAGGCTGTTCTCAAACTCCTGACCTCAGATGATCCACCCACTTCGGCCTCCCAAACTGCTGAAAATACAGGCGTGAGCCACTGCGCCCGGTCCCAATGTTTTATTTTCTAAGGAAATGTCTTTCCACCTCACTATAGGTAGCCTTCTACTTTTATATACAATATATTTCTGTAAGTGTGTTTGAAGATCAAATGTGTGAAAATGGAAAATTAGATTAACATGTTATAGTAGGCTGAGTAATAAATTGCCCCCCAAAAAAGATGTCCACATCTTAATGCTCAGAATCTGTGAATATGTTATCTTACACGGCCTAGGAAATTTTGCAGGTGCGATTCTATTAAGGCTTTGGAGGTTGGGAGATGATTCTGGATTATCCAGATGTGCCCAGTGTAATCACAGAGGTCCTTATAAAGAAAGAGTAGAGTCCCAGAGAAAACGCAAGGACGGAAGCAGAGCTCAGAGAGGAGAAAACATGGTACACTGCTGACTTCGAAGACTGAGAAAGGGGCCATAAGACAAGAAAAGTCGGTGGCCACTAGAAGCCAGAGAAGGCAAGAAAACAGATTCTTCCTTGAGCCTCTAGAAGGAACACTGCCCAACAGACCTATTTCAGACTTCTGACCTCCAGAGCTATAAGCTAATACATCTGTCATATTTTAGCCATTCAGTTCATGGTAACTTGTTATGGCAGCAATAGGAAACTAATACTTACGTTTATGGGGGCCTAGGATCCCAGAGGAATGGTATATATGATAACATTTCTTAATTAAAATTTTCTCTGTTGTTGCTTTTTTTGGGGAGCTGAAAGGTCCTGAACAGGTAAGAATCTTCACAGGTACCCAGATCCCAGGAAGCAGGAAGGCTGGGAGTGTGTCATGAAAGGAACCGAGTTAGGCTGCCTGCCTGTCACCCCAGGGCTTCAGGAAGTTAAGCTAGGTATTGCCAAACCCACCCCCAGTTCTGCTTCTCTCACGCCCACTGCCTTTCACCTACACTGTTTAGACCACAGGCAGTTCTGATTGTCAACCTGCCTCGTGCGGGTACCCTGGGGTGTGGACGTCAAAGGAGTTTGTCTTTCTCTGTCCCCATGCCAAGGGGTGCTCTGGCCTGAGATCCCCCATTGCACATAGCTGCCAGCAGAGCTACACCTGGTTAATTGCCCAGCAAACTGCCTTTGCTCCACGCCCACTTTTGAGGACTCTAAGGAGGGGAGAGAAGGGAAGGCAGCACTATGGGGTGATACTGGCCCTGCATGGGGTCCTTGTATGAGTCAGCAAGCTTGAGGGCCCCAGCACACCAGAGGCTTGGAGATGGGGGCAGCACGCAAAATGCTGGTGGGCACAGGAGGCACAGGCGGGAACAGAGCACTGCCCTTCAAAGGTTTATAAACAAAGATACATACTTGTTTCCAGCCAGGTGCGGTGGCTCACGACTGTAATCCCAGCACTTTGGGAGACCAAGGTGGGCGGATCACCTGAGGTCAGGAGTTTGAGACCAGCTTGGCCAACATGGTGAAACCCCATCTCTACTGAAAATACAAAAATTATTCTGATGTGGTGGTGGGCGCCTGTAGTCCCAGCAACTCGGGAGGCTGAGGTAGGAGAATTGCTCGAGCCGAGGTCACTCCGCTGCACTGCAGCCTGGGTGATGGAGTGAGACTCTGTCTCAAAAAAACAAAACAAAACGAAAAACAGATACATACTTGTTTCCATGCTCACCCCGAATTTCTGCTCAAAAAGTAATAGAAAGTGATCTAAACAACCAGCCCAGAATGCCTAGGGAACAAAGGCAGAATTCGGTTGATGGGGTTCGGAGTTGCCCCAGTCGGCTTCATAGCTAACCAATTTACTAAGTATGGCCTGAACACTTTAAATATAAAGATAAATTTGACAGCGTTTTGTAAAGATGTGGTGTCAGGGCGTAGGCTGAATGATCTCTACCGTGAACTGGCTCAAACCGTAATCAAATCCTTTTTTCCCTAAATTTAATAATCCAGAAAGTCAGTTTCCTAATTAAAGTCATACTCTATTGGCATAAAGTTTTCATTTGTTTTGTGGTTGCTGACACTGGTATTAAATAGTTAATCCCTTTGTACTGAGCAGAGTGCTTTTGTTACATATTTTAGGCTCCTTATATTTTATTCTAAGAAACTTGGGTTTTTTTCCCAGTTGAGAAAAATGAGACTCTCAAATATTGAGACAAAACCTGGTTTTAGGAAATGCAGAAGATAATAGGAAGAGCCCTGATTTTCTCATGGGAAGACCCCAGTTCTTCTCCCAGCGCTGCAGCTTCTTACACAGACACTGCTCAAACCAGTTAATCTTTCTAAGATCCTGTTTCCCCATCCATAAAGTGAAATAATCAGAGCCCTACCTCTTTTGGAATAAGTAAGGAGTACATGAAATATTCCATATGACATGCTCAGCATAATGCCTGCCACACAAAAGTGTTCAATTAGTACTTAATTCTTGTTACTATATTTTTATCATTATTCGTATTTAACTATCTTGCTGAGTTGTTTGGAAGCCAAATGAGGTCATTGCCTCCAAACATTTATTAGAGTTATTGCTATGTGCTAAGCATTACAACAGGTGCAGGAGAATACAAATGTGAACGCCTGCAAGGAACTTACACAGAACTTACAAGGAAGTTACACAGAAAGGCACTAATTTGATAAAAATACAACTCTATAGCTCGAAATACAGATATAAACATAAAATACAATTCCATAGCTCTACAGCGATAAGGAACTAATATCAACCTACCAGCAGTTCATCAAGCATAATTTGATTAACTACAGTAGGCGTCTTCCTAGGCTGCCTCATGGAGGAGATCTTATGAAAAATTAGAAGCCCGTGCTAATATAGTTTGTGTGAATATGGTCTTTAAGAGTTATTACGGCCAGGCTGGGCACCGTGGCTCAACCCTGTAATCCTAGCACTTTGGGAGGCCGAGGCAGGCAGATCACTTAAGGCCAGGAGTTCGAGACCAGTCTGGCCAACATAGTGAAGCCTCATCTCTATTAAAAATACAAAAAATTAGCCATGTGTGGTGGCAGTCGTCTGTAATTCCAGCTATGTGAGAGGCTAAGGCAGGAGAATCGCTTGAATATGGGAGGCAGAGGTTGCAGTGAGCTGAAATCTTGCAACTGCACTCCAGCCTGGGCAACAGCACAACACTCCGTCTCCAAAAAAACAAAAAAATAAATTCTTTATGGCCAGGCTGGGCACCATGGCTCACGCCTGTAATCCCAACACTTTGTGAGGCCGAGGCTGGCAGATCACTTGAGGCCAGGAGTTTGAGACCAGCCTGGTCAACATGGCGAGACCCC
>NW_012103654.1:1793528-1796366 GCF_000951045.1 Mandrillus leucophaeus | reverse complement strand
CGCCCACCTTGGCCTCCCAAAGTGCTGGGATTACAGTCGTGAGCCACCGCGCCTGGCCTTTTCTAGAGATTTCTAAAAAATTTACAACTTCCACATAGGTAACTGATATGCCAACTGATATTTTACCCTGAACTTTAAGATTTAGAAAAGGTTGGCTTGAGTTTTCCCATATTTCACTGGGGTTGCAATTCATTCTCTAAGATTTCTTCAAATCCCCAGGGGTTTACAATCTCCTGGTCATTTCTGACCCTCGGTTCTGATTCCACTGAATTTAACTGTGTCTCATCTTTGCAAGTTGCTTTTTTCTCAACCAATCCAAAGGCAGAAGACCATTCTTTTTGCTTGGTGTTCCTCCCTTGAAACTGCTACAGAAGGCATTTCTGTATTTAGCAGATCTTACTGAATGTCTGGGAAAATGGAGGTGATTTTTATATTGAATATATGAGACGTGAACATTAATATTCCTTTCCTAAAATATTTTGATTACTTCACCAAAAAGAGTTTCTTATCACTGCTCTCTACAGGATCCAGCCTTCTAACCTTACTGTTATTTAGAAGTGGTCTGTCAAGTCACCACAAGAGTGAATTGGGATTTTGATTAGTTGTAGTAAACATTTAAATTAATTTGAGTCATTTTTTTGTTTTAATAGTTTTTTTTAAAAACTTACATCTTTGGGGTACTTTGTTGGTAGAGGATAATATGATTTACAAAGAGTCAATGTTTTGCTTATTTGTTGTGTTTATTTTCAATAATTATACCTCTTTCTTTTGTACTTAGGCATTGAATTACAAGTTTCAAATCAATGTAAAATAATAGCAGTGATAATGGGCATCTTTGTCTTACATCCAAAATTTTTGTATAACAGCCGTCTCCATATCCTAATGCTACTTTTGGACTATCTTTAATTGGATGTCTTCCTCTGCCTTTCAACTAGAAATATATATCTTAAATTGCTATTGGATGCAATTGACAGCTCTTCCTTTCTTTGAACTCTCTCCTCCCTGGGCTTCCATGATGCCACATGGCCACAATTTTATTCTTTTCTCTCTTCATTCACACATCCAACTGTTTTCTTTCCTTTTCTCTCTCTCCTCCTTTCCTTCTTTCTTCCTTCCATTTCTTCCTTCACTTATTCTGTTTATTGAACACATCTTCAACAAACATGCTTCCTCTTTTCTTTTCTCTAAGCCTTTACATTAAGGTACAGCTCTTTCTCATATCTACTGTATATACCTTTCCAGCTCTTGCCTTCTTGCCTATATTTAAATATTGCCTGCAACTCTGACTACTCTGTGAACAGCTCTGCTTGGACATTCCATAGGAAATGCTAATTCATGAGTCCAAAATTAAACTCTCCATTGTTCCTCAAGTCAGCTCATCTTCCAATTTCTCATTTCCCGCCCCCAAGAAATATTGCATCTTAGAATCACTATTGACTTATTTTATCTTCTTCTATGCTCATTCCTAACTCTACGCCTTGGTGCATGCTGCTGTGCCCAGCCTAGAATACCTTTTTGGTCCCTTCTATTTGTCCAAATTTTACTCATCCTAAAAGGTAGGTTCAGGCTGGGCGCAGTGGCTCACCCCTGTAATCCCAGCACTTTGGGAAGCTGAGGCGGGCGGATTACGAGGTCAGGAGCTCGAGACCAGCCTGACCAACATGGTGAAACACCGTCTCTACTAAATATACAAAAATTAGCCAGACATGGTAGTGCGTGCCTGTAATCCCAGCTACTCAGGAGGCTGAGGCAGGAAAATTGCTTGAACCTGGGAGGCAGAGCTTGCAGTGAGCCGAGATCACACCACTGCACTCCAGCCTGGGTGACAGGGCAAGACTCCGTCTCAAAAAAAAAAACAAAAAAACTAGGTAGGTTCTTCCCTCCTCTGTGTGGCTGTTCATGACCCCTCCAGCCTGCATGCTTCTCCTCCTTTCTGCATTACCCCAGCACTGGCCTGTGTCAGTTGCCATGACCAGGGACACACCTAGGAACAGATGCAGGCTGAATTTGAAGCCAAGTCTGTTTGGCTCCAGAACCTGTGCCCTCAGCTTCCAGGCCTTGTCCAGCTCCCCTGACATATTCACTGCTTCCCATCCTTATGCCCAAAGAGGACTCAGGATAGGAGCCAAGTGCAGGTCCCTTGCAGTATTCTCCTTTCTGAACACCTTTAGAAGAACCACCACATTCAAAGAAATCATAGGGACTGGCTACGGTGACATCAAGGGCAATGCATGACCAGATAAATTCCTCTGGCAGTCATGAAAAAAGATGGAGCCAAAACCACCGGAGAAGAAGCTGTGATACAAGAGGCAGCACATGACGGAAGACAATCCTCTGGCAGCGAGGCCTGAGAGCTGTCTGCGTGAGCCAGGAAAAAGTTCCTGTCATGGTCAGAATCTAGTGTAACTAACTGTAAAATATGACCCAATGAAGAGGTGTGTCAGCAACAGACAGAGGCCTCCTTCATGCTGCCCTTGGAGCAATGAACAAAGCGATAAAATTACACTCCAGTGCAAGGGTGAAAATAATAACTACTTCATAACCTTGTTTTATTTATTTATTTAGACGGAGTCTTGCTCTGTCGCCCAGGCTGGAGTGCAATAGAGATTAGCAGCTGGAAAGTTGAAGAGTTATACAAATATAACTTATAAAGCTGAGAAGGAGTACAAACTGTGGGTGAGAGTTCACAGAAGTTCTTTAACTAAGTGATATTTAAGATAAAACCTAAAAAATAATTTATCTGGCCAGGTACGGTGGCTCATTCCTGTAATCTCAGCACTTTGGGAGGCTGAGGCAGGTGGATCACTTGAGGTCAGGAGTTCAAGACCACCCTGGCCA
>NW_012103654.1:1789455-1790863 GCF_000951045.1 Mandrillus leucophaeus | reverse complement strand
AGCTACTTGGGAGGCTGAGGCATGAGAATCACTTGAACCCAGGAGGTAGAGGTTGCAGTGAGCCGAGATCACGCCACTGCACTCCAGCCTGGGCCACAAGAGCAAAACTCCATCTCAAAGAAAAAAAGAGTGTAAGGAGAGAATCAATGCAATCAAATGTGCTTTAATGGGAGGGTAAGAAGTTTTCACCGTAGTCTGCTTGAGAGATGATGGTAACTTGCAGTTGGTGTGGTGACGATGATACAGGGAGGCAAATGGGTTGAAGATGTATTTAGAAGATAGAATAGAAAAGACTTGGTGATTAATTAATGGGGAGGGGGCACTGTAAGGAAAAGGAAGTCATCAAGTAGTCAAGGAAAAGTCAACAATGACTCCTAGGTTTCTGGCTTGAGCAGCTGAGGGGATGGTGATGCCCTTTACTACAATGGAGGACAGGCTGGGCGCGGTGGCTCACGCCTGTAATCCCAGCACTTTGGGAGGCCAAGACGGGCAGATCACATGAGGTCAGGAGTTCGAGGCCAGCCTGGCCAACATGGTAAAACCCCGGCTCTACTAAAAATACAAAAATTAGCCTGGCGTGGTGGCGGGCACTTCTAATCCCAGCTACTCGGGAGTCTGAGGCAGGAGAATCACTTGAGCCTGAGAGGCAGAGGTTGCAGTGAGCCGAGATTATGCCACTACACTCCAGCCTGGGCAACAGAGTAAGACTCTGTCTCAAAAAAAAAAATAAATAAAACAAAATAAAATGGAGGACACTGAAGAAAATGAGAATTTGGGGATAGGAAGTCACTGAAGAAAGTAAGAATTTCCATTTTAGAAAATATCGAGCTTCTTCCCATTTATTTGCTGCCATAGCCTCATAATGATACAAGCAGTTACATGCATGGGATAAAATAATATTGGGACATTGTAAATTGAAATGAAGTCACCCTTTTCATCTTTTCTGCATGGACAAGACACTGTTTTTGGTTAAAAAAAAAAAGAAAAAAGAAAAGAAAGAAACAAACAAAAAGAAAATTCTGAGCTTTGCATGCCTATTATGACACATGATGTGGACATGTCCAGTTGACCACTGGATAGACAGTGATGAAGTTCTAAGAAAAGTCTTTGCTGGAGTAATCAATTTAAGAATCAGCAGCATGAAGATGGTAGTGGGAGTCTCAAGAGTAAATGGGATCACCTGAGAAGAATTTGCAGCGTGACAAGAACAGAGGAACTCAGGATGCAGCCCTTAGGAATCCCAGCATGTAAAAAACAGTACAGGAGGAGACTGAGGAGATAAACCACAGTAGACAGGTCACCAGGAGGACCCACCACAAAACCAGGGACAGAAGAGAGGTCATGAAGGGATGATCGGTTGTGTCAAACATTACTAAGACATCGAGATTTAAATCCAGATTGAAGTGTA
>NW_012103654.1:1787854-1789405 GCF_000951045.1 Mandrillus leucophaeus | reverse complement strand
AAAAAAAAAATAAATAAAACAAAATAAAATGGAGGACACTGAAGAAAATGAGAATTTGGGGATAGGAAGTCACTGAAGAAAGTAAGAATTTCCATTTTAGAAAATATCGAGCTTCTTCCCATTTATTTGCTGCCATAGCCTCATAATGATACAAGCAGTTACATGCATGGGATAAAATAATATTGGGACATTGTAAATTGAAATGAAGTCACCCTTTTCATCTTTTCTGCATGGACAAGACACTGTTTTTGGTTAAAAAAAAAAGAAAAAAGAAAAGAAAGAAACAAACAAAAAGAAAATTCTGAGCTTTGCATGCCTATTATGACACATGATGTGGACATGTCCAGTTGACCACTGGATAGACAGTGATGAAGTTCTAAGAAAAGTCTTTGCTGGAGTAATCAATTTAAGAATCAGCAGCATGAAGATGGTAGTGGGAGTCTCAAGAGTAAATGGGATCACCTGAGAAGAATTTGCAGCGTGACAAGAACAGAGGAACTCAGGATGCAGCCCTTAGGAATCCCAGCATATAAAAAACAGTACAGGAGGAGACTGAGGAGATAAACCACAGTAGACAGGTCACCAGGAGGACCCACCACAAAACCAGGGACAGAAGAGAGGTCATGAAGGGATGATCGGTTGTGTCAAACATTACTAAGACATCGAGATTTAAATCCAGATTGAAGTGTACGTTAGATTTACTAGCATGGAAATCTTTTTAAATCTTAATACGAATATAGTACTCAAATAACTAAGGCAAAGTTCTCTCAGGTAGCCTCTTGATCCCAGTCCACTTGTTTTGGGAACCAGGCTATGCTTGCTTCCTGGAGTGGTATTAAAAGTCAGTATGGGTGGCACTTTGGGAGGCCGAGGCAGGTGGATCACCTGAAGTTGGGAGTTCAAGACCAGCCTGACCAACATGGAGAAACCCCGTTTATACTAAAAATACAAAATTGGGTGGGTGTGGTGGTGCAAGCCTGTAATCCCAGCTACTTGGGAGCCTGAGGCAGGAGAATTGCTTGAACCTGGGAGGCGGAGGTTGCGGTGAGCCGAGATCATGCCATTACACTCCAGCCTGGGCAACAATAGCGAACTCCATCTTTAAAAAAAAAAAAGGTCAGTATGGGTGCTATGACCACAAGAAATCTACCCACAGGAAAAAGGCATGTGAGGGGAAATGGAGCATGTGAACAATTTATATAGAGGCATTACAGGCAGATTTTATATATTAATTTCTTTTATTATTTTTTTAATACTTTTTAAATTTTGAGGATTTGGAAACTCTTTTTTTCTTTTTTTTGAGATAGCATCTTGCACTGTTGCCCAGGCTGTAGTGCAGTGGCACAATGACTGTTCACTGCAGCCTCAATCTTACAGGCACAACTGATCCTTCCACCACAGCCTCCCAAGTAGCTAGGACCACAGGCGTGCACCACCATGCCCCACTAATTTTTTTTTTTTTTTTGGTAGAGTTAACATCTCCCTATGTTGCCCAGGCTAGTCTCAAACTCCTGGGCTCAAGTGATCCTCCCATCTCAGCCTCCCAAAGTG
>NW_012103654.1:1780277-1785739 GCF_000951045.1 Mandrillus leucophaeus | reverse complement strand
TGTTAGCCAGGATGGTCTCGATCTCCTGACCTTGTGATCTGCCCGTCTCGGCCTCCCAAAGTGCTGGGATTACAGGCTTGAGCCACCGCGCCCGGCCGAAATTATATTTTTTAAACTTCACATAAAACTGTCACAATTTTATGTTGGACCTATACTAAAAATGCTCTTTTTATCAAGAAAATTTCGGTGGGTTTTGCTTCCTGTCTTTTTGCAGTATTTGATTAACTTTTCTTCCATTTTCTGATCTACCTAATACAATAAACATTTTTGTATATCCATTCCTTAAAATATAGACATTTTCTACACCTTCTATCCTTCTGAATAAACTACTATTAAAACAATAGTACTTTCTCCTCCCAACACACTAATTTTCTCTTTGTTTAACAATAACAACTAATAATGTGCATTGTCTTCACTTTTTCAAAGTGCATTCACAGACATGATCCTATTTATCACCATAACAACACTATAACTTATGTATTATGGTCATAATTTCATACGTAAAGAAACCAAGATTACTTCCTCAAAATCACCTGACTAGGAAAAAGCAAAGCTTGAAACCATAAAAAAGAACAAGATCATGTCCTTTGTAGGGACATGGATGGAGCTGAAGGCCATTATCCTTAGCAAACTAACACAGGAACAGAGAACCAAACACAGTATGTTCTCACTTATAAGTGGGAGCTAAATGATGAGAACACATGGACACATAGAGGGGAACAACACACACGGGGGCCTTTTGGAGGATGAAGTGGGAAAGGAGGGAGAGGCTCAGGAAAAAATAACTAATGGGTACTAGGTTTGACACCTGGGTGATGAAATAATCTGTGCAGCAAACCCCCATGACAGAAGTTTACCTATGCAACAAGCCTGCACTTGTACCCCTGACCTTAAAATAAAAGTTAAAAGAAAAAAAAACCTATGATTTAAATCCAAATCTTCTGATTCTTCAACTCAAATGCATTTATTTCCACTATCCCAGTGTTTCCTAGGTGGCCTATGAAGAAATATATTTTATTTAAATTGTTACAGACTTTAGTGTAACTTTACATAAATCATTTAAATAATATGGTGATCAGTTTAACTACAGTCATATATCCCGTAACTATGGGGATATGTTCTGAGAAATGTGCCTTTAGGCAATTTTGCCATTGTGTGAGCATCATAGAATGTACTTACACAAACCTAGATAGTATAGGCTATTACACACCTCGGCTGTATAGTATAGCCCAGGGGTCCCCAACCGTGTATCGCGGACAGGTACTGGTCCATGGCCTGTTAGGAACTGGGCCGCACAGCAGGGAGTGAGCAGCGAGTGAGCACGCGGGGCTTCATCTGTCTTTGCGGCCTCTCCCCATTGCTTGCATTACCTCCTGAGCTCCAGCTCCTGTCAGATCAGCAGCAGCATTGGATTCTCATAGGTGTGCAAACCCTCTTGTGAACTGTGCATGCGAGGGATCTAGGTTGTGCACTCCTTATGAGCCTGATGATCTGAGGTGGAACAGTTTCATCCCAAAACCATCCCCTTACCCCACCCCATCTGTGGAAAAATTGTCTCCTGTGAAACTGGTCCCTGGTGCCAAAAATGTTAGGGCTGCTGGTATACCCTATAGCTTCTAAACTACAAACCTATACAGCATGTTACTGTACTGACTGTAGGCAATTGTCACATGATGGTAAGTACTTGTGTATCTAAACTTATCTAAACATGAAAAAGGTACAATAAAAATACAGTATGGGCTGGGCGCAGTGGCTCACACCTGTAATCTCAGCACTTTGGGAAGCTGAGGCAGGTGGATCACCTGAGGTCAGGAGTTCAAGACTGACCTGGCCAACATGGTCAGGTCATCTCTACTAAAAATACAAAAATCAGCAGGGCCTGGTGGTGCACGCCTGTGATCCCAGCCACTCAGGAGGCTGAGGCAGAAGAACTGCTTGAACCCGGGAGGTGAAGGTTGCAGTGAGCCGAGATTGTGCCACTGCACTCCAGCCTGAGTGACAGAGCAAGATTCCATCTCAAAAAACAAAAACAAACAAACAAACAAACAAAAACACAGTATAAAAGATAAAAAATGGTAGACTTGTATAGGGCACTTACTATGAATGGAGCTTGAAGGACTAGAAGTTTCTCTGGGTGAGTCAGTGAGTGAATGGTGAGTGACTGTGAAGGCCTAGGACATTACTGTACACTCTTGTGGACTGTATAAACACTGTACATTTAGGCTACACTAAATTTATAAAAATATTTTTTCTTTCTTCAGTAAAAAGTTAACCTTAGCTTACTGAAGCTTTTTACTTTATAAACTTTTTAATTTTTTAACTTTTTTACTCTTTTATAATAACTCTTAGCTTCAAACACATTGTACAGCTATACAAAAATATTTTCTTTATATTCTTATTCTATAAGCTTCTTTCTATTTTTAAAGTGTTTTTACTTTGTAAATTTTTTGTTAAAAATGAAGGCACAAACATACCTACTGGCCTAGGCCTACACAGGGTCAGGATCATCAATATCACCGTCTTCCACCTCCACATCCTGTCCCACTGGAAAATTTTCAGGGGCAGTATCATGCATGGAGCTGTCATCTCCCAGGATAACAATGCCTTATTCAGGAATACCTCTGAAGACCTGCCTGAGGCCCTTTTACAATTAACTTTCTAAAGATATATGTAGAAGAACTACCTCTAAAACAATTATTAAAAGTATAGGCCAGGCATGGTGGCTCATGACTGTAATCCCAGCAATTTAGGAGGCCAAGGTGGGAGGACTGCTTGAGACCAGGACTTCGAGATCAGTCTGGGCAACATAACAAGACCCCATTTCTAAAAAAAAAAATTTTTTTAATTAGCTATAGTCCCAGCTGCTTGGGAGGCTGAGGTGGGAAGCTTGCTTGAACCTTTAAGCAGTGAGTTCAAGGTTGCAGTGAGCATGCTTGTGACACTGCACTCCAGCCTGAGTAACAGGACAAGACCATGTCTCTTAAAAATAAAAAAAATTATATACATATACATACATATATATATATATATAAAAAAAATTTAACACTGCAGCTAAAAAAATAAAAAATAAATTTAAAGAAAATTTAGGCCGGGTGTGGTGGCTCACGCCTGTAATCCCAGCACTTGGGAGGTCAAGGCAGGTGAATCTCCTAAAGTCAGAAGTTTGAGACCAGCCTGGCTAACAGGGTGAAACCCCATCTCTACTAAAAATACAAAAATTAGCTGGGTATGGTGGTGTGCACCTGTAGTCCCAGCTACTCTGGAGGCTGAGGCAGGAGAATAGCTTGAACCCAGGAGTCGGAGGTTGCAGTGAGCCAAGATCGCGCCATTGCATTCCAGCCTTGGCAACAAGAGCGAAACTCCATCTCAAAAAAACAAAAAAAGCTCTATTATCTTATGGGACCACCATCATATATGTGATCCATCATTGATGAAAACATCATTATGTGTCATGTGGCTATAAAAGTAATAAGTAAATAATAATAGAGATGATATGTAGATTTGGCAAAATTCATGAATTTAGATATGTATGAATGACATTTTCATACCCTTCATAATCAAATCTTCATATTCACTGAAAGATGGGCAAAACCCAGGGGCAATTGTCCCATTTTAAGATAAAGAACAAGGCAATGGATGGCTGTGACATTAGCTAGGCTAAGTCTTTCTTTAACAAAATTTGATATTTAAATCCAACTCCCTCCCTCCCTAAAAGAAAAAGGTGGGGGGAGGAATTATATTACTATACGAAATAAACTTTCAGTGGCTGGGAACGGTGGCTCACACCTGTAATTCCAGAACTTTGGGAGACTGAGATGGGAGGATTGTTTGAGCCCAGAAGTTCAAGACCAGCCTGGGCAACATGGCAAAACCCATGTCTCTACCAAAAATACAAAAACTAGCCAGTCTCATAACTCAGTCAATACATTTTAAAATGACCCAAAAGATCATTTCTTTAATTTCACTTGTTAATTTTTATCTATTTAAAATGTTATCAATTTTTAAATTTTATTTGCTCTCAGACAAATCTTAAACTCTAGAAATTGATTTTCTAAATCTATAAAGTAAAGGCCAGGTGCAGTGGCTCACACCTGTAATCCAGCTACTTGGGAGGCTGAGGCACGAGAGTCACTTGATCCCGGGAGGTCGAGGCAGCAGTGAGCCAAGATTGCACCACTGCACTCCAGCCTGGGTGACACAGCAAGACTCTGTCCAAAAAGAAAAAAGAAAAAAAAGGAAATCTATAAAATAAAAAGTTTGAACTTTGTCATCCCCAATGTCCTCTTCATTTCTAAAAACAGATACTTTTATTCTTCAAAATGCTAATAATATTTATATGTATGTCAGTGATATATAGATTGCATAAATTAGATATATTGTTAAGGACCTAATGCTAAGATCAAGAATTGTTTCCAATTGTTCTTTTTTTTCTTTTGAGACAGGGTCTCATTCCATCACCCAGGCTGGAGTGCAGTGGCACGATCACAGCTCACTGCAGCCTCGACTTCCCAGGTTTAGGTGATCCTCCCAATTCGGCCTCCCAAGTAGCGGGACCATCGGTGTTCACCACCACACCCAGCTAATTTTCTTGTATTATTTTGTAGACATGGGATTTTGCCATGTTGCCCAAGCTGGTCTTGAACTCCTAGACTCAAGTAATCTGCCTGCCTCAGCCTCCCAAATGTTCCCAATTGTTCTAATTCAGCACAAGCATTTCAATTTGTAGTCTTTGTTCTAAAAGAAACTGGCTTAATCGACCTATTTCAAATAATAGGAAGGGAGCAATTATTAATGTATAGCACTTTAAATGATAACCCAGAAAATCAACATACATTTCTGGAGCAACTATTCTAGCAGGATATTCTTGGGGGGATACAAAGAGATAGTCTTGTGTTTAATAAACTCAAGGACAATTGGAGAAACAAGACCAAACCCATGAAAATGTAAATTGCTGATCTAAGTGTAGAGTTGGAAAGGAAGGCCCTTTGATCTCATCTAGTCGCAGATTGACAGAATGTTAGATCTGAAAAGGACCTAGGGGAGGGATCTATCCCATCCCTTTGCAGTACCATTCCTAATTTGTGGGTAAGCAGACCAAGAGCCAGAAGGAAGAGATCATTTGTCAGACAGTGAGTTAATCACAGAGCAGGGATTAGAACTCTGTTCGAGAGGCCAGGCGTGGTGGCTCAAGCCTGTAATCTCAGCACTTTGGGAGGCCGAGACGGGCGAATCACGAGGTCAGGAAATCGAGGCTATCCTGGCGAACACGGTGAAACCCCGTCTCTACTGAAAAATACAAAGAACTAGCCGGGCGAGGTGGCGGGGGCCTGTAGTCCCAGCTACTCGGGAGGCTGAGGCAGGAGAATGGCGTAGACCCGGGAGGCGGAGCTTGCAGTGAGCTGAGATCCGGCCACTGCACTCCAGCCTGGAGGACAGAGCGAGACTCCATCTCAAAAAAAAAA
>NW_012103654.1:1765832-1780227 GCF_000951045.1 Mandrillus leucophaeus | reverse complement strand
TCTCAAAAAATCAAAAAAAAAAAAAAAAAAAACTCTGTTCGAGAGCCCCAGTAGGTGAGTTAATTGGAGTAGAGAATTCAGGTTAAAGAATAGCAGCAGATGTGGGACATGGTTGTGGAGACCTTTCTGCATCATACCTGAGCACTGGGAAGCTACAGAAGGTCTTTACGGTACTGCAGGTACACAATTGATTAAGATTAAATAAGGCCGGGCGTGATGACTCCTGCTCATGCCTGTAATCCCAGGACTTTGGGAGGCTGAAGTGGGCAGATCACCTGAGGTCAGGAGTTTGAGACCAACCTGACCAACATGGAGAAACCCCGTCTCTACTAAAAATACAAAAATTAGTCGGGCATGGCAGCGCTGCCTGTAGTTTCAGCTACGCGGGAGGCTGAGGTAGGGGAATCACTTGAACCCAGGAGGCAGAGGCTACAGTGAGCCGAGGTCGTACCACTGCACTCCAGCCTGGGCAACAAAGCCAGACTCTGTCTTAAATAAATAAATAAATAAAAATTAAATTATTTGTTTATAAGGTTTTATTAAAAATTGAGTTTAACATTAAAAGTACACTAATACAAAGGAAAATTTTTTGTTCACTATTTTGAACAAGACTGTCATGCAATATTGAGAGATAGTGAAAGATTTTTGTTTGCCTTTTGAGTAAATGGAAAGAAAAAAGGGAAAAGCGGGGAGAAAGAAGAGACAGATTCAGCTGGCCTCATGGTGTCTTTCTTGGGTTTTGTTTGAAAAGCTGAGTCCCCTCTCTATCAGAGTAAAGGTTTTTCCCTTTTGAAATGTTTTGAGTTATCACTTTGGCTAAATGAATGACCTGTGATCCCATTTTGGGAAAAGTGCGTGAAATCTTTGATATTTGACAAACTTTCCAAAAATCAAAATTTCAAATTCTAAATTCAGCCCTATTGTACTCATTCAGCTTTTAGATACTAAGTCCCCTGAAGTCCAAAGAGACATTTGGCTTATTTGGTGTGTTAAAATTATATGAAGGAAGGATCGAAGATGGCAGAGTGAGGCATGCCGCTGTAAACCAGCCTCCAGGCTGGAGGCAGGCCAGCCCCCCGAGAGGCCTCGTGCATCTGTTGGACCATGCCCGGAGAAGAAAAAAAGAGATGGACCAGGGGAAAGGAATTAAAGCAATATTCTTTCTCCCTCCCTTTCAGAGGGGAGTGATCATCTACACTTATAAAGCAAAGGTCTTAAGTTCCTTAATCACAGGAAGAATATTTTCCTTGACCTTTAGGTGCTTTTATATTCATCTCAAAAACAAAATTCTGATCTCAGGACTTGGCGAACCACTGCCAAGGAAGAAATTCTGATCTCAGGACTTGGCGAACCACTGCTGAAACTTCACTTCTACGCAGAGGCTTTCCTTACCGGAACCCCAGACCAGCTGAGCGATTATAAGGTGTTTGCAAAGAAGACAGCTCTATGGCAAGATGACGACGTTCATTCCCAGCACAAAGGAGAGTACAGGAATGCAGCAGGTGAGCAGCTTCCCCTTTCTTCCCAAACTACACCTTCCAGTATGGCTTTAGTATTTGGCTTTTTGTTACAATTTCGATAAGGAAGGTCAAACCAAGTATAAAGGACTATTGAACATCACACCAGTTCATCACCCCTAGTTTATTGGTACAAATTATCAAGAGTTGTCTATATTTAAAAAACCATACAACCATCAAAAAAATTATATACGAAGCACTGTCAAGTAGGAAGTGGTGTTTGACTTTCTTTTTTTTTTTTTTTTTAAGACCAAGACTCACTCTGTCTGTTGCCCAGGCTGGAGTGAAAAGGCGCGATTTCAGCTTACTGAAACCTTCACCTCCCGGGTTCAAGCAATTTTTCTGCCTCAACCACCCAAGTAGCTGGGATGACAGGCACCCACCACCAAGCCCAGCTAATTTTTGTATTTTTAGTAGCGACAGGGTTTCACCTCGTTGACCACAGGCTGGTCTTGAACTCCTGAGCTCAGGTGATCCTCCCACCTTGGCCTCCCAAAGTGCTGGGATTACAGGCGTGAGCCACTGTGTCCAGCCTGTTTGGTTTTCTTTAGGCTGTATTTGTATGAACACGTTATTGGTGTGTGTTCCAGAATTGGGCAAAACTCCTTTAATTCCGATATGACTTAGTGTATGTCATCAGTAATAATTATAATTGTAATGGTAAATGTCATATGTCACAAAAATAATCAAACTTCCTTGTCAATTGTGTTCTTAACTATGGCCATTCTGAGACTTATGTTATCACCAATTATTTTACTTTGATACAGTGAGCACGATTTCGGCTCACTGAAACCTCAACTTCCCGGGTTCGAGTGATTCTTGTGCCTCAGCCCCCCGAGTAGTTGGGATTACAGTTGTGTGCCACCATGCCCAGCAAATTTTTGTACTTTTAGTAGAGATGAGGTTTCACCATGTTGGCCAGGCTAGTCTCGAACTCCTGACCTCAGGTGATCCACCTGCCTTGGCCTCCCAAAGTGCTGGGATTACAGGCGTGAGCCACCGTGCCCAGCCTGATACTTTTTAAAAACGTGATTTTATAATCAGCTGTAGGACTTTGACAGGCGCTTTTGAATGCAGATTTTTGGCCTTGTTTTTGTTTTTGTTTTTGTTTGAGACAGGGTCTCACTCTGTCGCCCAGCATGGAGTGCAGTGGTGTAATCTTGACTCGCTGCAGCCTCAACCCCCCAGGCTCAAGCAATCCTCCCACCACAGTCTCCTGAGTAACTGGAACTACAGGCACATGCCACCATGCCTGGCTAATTTTTTGTGGGTTTTTGTGTTTTTTTTTGTAGAGACAGGATTTTGCCCTGCTGCCCAGGCTGGTCTTAAACTCCTGAGCTCAAGTAATCCTCCAGTCTCAGCCTCCCAGACTGCTGGGATTGCAGGCATGTGCCATTGTGCCCAGACACAGGTTCTTGATAACTTTGGAAATTGTGTTATTGGAATAGAAAAACAAAAACAAAAACAAAATTTCCAGGAATCTCATGGAAAGTTGATGTGTTCATGAGTATCAAGCAGAACAGAAGTTAATTGCATGGACTGAGCTAATAGGAGACTGAAATAATCGATTTTTTTTTTTTTTTTTTGGAGACAAAGTCTAGCTCTGTCGCCCAGGCTGGAGTGCAGTGGTGCAATCTCGGCTCACTGGAACCTCCATCTCCCAGGTTCAAGCAATTCTCCTGCTTCAGCCTCCCGAGTAGCTGGGATTACAGGCGCCTGCCGCCAGGCCCAGCTAATTTTTGTATTTTTAGTAGAAACAGGGTTTCACTGTGTTGGACAAGCTAGTCTTGAACTCTTGACTTGGTGATCCGCCTGTCTTGGCCTCCCAAAGTGCTAGGATTATAATCATGAGCCACCATGCCTGGCAATAATCTACTTTTATACCTGTTCTTCGATACCCAGTTAGTTAATACCTGTTATTAGATACCCAACCCACCGATTATTTTTGTTTCATTTTTCAAAGTCACAAAAACTTTCATTTTGTGCTATTTACAGCTTTTAATAATTTTTTTCTTTCACTTTGATGCTCAGGCTGGAGTGCCAAATAGCCTGGACTGCAGGTGCCCACCACCGCACCAGCTAATTCTTGTGTTTTTAGTAAAGACAGGGTTTCACCATGTTGGCCAGGCTTGTTTCAAACTCCTGACCTCAGGTGATCCACCCAGCTCAGCCTCCCAAAGTACTGGGATTACAGGCATGAGGCACCGTGCCTGGCCAGCTGTTAACTATTGAGTAAAATTTACTCCTGTGAGCAAAATTTAGAGTGTATTTCTCTCTACGGAATCTCTCCAGAATTTGGAAACTCTGAGTATTCTTAACTTATAGCAACACAGTTATTTGCATAAGTTCAGTAAGAATCAGTTTTCCTTATTGAGCAGAGTCCCATGAGGGGAAAAAAAGAATCAGTTTTCTTTTGTAACAGGACACAATTGGAGACTATGGCTATTTCACCAAGGTGTTGACTAGAAAAACATGTTTTCAGACTGTTTTGAGGAACTGAAGTTGACCTATAGAGACGGTAAAAGCCTTTTTGGAAAACTGGCCTTGTACTATGTTTTGTACTGGATTTCTGACCTGTGATAAATAAAAAATGTCACTTTCTGACAGGCCCAGGAAACCCAAGCTATTCTGAGACCTTGAGGAGAGGAATACACTCAATTCATACAGGTATCTGCAGGCAGAAATAAATCCTTAGCTGGCTCAAGAGGTTTTTAAAAGGTCTAATTTGAGATTTCTTATGAAAGAGTTCCTGCAAAGCCAATTTTTTAAAAAAGTGCCTATATGGCAAATAATTATTCCTTTTGTACTTTATACAAATAATTAGGCCAAGTATAGTAAGACTGAAATTTGTTTTGCAAATAAATTGATCCTATTATGATTTGTCTTTAATTAAACATGGAGAACTAGGAGAGAAAAAACATGTTTTAGGAAAAACTATACTTTGTTACTAGATTTCAGCCTTGTTCATTGATTTTGAGTGTCTGCTGATGACTCCACATCTAATTAGTTATCAGGATCATTCACCCAGATCCCTTAAGACTTCAGGTCAAGCTGGGCACAGTGGCTCACTCCTGTAGTCTCATCACTTTGCGAAGCCAAGGCAGGAGGATTGCTTGGGCCTAGGAGTTCACGACAAGCCTAGGCAACATAGTGAGACCCCTGTCTCTACAAAAAAACTGAAGATTTAGCCAGACTTGGCATGCATCTGTAGTCCCAGCTATTCAGGAGGCTGAAGATCCCTTGAGCCCAGGAAGCCAAGGCTGCAGTGAGCCATGATTGTGCCAGTGCGTTCCCACCTGAGCAACAGAGTGAGCCCTATCTCAAAAAAAAAAAAAAAAAAGAAAAGAAAAAGAAGAAGAAGAAGAAGAAGACTTCTAGCCAGTTCTACAGGGACTCCTGAAGCTAGGACTTTCACTCCTTATGTTAGGGCTTATTATTTGTCTTATAGTCACTAAAGCTGTGGATAACAGCACTAATGTTTTTGTTATGCGTACCTTGGGACCCAAACCAGGTGCCCATGAATACATACAGACAACTGCAAGATGGTTTCACGCCTCCTACCCTGGGGCAACTCCTACCCCAACTAAACCCACTGCGCACTGTCATGCAGGAAGAAGTTAGAGCAGTCATCAGCATTTTCCCATCTCTGCAGCTCACACCTCAGGACTGAGGTGTGCTGTAGCCCAATGGGTGATTTGAAATCGCCTTTGCAAAATTACGTCAGTAATAGAAATCTGACATAGTTGTCTCCATCTTGCTTCTGACCTCCACGCTGTCTTTGGTCATTCCCGGGCAAAGGCCAAGCTGACTTTGGGAGGAATTTAGTTTATAGTTTACTTGAAAGCAAGGATAATAATAGTCCCTCCCTAAAACTAACCCACTCTTTCTTTGCTCAGGGACTGAAGACTGCCTTTCTAAGACTAATGAAAGGTCATAAGGATAAGGTTATGGGAGGAGCCTGATCTCTGCTAAGATGTGGGCATAGTTTCCTTTTCTCTTCTTCTCTTCTTTTTTTTTTTTTTTAAATAAAGATGAGGTCTCACTATATTGCCCAGACTGGTCTCAAACTACTGGGCTCAAGCAATCTTCCTGCTTTGGCCTCCCAAAGTGCTGGGATTTCAACTATGAGGCCCAAACCCAGCCAAGGCATGATTTCTATACTTCCTTACTGCTCAGGGGTCATGTGGCCAGAGGTCACAAGATTTGTGACTTTCCCAATTGTTCCTATAGATAACATCACTATTGTAGAACCTAAGATCGGTTTTTTTTTTTGAGATGTTTTTCAGAATGACCCCACCTGGACTCATGACTCATGACTCAACTGGTCCTGTGGCCCCTCCCAAAGGTAGACTCAGTGCATGAGGATAGGTTTCCACATCCCTTTATCCTCAACCAATTAGCAGCACCTATTCCTTAGCCCCCTACTCCCCAAGTTGTCCATAAAAACCCTAACCTCTGAGCCTTCAGGGAGACTGATGTAAATGATCACTCCAGTTCTCCCGCATGAGCTAGCCTCACATTGAACTCTTTCTCTACAGCAGAAGAAAGAAAGAAATTATTTCATGAAATACAGCTATTAACAATTAAATTAGGCCCCTCTCTATGCACTAATGTGGAACAGCAGCATATCTTATTTAAAATACACACACAAAAGCCAACATTATGTAAGATATGCTACCAGGTGGGTTTTGAAAAAGAATGTGTGTTTATATGTAAATGCATAGAATGTCTCTGGACAGATAAACAAAAAATTGGTCACTGTGTTTGCCTCCAGGGAAGAGAATTGGATGACTGAGGTCATGAGGGTAGGAGTTAGGCGTATTTTTCATTATATATTCTCTTGAACATCTTCTGTTTGGGACTTTTCGCATACATTACTTATACAAAATCTTTTTTTTTTTTTTTTTTTTTTTGGTAGAGACAAGGTTTTGATATGTCACCCAGGCTAGTCTTGAACTCCTGGGCTCAAGTGATCCTCTTGCCTTGGCCTCCCAAAGTGCTGAAATTACAGGCATGAGCCACTGTGCACAGATGATAATCATTATTTTAAGATTTTTTCTAGTCATATTTTTAAGATTTTCTAGTTTGGAAAGCTGTTTTTTAAAAAAATAGATAAACGTATGTTACAGATAGAGCTTCTTGATAAAGCAATCATCTGACTATAAAGTGATAAGTTCAAGGTTAATTATATAATTACTGCCTCACTGATGTCCAAAAAAACATTAGAAAGGGTGTGACATCTGATATTAAAAGTTGATTTATTTCCTCCTGTGCTTTGCTCTCCAAGTAATGTTGGGAATTATGACTACAGTTATGGAAAATATGCCAGATACTGTCACACACAACTTGGAGGGAATCTAAACTAGCCATACCCTCCCACAGCTGGCTGAGGACTCAGTATTTGCTATAAGCAACAGCGGCAAATAAAATTAATCCTTTTTTTTTTTTTTTCTTAGATGGAATCTCACTCTGTCGCCCAGGCTGGAGTGCAGTGGCACAATCTCAGCTCACTGCAACCTCCCGCTCCCAGATTCGAGCAATTCTCTGCCTCAGCCTCCCGAGTAGCTGGAATTACAGGCACCTGCCACCGTGCTTGGCTAATTTTTAAATTTTTTTTAGTAGAGACGGGGTTTCACTATCTTGGCCAGGCTGGTCTTGAACTCCTGACTTTATGATCCATCTGCCTTGGCCTCCCAAAGTGTTGGGATTACAGGTGTGAGCCACCGCTCTGGTCAATCAATCCCATTTTTAAAATGCAATTCATGAGATATTTGCAGAAAAGGAAATTTGACAGTATGTTGGAATCTTTCTGTAATGGAATTGGAAGAGAAGAGCAATAAATACCATTTGATCAGGCTTAGCCTTTCCTAGTTGTCAGTTTCTAGAACAGGATTCAACCCATAGCTCATCTGAGTCCGTTTAACAAACTCTGTTGCAACATCATTACACAGAATCTACAAACACGAACTTCTATTCCTCCAGAGAAAGACATTTTCAGCTGATTTTTTGATTATGAAGGAACCATCTGCTTCATCTGTAATATTCCAGAGCTTTTGTGAATGCATCCTCAGCCTCATGGTTGCTTCTTTTAGCTACGTTTATATTTTCTAGAAACTAACAAGGTATTTACCCAGCGGTTGATCTGTAATTCACTCTTCAAGCCCTTTTGGGATAGCAGAAGGAACAGCAGTGAACTGCTATGCAAAGCCTGCCCCATGACTTGCCAGTTTGAAATTTTTCCTGGCCTGCTTTTTAAACCTAAGTCAAACTCTGATGCTATCATAAGAGCCTGGGATGCAGATTTCAACTTGGCTCCATCTTCAGTCTAGCTACCTTTTCTTTCTTTCTTTCTTTCTTTTTTTTTTTTTTTTTGGTGAGGCCGTCCCAAAAGGCAGAAGGCAGACAGGTTTATTGGGCAGCAACAGGGAAAATCAGCGGTTGGACTTGGCCACACACTCCAGCTCGTCCTTCTTCTTGATGGCATAGGAGTTGAAGGAGCCCTTGGCAGCATTGATGAGCTCATCTGCCAGGCACTCGGCAATGGCCTTGATGTTCCGGAAGGCAGCCTCAAGAGCGCCTGTGCACCGCGGCCAGATGGCCTGATTCACACGGCGTAATGGGGACACGTCCACAGCCTGTCGTCTCACGGTCCTGGCTCGCCCAATGCATGTGCAGTCCTCCCAGGGACCACTGTTGATGATGGCGTTCACCAGGACCTGCAGAGGGTTATCGCCTGTGAGCAGCTGGATGATCTCCAAGGCGTGCTTGACGATGCGCACGATCATGAGCTTCTTGCGTTTGTTGCGGCCGTGCATCATCATGAAGTGAGGCGCTCTATGGGGCACTGAGCTTTGCGGAAGCGTTTGGTGGCATACTGCTCTGCACTGTGAGGCAGGTACTTGGCATACTTCTCCTTCACTGCAGTGTAATCCTGCAAGGAAGTGTCATAGATCTGCGCATCATCGGAGCTCCACTTCCCAAAGAGCTTGATGCCAGGGCTCTCTGCTACCACTGGTGCTGCTGTCTTCCACTTGGCCATCCTGAGGGCACAGCCTGAGCATCTCTGTGGCTCGGCATGCACCACATGCCGCCCTGGCACAGACAGGAAGAGCCTGTCTAGCTATTAATACGTTCAATCATAGTAGTGGTTCAGAACCACCTAAGGAACTTTGGGGAAAATTCAGGTACGTGGGTCTTCCCTAATTTCGTGAGATATGAGGAGCCATGAGCAGATCAATGACGTGGAGAAAGTGGGAGAATAGTGATGTGAAGTACAGGTTGAGACTGACCAGTTGGAGAGAGGCCAGTTCATTCATGGCCCCTGGGCAGGTGCAGATATTGATTTTCCATCTGAGAGCAAGGGGAAGCCACTGGAGTCTGGGAGGGAGAGGAAAGACCACTCAGATCTGTGCTCGCTTTTAAATCAACCTGGTCACTGTGTGGGGACTTGATTGGAGGGGGACAAAGGTGGATGGGGGTAGCCCAGTTGGAAAGATTTTGTAATAATCCAGGCAGTTTGGTCTAGGAAAGCAGTGGTAGAGTAAAAGAGGAGTGGACAGATTGCAGGGGCATTTAGGAAGTGAAACCAGTTGAGAGATGTTGGTAATTGACTGGATAAAGATGGGAGGGGAAAAGGAGGTATTGAAAATAATTCTGAGGATTCTGACAAAGGCAGAAATTTAAACATCTGACTAGCCCTTCTTGGGTGATTTCTAGTGCTGGCTGAACTTGCCCCGGGACTTGGATGACAGCCATTCCTGGCAGTGTGTCATGAATCAGTGGTTTACCAGCATGATGTGTCCCAAAGGGGTGGTTGCTCACATCACCACAGCCTGAATCCCCAAGAATAATACAGTCATGGAACACTTCATGCCTCTTATTAGTGAGCAAATACAGTTTACAATTGTTAGGAGGGCATCTTATTTAGAAGCTCAATTACCACATGAAGTTTTATAGAAATAAAATTGACAAGGGCAAGTATTTATTTATAGAAATATTTTGCCAATGCTTAAAAAAATAAAAGCTACTGGCTGGGCACAGTGACTCACGCCCATAATCCCAGCACTTTGGGAGGCCGAGGCGGATCACGAGGTCAGGAGATTGAGACCATCCTGGCTAACACGGTGAAACCCTGTCTCTACTAAAAATACAAAAAATTAGCCGGGTGTTGTGGCGGGCACCTGTATTCCCAGCTACTCAGGAGGCTGAGGCAGGAGAATGGCATGAACCCGGGAGGCAGAGCTTGCAGTGAGCCCAGATCGCGCCACTGCACTCCAGCCTGGGCAATGGAGACTCCATCTCAAAAAAATGAAAAAATAAGTAAATAAATAAATAACAGCTGCTTAGAAGTGCATCCTGGCTGGGTGCGGTCGCTCACGCCTATAATCCCAGCATTTTGGAAGGCCAAGGCAGATGGATCACGAGGTCAGGAGTTCAAGACCAGCCTGGCCAAGATGGTGAAACCCCATCTCTACTAAAAAAATACAAAAATTAGCTGGGTGTGGTGGCGGATATCTGTAATCCCAGCTACTTGGGAGGCTGAGGCAGAGAATTGCTTGAACCCAGGAGGCTGAGGTTGCAGTGAGCCAAGATCACACCACTGCATTCCAGCCTGGATGACAGGGCAGGACTCTGTCTCAAAAAAAAAAGTTTAGTTCAGTTATTTTACCATATACAGTGCAAATATACATATACAGTGAGTGTAGGTTTATGTGCTTGGGTAAAGTGTGTGTACATCACAGACTTTTTAAATTTTTTTAAATAGAGACAGGGTCTTGCTATGTTGCCCAGGCTGGTCTTGAACTCCTGACCCCAAGCAATCCTCCCACCTCAGCCTCCCAAAGTGCTGAGATTACAGGCATGAGCCATGGCACCTAGGCAGGTGCAGGCAATTTTGAGAATCTAATTGCTTTTTCCATGTTTTTCCTTCTTAATCCCTTAAAAGCAACATAATATCACTAGGATGTATACAGTTAATAAAATGGTTCCGACCCAGTGCGGAGGCTCATGCCTGCAATCCCAGCACTTTGGGAGACTGAGGCAGGCGGATCATCTGAGGTCGGAAGTTTGAAACCAGCCTGACCAACATGGTGAAACCCCGTCACTACTAAATATACAAAAATTAGCCAGGCGTGGTGGTGCATGCTTGTAATCCCAGCTACTTGGGAGGCTGAGGCAAGAGAATCACTTGAACCTGGGAGGCAGAGATTGCAGTGAGCCGAGTTTGCGCCACTGTACTCCAGCCTGGGCAACAAGAAACTCTGTCTCAAAAAAAAAAAAAAGAAAATGGTTCTATCTTTACAAAATAAGTAGTGTCATTTTTTTCTTTTTTTTTTTGAAACTATGAATATAAGTGTGACTTTTAATGTGCAAATCTACACTCAATGATCAGTTGATCCTATGTAGACTGGTACAGGATCTTCATTCTCTTGTTTACATGACTGATAAAAAAGTTCTGAGAAAGTCAAGCAGTTCGGTTGGTGATCTCTCAGTAGCGATCAAGTGACAGGTCCAAACTCCAGAGGCTCTCCTCTGAACCAGCACCTTGATCTCAGCAGGTGTTGGATAAATGTACATATGCCCTCTCTTCCAAGCCAACACTCCTGAAAAGAATGTTCCTTTTCAGAGGAGGCCATTGGAAAGAACTTGACAAAGAATTTGAGTCTTCCATCTTTCCTCCTCTTCTTCTCTTCTTGTTGAAATGGCCTTACCAGTAAACTGCTGCTAACGAGGTGGTTTATCTGGTTTTATTGCCCTTAATTTTATTACCTGCCCAATATAATCTTGGCTGGAGCTCCCCTGCTTAGAGGCATGGTAAAGCTTTATGTCTAGGAAAGCCCCACCCAAGGAGTGTTTTTGCTTTCTTGGGTGTAGGCTCTAGGCCAGGCCTTCAGGCTAAGGTGCTGGCCCCGCTAACAGCCTAATTTAGAAGCTCTAAACCATTCTATAATATTTTCTGGCCCAGGCGGAGGTAGACACAACCCAAAGAACCAAGATTAAATGAATAACCAAAGGAAAGAGGCAAAGATCAAAGATCTGTTTCTCCATCTCCCAAGGTCATGAGAATCTCTACCCCAGGTTTTACTTGCCTTAGCGTCCAACCACTAAGAAGCCTGTGTGTGGGGAGAGACGTCAGTCATCTGGAGCCTTAGCTGAGGACTGAGCTCTAGCTACAGCCCCTCACAAAAGTGAAGTCCAGCAATCGGGCTGAGAGTGGTGAGGTGGGAGGAGAAACAAGCAGGTGGGAAATGGAGGAAGTGGGGTTTAGTTTTCAGTGAGGAAGGGCAGAGTGTTCCTTTGTCCTTCATCTGGTACTGGGCCCAATCTTGCTATTTCACTTCTCTGAGGAAATCTCTCTCTTTTCCCCTCGCCCCTTCCCTGCAACCCTAGCTCACTGCATTTCTAGGAAGCAGGTTGGTCCCTTGCGACCCCAAGCCCTTTCTCACTGCCCACATCCACCAATCATGATCTCAGATGCAGATGTCACTACCAGTTCAAAAGCCTGATGTTCCCACACCCACTGTCTTCTAAAACATTCTTCCTGATACCTTTTGTGTAAACGCCTGTAATAAAACACTTTCGGTGCTATGCCTTATATGTCGGGGCCTGACTCGCGCAGCTCTTTCTCAACTACTCTTGGAAGATGTGCTTTCTCTTCCTTCTTTCCTCCCCCACCCTCACTTTCTGCTGCTGGTTTGACCACAGCTGGTTGCAGGCCAAGAAAATGTGGGTGGGCAGGTGCCAGGCCCTGGCTGCTGGAAGCTGCGGGAGGCCAGGGTGCGGAGTGCGGGGGTTGCAAGGGAAGGAGGGTGTAGCCCATAAACCTTCTCCAAGAGTTTGAGAGTATTTTGGTGGTGGTGGTGGTGGTGGTGGTGGTGTTTAATTGTGTGTTGAGAAAATGTAAAAATACTCATTCTGAGTAAGAACAAGATATGTTCCTCTTGGACTGCTCTCCAATATACATTATGAAGTGAAAATGCTCTGTGATAACGATTGGCAGTGTCTAATTCTTTGTGCTGTTTGTTTTCTTTTTTCTTTTTTTTTTAAGTTCTGGGATACATGTGCTGAACATGCAGGTTTGTTACACAGGTATACGTGTGCAATGATGGTTTGCTGTACCTATCAACCTGTCATCTAGGTTTTAAGCCCCGCATGCATTAGGTATTTGTCCTAATGCTCTCCCTCCCCTTTCCCCCCACCCCTTGACAGGCCCCGGTGTGTGATGTTCCCCTCCCTGTGTCCACGTGTTCTCATTGTTCAATTCCCACTTATGAGTGAGAACATGCGGTGTTTGGCTTTCGGTTCCTGTGTTAGTTTGCTGAGAATGATAGTTTCCAGCTTCATCCATGTCCCTGCAAAGGACATGAAAGTGCTGTTTGTTTTCTAAGGATATGCATATATATATATACACACACACACTTTTATATGCATAAGACTTTTCTAGGAGGAGAAACAGAATTGTTTACAGTGATTGCCCCTAAAGAATGAGTTGGGTGTGTGCTGTGGGTGGGGGAATTTGTACTTTTTATTGTATATGCTTCTGTACTGTTTATTTTTTACGCTATCACATGTAGTGCCTTTATAATAAACAAGTCTAAAGATTTTAAAAAGAAATATTAATTCCCTGTCTTTCAGTGATTTACTCAGAATCATTAATAAGGTACTAAGAGGCAGTGAGGCTGAATAATACAGTATAATTCCATCTTACCTTTTAGGTTAAACAACGTATAATAATACCATTCTGAATATTTATTACGCAAAATAGTAGTTGCCCTTGCTTTGTGTACTTTATTTAATACTTGTCAAAATCAAATAAGGTAGCTACTTTACAATCTTCATCTTACAAATCAGAAAACAGGCTTAGAGGAAGTCACATACCATTCACAAGGTCACACAGCTAGTTAGTGAGGGGTTTGGGAACTGAGCACTTCATAAGGGCAGAGAACACATTGACCTCCTCCACCACTAAATCTCCAAGTCTTAGCAAAACCTCTGATACTTGGCAAGGGACACAAACATACTTGTTGAATAAATGAATAATAAGTATATTATTAAACGTATACATATGCCCCTAACTACTATATTAAATTCAAAAACTGTACTTGGGCCGGTGCAGTGGCACACACCTGTAGTCCCTGCTACTCAGGAGGCTGAGGCAGGAGAATCACTTAAGCCCAGGATTTCAAGGCTGCAGTGAGCTATCATTGCATCAGCGCACTCCAGCCTGGGCAACGAATGATACCCCATCTCAAAAAAAAAAAATTAGGCCGGGCGTGATGGCTCACGCCTGTAATCCCAGCACTTTGGGAGGCCGTGGCAGGTGGATCACCTGAGGTCAGGAGTTCGAGACAAGCCTCCTAACATGGCGAAACCCTATCTCTACTAAAAATACAGACACTAGCCAGGCGTGGTGGCAGGTGCCTGTAATCCCAGCTACCTGGGGAGCCGAGACAGGAGAATCGCTTGAACCCAGGAGGCGGAGGTTGCAGTGAGCCGAGATGGTGCCATCACACTTCAGCCTGGGGGACAAGAGTGAGACTTCGTCTCAAAACAAAAAACAAAAAGAAAAGAAAAAAAATTAAAAATTTTAAAAAATGAAAAAAAGAAAGAGAAAATATTAAGTTATACTTAGGGCAGCCAAAAAGCACTTTCTCAGCAAGAGGTCCTGAATCTCAGTGGCATGAAAAAGGACCCAAAACCCAAGGTAAGCCTCACCTATTGGTTTCTGCTCTAAAACCTCGGCTTCGTACTCCCCACTCACCTACAGGAGTGACTGTTCTACCAACTGACTTACTACGCTAGCACTTTATTCATTCATTAGATATACAGTGAGCATCTCCTAGGTACCTGACATTGAAGGTACTGCAGTGGTAAACATA